>NC_086452.1:392522369-392857832 GCF_028390025.1 Pseudophryne corroboree
CCTACATTAGATTTCTCCTCTCCGGGAGAAGCCTGGAGAGGAGATGCTGCAGGTGTCTTCAGGGAGCGGGGGCCGGACTGTGATATCATCAAGCCCCGCTCCCTACATCAGAAAACGCAGCGATTCGCGGGTCTGCGGGAAGGGGGCAGGGCTAAAATGACGCGATTTGCATCATTTTAACACCTTCCTCACCCGACGGACCCGCGAATACGGGAGATTCTCTCTCCATCCTGCCCGCATCACTAGGGTGCAAGCAGGATGCGGGAGACCTGCCTACTCTTCCGGAGGTGCGGGGGCTACCCCAAAAACTGGGAGCCTCCCGCAGCTTCCGGGAGAGTAGGCAAGTATGGGTCAGTCTCTCATAGGGAACTAAAGGGCAGATTTTTCAAAAGTGTGGCGGTAGGTGGGGGGGGGGGGGGGGGCTTGGAAACCTTTGCCCTGAGCTCCACAAAGTCTAGAACCGGCCCTGCAACAAACATACTGTATATTTCATTTTTATATGTTAGTAGTGATTTAGGACTAGTATAATTGTACAAATAAATGTGACATAGAATTTGCATCACATTACCAATTACTGAAGTAAAAACTGAAGAACTGAAAATCAGCCCAAGGACTTGTGTTGTTTTTACAGTAGTTCCTAAAAGGGTTGTCTCTGGTGTCCTACACAATAAGATACGTTGACATATGGATTTCCAGTTTTTAAGGCACAGTCCCTCCATTTATGACAGCAGCCATATAGGTTTCTGTGAGGGCTACAAAGTTGTCAGATTTACCAAGATCGGGAATGCAAAGCCATCTTTAGATAGCCTGCATCTTTCACATCACGCATGTTCGGCGGCCATTTTTAAAACTTTAACTTAAACGGTGCCCACAAATTTCTTCAAACTGCAAGCTGATAGCAAACAGTGTACAGTACCTTAACATTAATGTGACTCAGATCCCTCTTGCTATTTACATGATGGCAAATATAATGAAAGGGGGTCATGTGAGCATGAGGAGATGTTGAGAATGTGCATCCTAGCAAAAGGGGACATATCCCTAAGCCTCTCTGCTGACCCAATCATATGTCATATGCCTGTGGTTGTCATGGAATTTGCATGACACTTAGCAATCTGTAAATCGTTAGTAGCAGCTTGAAGAGATAAAAGGCTCTCTTTATACAATAAACCAAAAAGATTTATGCTAAAAAGAAAAACTTTTTTTTTCCATATTACAGATTTACTATGTGCAATGTCTGAAGAGGTAATCACCTGTAAGAGCCTGCTGCAAAATACAATGTGACAATCTCTGAATCTGCTGTTAAGAGTGTCTAGCCGCTCTAGAACCATAAAACCAATTGTATAAAGCCAGCTTTTATATTTTATCTCTGGCTACTTTAACCGCTAAAAGAAAGAGGCTTAGGTAGACTACTCTGAAGTTCAGGATTTACTGTACAGTTTAAATCCGGCAAATTTCTAAAAACACATGGGAATTGTAACTCATGTGCTAATACTTAAAAGTTTTTGTTAATAAAACTTCCAACACTGAGATTACCTCACTAAACTTACCTCAGTAACTTTTATGGTCACCATAAAATTATAGCTGTCATAATATTTTTGACTTACAGCACAAGGAAGTCAGGCATTCCAGTGTAAATTCTGCTTAGCAACGGAATAGTGATAAATTATAAAAATGGCATATAAATGCTGCGATACCAGCTTGCAAGAAGTTGTTGAGGATCACTATTTTAGCAACTGCAGTCAAAAAGACTTACACAAAACGGTACCGGTAACAATGTAAAATAAAATACACAATATCACACTGGGGGGGGTAATTTAGAAAAACAGGGAGAGAGATAAAGTGGGAGAAGCCGATCAGCTCCTGTCACCTTTTTTCAAAAACAGACTGTATAATGGGAGTAAAGGGGGGTACACCATACATGCCGACATCCTGGAAGCTCTCTCCGGGAGAGAGCAGCCAGGTTGGCTCAGCAGGGGAGCATGGCAGGGCTATGACGTGCATAGGGAGCGGGACGGAGGCGGGCGGGGTTATAGCGGCACATAATTTAAGCCACGCCTCCTGCTCTGTAATGCCATTATTACCGACATTATACAGCAGGGGGCGTGGCTATGATGACGCGATTCAGCAAGAATCGCATCAACGACTGCCCGGACCGCCCACTTTACTCACTAAGTGGGTGGCCGGGGGGGAGGACTTGAAAAATCGGGATACTTGCCTGCTCTTCCGGGGGCCGGGAGGATCACCCGATTTTCGGGAGCCTCCCGCCCATTCCGGTAGAGTAGGCATGTATGGGGTACACACGTAGCGATGTGTGCTTAAATTCTAAGTAACCTGACTAGATTGCTTAGAAATTAAGCACACATCTCTCCATGTGTTTGCTCCATATTGATAGTGATGTGCGGCCCAGCGCGTCCCTATCGCCGGTTTTAGATTGGCCAAATCTGGTTAGATCGCTCACTTCACCACTCCCTTCACCGCCCCCCTCGCTCAGCACACGTCGCGCTGTGTGCTGAGCGGGGGGAGAGATGTGTGAGCGTTCTGTGCTAGATTGCTCAGCACACATCTTTAGGCACATCGCTACGTGTGTACCCCCCTTTAGAAGTTGTTTGGTTAGTGCTTTACCTCTCTCCACTTTAGCACTGTCCTTAATTTAATAAACACCTCCCACAGTACTGCATGCATAACAGCTGACACCAAGCCCATATGGATCTGCTATTTCCTCCAATAATAATTGGAAAGTGAATTATTATCAGTCCACACAAACTTTAGTCTAAGGGTTTGTTTATTTACTATTTATTTGTTAAGCTATTTATATAGAGCACACATATTAAGCAGCGCTAGAGTGTTCAGGAAACATACTTTATTTTGTATTTTGCTATATACCTGACAAAAAGAAGCCATTATTTTCCATGTATCATGCCAAAGTTACAGAACATCAGAGATAAGTGGTAATGGAACTGGAGATGTCTGTAAAACTACATGAGGCTGTGACGTGTTTTGCTGAGCAGCTGATACATGAAATTGATGTAATGCCACTGATCTATGTCCAAACCTGCGCACTAGAATCAGAAAGGCTGCAGTATCTTCACTTATGAGTAATGTATGTGTCGTAAGAGGTCTAATTACTAAATATACCTGTATTGGACTAAAAAATATAAAGATACAATATATCTGTATATACAAGATTTCTCAAAAGTAGATCAATTCCTGTTGGCTTATGGAACACTCCAGGGGGGGAGAAAATTAGCAATTTCAGGTGATAACTGGTCAGGTAATTAGCTAACAATATCCACGCCAACAGACCAGCAGGTCTGCAAGTTTCATATTAGTTTCCCGTTTATCTATAGGATCATCAACAGCTGTCATTGCTGCTAATTAACAAGGAGATACAATAGCCTATATACTTATTCTGGAAAATATAAAAACCACATTTCTTCATAATTCCTGTGATGAAATCTGTGTGCCGAGAGGCACTCAATATACCGGCTGTTGGGATCCCAGCGCCGGGATACCGACAACTATTCTCCCTCTTGGAGTGTCCACGAACACCCTGGAGGGAGAATAAATAGGGTGCCCGCAGCGTGGCGAGCACAGCAAGCCCGCAAGGGGCTCTTTTGCGCTCGCCCCACTGCCGGCATTCCGGTGGTCGGGATCCCGGCAGACGGCCAATCGTAGTACACCACTGTGTGCCAGCATCAATTCAGGGTTCCAGAATACCATAATGCGCATGAACTATTAAGAACTGCAGGACAGGTAAAAACAACAGTAATAAAATAACATCGGAGAATAGAATTAAAAAAAAAAAAATTATGACTCAATAAAGCTGCTTGTTTAGTTTGCTCTTTATTTTTTTTACCCTGTCCAGTATGTGTAGTATACCAGAGATATGTGATAATACTGGCACATAATCCCAAATAAATGCCGACTATCTGGGCTAATTGAATGTCCCCAGAAGATCCAATAGCCAAGTCTAACACAATGGGAGATATTCAAATGTTTGAAAAGTCGGTTGGGTGTCTGTTTTTTCCTGTCTATTAGATAGGAAAACACAGACACCCAACGGACTTTTCAAACAACTGAATATCCCCCTATGGCCCTCATTCCGAGTTGATCGCTCACTAGCTGCTTTTAGCAGCATTGCACACGCTAGACCGCCGCCCTCTGGGAGTGTATCTTAGCTTAGCAGAATAGCGAACAAAAGATTAGCAGAACTGCTACTAAATAATTCCTTGCAGTTTCTGAGTAGCTCCAGACCTACTCCTAGATTGCGATCACCTCAGTCCGTTTAGTTACTGGTTTGACGTCACAAACACGTCCTGCGTTTGGCCAGCCACTCCTGCGTTTTTACCTGGCACGCCTGCCTTTTTTAGCACACACCCGGAAAACGCTCAGTTACCACCCAGAAAGGGGCTTTCAGCAGTGCGATTGAAAAGCGCCACACGAACACCAGCAAATCTACTAAGTTTTGTGTAAAATAACTTAGCGCATGCGCATTTAGCAACAAATCGCAGCATAGCGAAAATCGGCAATGAGCCAACAACTCGGAATGACCACCTATGTGTTCTATTTTTCAAATTCTTTAGTGTTATATTTTTTTATTCTTTTACTCCTTTTGTTTGTTTATTATTGTGCATTTTTATCATTTATTGTATGCCCTGTCCCTTCCTATAGTAGGCCTAAAATGGAATGAGTGCAGTCCTCTTTACACTAACAAATCAATAGGCCTTTTTATGAAGAGAAATATTGCTTGTCCATGCTACTTGATGCAATTAACCCTTTGCATGCTAGGGAATGCCTCATTAACCGTTTGAAAGCTGGAGTGTGAATTCATAGCTATTTGCCAGCAGAAACATTTGTACAATTAAGTGGATTTGGGTTCTTATTTCCCTAAATACTATGGGGGTAATTCTGAGTTGATCGCAGCAGCAACTTTGTTAGCAGTTGGGCAAAACCATGGCCCTCATTCCGAGTTGATCGGTCGCAAGGCGAATTTAGCAGAGTTACACACGCTAAGCCGCCGCCTACTGGGAGTGAATCTTAGCTTCTTAAAATTGCGACCGATGTATTCGCAATATTGCGATTACTAACTACTTAGCAGTTTCAGAGTAGCTCCAGACTTACTCTGCCTGTGCGATCAGTTCAGTGCTTGTCGTTCCTGGTTGACGTCACAAACACACCCAGCGTTCGCCCAGGCACTCCCACCGTTTCTCCGGCCACTCCTGCGTTTTTTCCGGAAACGGTAGCGTTTTCAGCCACACGCCCCTGAAACGCCGTGTTTCCGCCCAGTAACACCCATTTCCTGTCAATCACATTACGATCGCCGGAGCGAAGAAAAAGCCGTGAGTAAAAATACTTTCTTCATAGTAAAGTTACTTGGCGCAGTCGCAGTGCGAACTTTGCGCATGCGTACTAAGCGGATTTTCACTGCGATGCGATGAAAAAGAACGAGCGAACAACTCGGAATGAGGGCCCATGTGCACTGCAGGGGAGGCAGATATAACGTGCAGAGGAAGTTAGATTTGGGTGGGTTATTTTGTTTCTGTGCAGGGTAAATACTGGCTGCTTTATTTTTAAACTGCAATTTAGATTTCAGTTTGAATACACCCCACCCAAATCTAACTCTCTCTGCACATGTTATATCTGCCCCTCCTGCATGGTTTTGCCCAACTGCTAACAAAGTTGCTGCTGCGATCAACTCAGAATTAGGCCCTATAGGTGGTAGCAGCTTTAAGTGTAAATGGATATGAGATACCTGCTTTGGGATGTGTGTCTGCTAAAGCTGTAACTTGTGTGAAACATGTAGGCTATTTGACACCTCTCAAATGTCCCGCCATTCCTCCACAGGCTACTGTTTCCCACCACTGCACAGCAACTTGTGATTAGCTGCACACGCTATCTGAGAGCCTGGGGGCTCTGGGTCGGTACACCTGTCAAACTGTAATGCAAGTGACCTAAGGTGAGCACAGGGAGGACTGAAACCTCCCGCAAAGCCTGGGGCAGCCGAAGTGTCTGCAGGAGTGCTTGTCCCACACCCAGAGTGATGAAAATGGGCATTCAGCGAGGCCATACCCTTCATGCACAGAGTCCTGAATTAAATCTTAAGAATGTTGGGAGGTATACAGTATAGAAGTAACATGCAAGTCATGGATGCTGGGAGTGTGTTTCGGATGTATATATGTGAACTTTTGTGCAATGGGGAACTTACATGTTTTAGAAAATACTGAATATTTTACTTGACATTTCACAAAAATGATGTCTAGAGCAATAATGCTACTAAAAAGTAAGCAGAAACGGAAATATTAATTGGCCATAAACAAAGTTAGCGGTTATCAGAATATGGCATCAACAGGCCTCATAGCAGACTTGGGAAGAGAGCCGAGAATTTTAGTTTACTCTCCCAACCCCCCACCTTCCCCCATAACCCCTCATTTAATATATGTGAGTCAAGGGCAATCTAGCTTCACCGTGCATACACCAGCCTTGCACATACTCAGAGTATGTGGAGTGGAGAACTTCAGCGGGTGGACCACTAAACACTGACGTCTTGGCCTTGTAGCGGCAGTGTCCATACCACAGCCACTAGTGGCAGGACGTTTCTGAAGGTGCAAACATAGCGCAAGAGCAGCAAAATACATTTAAAAGGAGAGACCATTTGAAAGTGAGTGAAGCATTACTGATAGACATGTCAAAGTCAGAAAAATATCCCCATGCACGTTGCCATATTTGCACCGCACACTGGTCCGTGCTGCGCATGCGTACGCTCTCCCGTGAAGGCGCATACCCGCAATAGCGTGCACTCGCAGGCGCGGTATGCGTATTTACGGTAGAGTTTATGTAGTCGTAGCGTGCGACTCATTCGTTACATATTTTCACAATTAATGTAGTTTATAGATCATGATCCCTTTGATAGTTTCTGAAAGTTTGGTTAATATAGAAGGTCCCTGAGCTAAGGAATCCCTCTTTGTATCGTACGAAGGGTCTAACAGGAATCATACAGCAGTGTTTGGTACCCATCGGAAGAGTATTTAATTAGCAATATTCCGGTGTTGGTTTGGAGCGTATTAATCGCTCGTGCGAATAGTTATGGACATAAGAAGTTTATGTCCATTTCTACTATTTACTCATACTCAGGTATGCGGCGGGAAACCTAGTTCCCCACCCACCTGAGCTGTTTGAAATCGTCACAGCCCACCTGTATGAATCAACCTATGACCTTTTGTTGTGATACAGGGTCGAATTCCTTCATCCAATAGACAATGGGATTGTAGGGACTATGAGATTGCATTGTGTGTGGGGCATAAATAGGCAGGCCGACCACATCCAGCTCTCACTCTTCAACGGTTCTCATTGCTGAAAATCGGGTGCTGGATGTCCAGGCGCATGCGATCGTTTACCCTTGTGCGTAAGTTTCTCTCCGTAATCATTGTCTTTCTGTGAGCCAATTTCTCTCATCTCTCTCCGTCTCTCTCTCTCTCTTTCCTTTCTCTTTCTCTCGTATCTCCCCTAGACTAGTATTGTATTGTATTAGATAGTATTGTATTTTGGTTAGGAAGTCTTTGTTATATTGTAGTGTATCATTTGTACTGTTATCCCCTTTTTACAAGTATACTAGATATAATACAGTTAATAGGCTTTGGACCCTAAACCAGTATCTGTGTATTTCCTATAGTGTTAAGTGTTCACTTGAGCGTCGGTGACGCTCAAGCAGCTTTGTAGTTAGTCAGGTTACACAAGGTTGCACTTACACCCTGTATTCACATTAAGGTATTCCGTGTATTTCATTGGTATAAGGTTTAGACATAAAGGTATAGCGTTGTGAGCGTCTGCGCCGCTGGTGATCTCCTCGTGGTCTCGAGCGTCCGCTACGCCATAGCGAATCATTACTCTAGTCATAGCCAATAACGTGTCCTGTGATCGCTGGGCCGTGAGCGAACGTGACGCTTGAGCGTCTCGCCTACGGCTGAGCGATCGTTACGCAACTAGCGTACCATTACGGTACTTCTTAAGTAAACAGCGTACAGTGTTCTTAGCTTCATAAAGGGTTGTTTATACGACAAGGGAATTTAGCATTGTCAGACATAATATAGATTTAGAATAAAAAATACTGTTGGCTACATAAAGTTGCTGTTCTTAGAACTTGTATAGTTTGCTCTTTATTTTTTAGCCCGTGCAGTATGCTGAAGCCTGAAGTATACCAGAGATATGTGATAATACTGGCACCGGCGACGAAAAGATTTCCATGAAAATCAAAGTAAAAAAAAACAACTCATCACTTCCAAGAATACAGAAGAGATGAAGTCGGAGCTGCAGGAAGTATTTCCCTCCATATGATCATCGTTAATGGCTGGTCTTGGCTGGCGTCTGGTAAACACACTCTCGGCACATGCTGTAATTTGGCTTAAAACAGGGCCTAAATGCTTCCAGGATTTTCTTAGCAGCGAGTGTGGATGTGTTTCCTATTGAAGTAGTTACTGTATTTTATGAGTGTTGATATTTCTGACAGAAAATATACTACATGAGTGATATGAGATCAGCAGCGCTCGTAGCTTAATAGATATTCAAATAAAATGACTAAAAGCCATTGTCCTGACACTCAGCTCTATTAAAGAAAAAAAAAAAAAAAGCCAGGCACGGACCCACAAACAACAGGCACATTTTACTAACACATCTTATAAATACATCTGGTCAATGTAACAGGGTTTAAGAGGTCACTAAGGACATTCTAAGGCACTGCTGACCAAGTATTTACATGTAAAGAGACACCTGTATGTTATAGCAATGTGCTTGAAGGAAGAATACTATGGGAATAAAAGACGTATGCCATACATTACAGTTTATGTTTGATGTCAGTAAGAAAAGTCCTGGATGGGAGGTGGACATGTAAATGGATTTAGTATGATATCGCGATGAACGGGATGCCCGCGGGCAGAATACCGGCAGCTGACCAGAAAGTACTCTAAGCCTCCTCTGCCCGCTACCCTAAGCCTCCCTTGTGAGTGCCTAACCCTAACCCTCCCTGGTGGTGGCTAACCCTAACCCTCCCTTCCCTGCTGCCTAAACCTAACCCTACCTGGTTGGTGCCTAACCTTTATCCCCCCTAACCATAACCTTCCCGTGCCTGCACCCTAACCCCCCTTCTAATGTGTAAACCTAACAACCCCCCCACCACCACCACCACCCCGCTGTAACAACGATCAGGATTCCGGACGTCGGTATTTTGTTGGTCTCATGCCGCCGTTCGGGATACTGCAATCAGTGGGGCAGATGTATTAACCTGGAGAATGCATAAGGAAGTGATAAACCAGTGATATGTGCAAGGTGATAAATGCACCAGCCAATCAGCTCCAATATGTAAATTAACAATTATGAGCTAATTGGCTGGTGCGTTTATCACCTTGCTCTAATCACTGTTTTATCACTTCCTTACGCCTTCTCCAGGTTAATGCATCTGCCCCAGTGTTTCCACCGCCGGGATCCCGTCCGGCGGCATTTTAACTGCATCCCATGTAAATATACATCCATGGGCTTTACAGCAAGCCATGGACATGGAAAAACAACATTGGGGGAGATTCATCAAAGCTTGGGCAGAGATAAAGCAGGTAGAAATAAATTACTAACCAATGAGCTGCTATAATTTTACAGGCTGTGTTTGAAAAATGACAGGAGTGGATTGGTTGCTCCGGGCAACTCCACCCCCTTGGCACTGCAGCATGCACTCAACGGGCATAGCCGGCACAGAGTGACATAAAGCCCTGTTACAGCACCAGTTGTGTAAATCCATTGCATTTAGAGGTAGAGTAAGACAGACAGTGTGGCTCATCCTGGTATTCTGCATGTTCTGAATGTCGACATGATAAAAAAAATTTGACACGTTAAATGTTGACATGTCAAATGTTTGAAAGTTGACAGTGTATCTTAGTGTGATATTTAAGTTCCAGTTTAAATATCCAAAACCAGGAGGGGAGGAAAGTCCATCAGCGCTTGGTTTCATACAGATGACGGCACCAACTGAAGAAGTGTTATTTATTGTGGTAAGAGCTACATATATATTACTAGCTGAAGTACCCGGCGTTGCCCGGGTTTAAATTTTCCAGTTATTAACTTATCAATCAGTTGACGTTAACCGTCAACATATAAAAAATAATTACTAACTTGATGAAGCATGCTGCATTGCGACATGCTGCATATGGGCCGGTCTGTGACCAATTGCAGCCGGCAATCGTGTCATTAATTCCATTAGGAAATAATGGCGCGTTCGCCGGCTGCGAATAGTTGCAGTCCGGCATACAATGCAGCAAACCATGTTGCAGCATGCAGCACTGCAGCAAAGTTGAGCATGGCTACATCTGTAGTAGCTCCTTCCAACACAGCCATGAGGTGGCTGTCCAGTGTCGTTTTTGTTTTTGGGGTGTCGCCAGTAGCCCTGATCCCCAGATGGGTTAAAGTTTTTCTTCTGTTATCAATGTTGCTATTCCAAGGCATTTCTGTCATGTTATTTGAATTCATTGATTTATGGTTAATTCAGTCAGTTATTTGATTTCAGGTCATTAAATTATGGTCATGCACTAAGTTTCCTTGGCTAATAACTGCGTCTACGGTCCTCAATATTGCCCGTTTCTTTGTGCTTCAATGCTGAGAAATACAGACAGGTAATTATCCATGATGCAATGCCATCAAGGAGGTGTCAGATTGGCTCCAAAATACAGCAAGACAACGACTCCAAACATACAACCAATGTCATTAAGAACTATTTCAGCGTAAAGAAGAACAAGAAGTCCTGGAAGTGATGATATGGCCCCCACAGAGCCTGACCTCAACACTATCAAGTCTGGCTGGGATTACATGAAGAGACAGAAGGATTTGAGCAAGTCTACTGTACAGCCACAGAAGATCTGTAGTTAGTTCTCCAAAATGTCTGGAACAACCTACCCGCCAAGTTTCTCCAAACACTGTGTGTAAGTGTACCTAGAAGAATTGATGCTGTTTTGAAGGCAAAGAGGGGGTCACACCGAATAGTGATATGATTTAGATTTCTCCTCTGTTCATTCACTCTGCATTTTGCTGATTGATAAAAGGCACTCAGAGGATTTTTCATAAAAATCGCTTTATTCACAAGTTACACATACAGGACATCAATTATTATTATCCTTTATTTATATGGCGCCACAAGGGTTCCGCAGCACCCAATTACAGAGTACATAAACAAATAATCAAGCAGGAAAACAGCAACTTACAGTTGACGACAATATAGGACAAGTACAGGGTAAATAAACATAGCTACATCAGCAGATGACACTGGAATAAGTATCAGGTGGCAGAAGACTGCTGGATTTGGTGCAGCTGAAGATTATTAAAGTAAGAAAAGGGTAAGCACATGAGGGAAGAGGGCCCTGCTCGTAAGAGCTTACATTCTAAAGGGCTCAAAAAGCCAACGCGTTTCGTCCAGCGGACTTCATCAGGGGCTTTATAATCAAGAGACTTCAATACAGATAATCAGCATAATAAATCTTCGATAAGTAGACACATTATCAGAAAAAATTCACCTCATGGATTATCACTTCGCTTATTCAAAGGCTCATAACACAATTAATTCCCAGGACTGGGCAAAAATGTTTTTACAAAGAGTAGTACAAATGACTGTCGCAATGCCTCTCTGTAGTTCAGCTGATTGGAACAGTGTGAACTACAGAGAGGCATTGCGACAGTCATTTGTACTACTCTTTGTAAAAACATTTTTGCCCAATCCTGGGAATTAATTGTTTTATGAGCCTTTGAATAAGCGAAGTGATAATCCATGAGGTGAATTTTATCTGATAATGTGTCTACTTATCGAAGATTTATTATGCTGATTATCTGTATTGAAGTCTCTTGATTATAAAGCCCCTGATGAAGTCCGCTGGACGAAACGCGTTGGAACTTTGAGACAACAATTGCGTTCTTCAAATGAAGAGTCACTGTCATAATGTTATATGACTAGAATGGAACATTGTTTTCAATCATCTCATGTATAAAGTATCATTGAATGTAATCTGAAGATTCAAACAATTTTATGTATTGTACTTTTAAGAAAAAGAAATTCTTCTTCATTTTTAAGTACATTTTATACTGTTATATACCAGAGCACTAGTGCAAGCTCCTTTGGGAAACTTTTTTCTTCCATATATATATATATATATATATATATATATATATTTATTTATTTCGCATCTATAGGACTCAATACCCTTAACATATAGAATGAACTTTATTAGAGTATAGAAACAATGAAGTACAGAAACACTTTTTAGAAATACAGAGAGCACGGAGATAATAAATAGGACATTAAGGAAATGCTTGCGTTAACAGGGAAGTATTGAGTCTTTTTTCAAAGGATTCTAGGGCGGGGGCCTCTCAAACTGTGCAGGGAAGCGAGTTCCATCCATGAATTCCATGAGATTCCAGGTACTGCTAAAAAATCCTTCATCTGCAGATTGCAGTAGTCGAGTGGCGCAGTATGGAATCAGAAGCTGCTTAAGTCCTGGTCATGTACGGCTTTGAAAGTCAGTAGGCCAGTCTTCAACTAGACTCGCTATCTTACAGGCAGCCAGTGGAGGGAGTAGATACTGGGGTAAATTTACTAAAGGTACTACAAATTCTGTCTATCATTTTCTAGGATGCAACAGAGAAATGTTAGATAGAATCTGGGTGGTTGCTATGGGCAACATCACCACTTCATTTTTAGAACCTTTAGTCAATCTACCCCAAGGGGTATTATGTGGCTGGAATGGGGCTGGATGGCCAACAGCTTGGCAACTGCGTTTTGTACCAGCTGTAAGCGGTGCAACTCTTTTGCTGTGAGACCAAGGGAGACGGCATTGCAGTAGTATAATTGAGGTGAAACAAATAGATGTTTGACTTTTGCCAGATCTTCAGACGGAATGAGGTGCTTGATTCTGGATACAGTATGTTCTTCAGATGAAAGAATGAGGATTTGATTGTGGCTGATACCTGATGTTTAAGTGTATATTAAAGACAAAGCATCAGTCTTTATTCCATCAGTAGTATATAGGGTATAATTATAAAGGAAAAACAAAAATATACAAATGTTGCCCCTCCATGCAAAATTATTACTCAATTACGCATCCCTTCTCAACACTGAAATGTTTGTAGAAATGTGTACTTTTAAAAATTTTTTACTTTGCCCATTTGTGTACCTATTTTTTTTTTTAGGTACTTTGGTGTCATGATGCCAGTCTTTGGCTTTTTGTCCTTTGTTTTTGGCTGCATGATGGTGTGATTTGCTTTGTTTGATTCCTCGCTGTTGGATTTGTGAGGTCCTGAATCAGGTGTAGGAAGCCCGTGCATCAAGATGGATCCACATTCTCAAGAAGAGCTTAGATCCAGGCAGCAATTTCCTGCTTAGGCATTCCTTTAACCTCTCAAAGCAAAAATGGAAGCACAAGCATTCAACTGCCAAAATGCAAAGTGTTCCTAGGACAGCTTCTGTCACTAGTACCCTTCGAACTAAGGGGGTAATTCAGACCTGATCGCTAGGCTGCGTTTTCTCACAGCCTGCAATCAGGTCCGAACTGCGCATGCGTATGCACCGCAATGCGCAGGCGCGGTGGACCTCAGCAACGGGGATCGATGCATAGCGACATGTGACGGGATGGTGCGAAAAAAGAGATCGCACCAGCGACCGCATGGTGACTGACAGGAAGAGGGCGTTTGTGGGTGGCAACTGACTGTTTTCAGGGAATGTCTGGAAAAATGTAGGCGTGTCCAAGCGTTGGAAGGAAGGGTGTCTGACGTCAATTCCGGTCCCGGACTGGCTGAAGTGATCACAGCGGCTGAGTTAAGTCCTGGGCTGCGCAGAGACTGCACAAACTCAGTTTGTGCAGCTCTGCTACACATGCGTTCGCACACTTGCACAGCTAAAATACACTCCCCCAGTGGGCGACGACTATCTGATCGCGCAGGGCTGTAAAAATCGCTGCCCAGCGTTCAGGTGTGAATTAGGCCCTAAGCCATCAAGGGGTAGAATTAAATCCAAACTCTGTTTCTGTAGAGCACCTGGCATTGAGACCACTGGAGATCCATCTGCTGTAGGTATTATGAGTTGGTGGATAAGCAATGCATGGGAAAGCTATATCCAGAGGTCATATGCATTAATACTGTCGTTTACATTGGCTATTTCATTATGAATGCAGCATGTTATTAAGGAGTACTTGCATGTGGGAAGAAAAAAAACAAAAAACAAAGACTGTACATGTGAAGAATTAGAATTTGTAATTCATCTTGTTGACCATCATCAGTGGAATCCATGTATTAGACATTTGCCTATACATCATATTGCCACATAGAGCAAAAAATGCTCTGCAAGCTGATGAAAGGCTCTAAATATACAATTTATAGAAGCACTAAAAGCTTTTAAAGGCAGATAAAACAAATATAAGAGATGACGCTCTTATTTAATCAGCGCTCTAAACATGGAATCTGTCTGCAAATGATACTGAACAGAGAAAGAATCATGAAGAACATATGAGGCCGGGAGAAGTATCCAGGGTGTTTAGATGTGTTGGCAAATAAGAGAAATACCTTAAGGGAATTTAGACAGAAACACAAGACAATACAAGAGACAGCAAATATCCATTACACAACTGAGACGCGGATGTCTGGGTACAAGTGGACTCAGGGAGGTGGAACACGCACTTTTTTTTATGACAATTAAATGGAAACCATGTTTACGGGAAGTTTGCCACACTTTAAGTGCAGTTTCAGAGAAGAATAAGTGAATCTGCAATGGGCACAGGGCTCACTTTAAGGTGTCTGGTTACATGTGTAACCAGTATTGGGAAAACAGCAATGAAATATGATGCAAGCTTGAAAAGATAAAATATAGGGGGTCATTCCGAGTTGATCGCTAGCTGCCGTTGTTCACAGTGCAGCGATCAGGCTAAAAATCGGCATTTCTGCGCATGCACCGCAATGCGCACGCGTGACGTACGGGTACAAAGGCATTTGTCGTTTTGCACAGGTTCTAGCAAAGTTTTCAGTCGCACTGATGGCCGCAAGAAGATTGACAGGAAGGGGGCGTTTCTGGGTGTCAACTGACCGTTTTCAGGGAGTGTCTGCAAAAACGCAGGCGTGGCTGGGCGTTCGCTGGGCGGGTGTATGACTTCAAATCCGGACACGAATAGGCTGAAGTGATCGCAAGCGCTGAGTAGGTTCAGCGCTACTCTGAAACTGTACAAACTGTTTTTGCAGAGCTCGGCTGCACATGCGTTCGCACTTCTGCTGAGCTAAAATACACTCCCCAGTGGGCGGCGGCATAGCGTTTGCACGGCTGCTAAAACTAGCTAGCAAGCGATCAACTCGGAATGACCCCCATACTCCGTAATAGTGCAAGCACAGGTAATGTGACATGTTACCACTACTGGAGAACAGTAACACAACAACATATGCAATAAGCAAGTCATACAACCTCAATATACCCACTAGTATCAACAACATTAAGATACCTATGATGTGCCTGTGGGTTTGACAACATAACAGTTAATTCTCAAGAGACCTTCTTTGCTTCTGCAAGGGGTACCACTGCTATGGGTCCCAGAGGCTTAGGATGGCCTGGACCCAGGTTATAAAGTTTCACACCAATTTCCCAGATTTATTTATTTATTTATATGGCGCACACATATTCTGCAGCGCTTTGCAGAGAACATCAGGCCATTCACATCAGTCCCTGCCCCAGTGGAGCATACAATCGATATCACCTACCACATGTGCACGTACACATTATTCACACTAGGGTTCATTTTGTTTGGAGCCAATAAACCTGACAGTATATTTTTGGACTGTGGGAGGAAACCGGAATACCCAGAGGAAACCCATGCAAGCATGGGGAGAATATACATCTCCACACAGTTAGGTCCATAGTGGGAAATGAACCCATGAATTAGTGCTGTGAGGCAGTAATGCTAACCATTACACCACCCGTGCTGCCTGCTAGCAAATGGGTCTAATCCATTATCCATTACCCAGCCTGAATTTTGTGTCATTACATTTTCAGTGAGAGGTGTGTGTAGTGGATGTTATAATGGTAAGGGAAAACTGCAATGTGGCACAATATGAACGGAGGGCACTGTAATGAGCCATAATCCGAACTGGGGCACTTTAATGTGGCACAGTATGAAATGGAGGCACTATAAGTACATTGGCTCTCCCCCCTGCCTGCTAACAGCAGCGTAGTTGGGGGGAGTTCCCTGTATCTGCCTACCAACAATATGCACCTTCCACCTCTGCACCCTACACCCTGTGACTGTCCACCTCTGCACCCTACACCCTGTGACTGTCCACCTCTGCACCCTACACCCTGTGACTGTCCACCTCTGCACCCTACACCCTGTGACTGTCCACCTCTGCACCCTACACCCTGTGACTGTCCACCTCTGCACCCTACACCATGTAACTGTCCACCTCTGCACCCTACACCTTCTGTCACTGCACCCTGTAACTGCACACCTTTGCACCCTACACCTTCCGTCACTGCACCCTGTAAATGGCCATCTCTGCACCCTACACCTTCCTTCCCTGCACCTTGTAACTGGCCACCTCTGCACCCTACACCTTCCCTCCCTGCACCCTGTAACTGGCCACCTCTGCACCCTACACTTTCCTTCCCTGCACCTTGTAACTGGCCACCTCTGCATCCTACACTTTCCTTCCCTGCACTTGCACACCTCTGCACCTTACACCTTCCGTCCCTGCACCCTGTAACTGGCCACCTCTGCACCTTCCTTCCCTGCAGCTTGTAACTGGCCACCTCTGCATCCTACACTTTCCTTCCCTGCACCCTGTAACTGGCCACCTCTGCAACCTACACCTTCCTTCCCTGCACCTTGTAACTGGCCACCTCTGCATCCTACACTTTCCTTCCCTGCACCCTGTAACTGCACACCTCTGCACCTTACACCTTCCGTCCCTGCACCCTGTAACTGGCCACCTCTGCAACCTACACCTTCCTTCCCTGCATCTTCCCTCCCTGCACCTTGTAACTGGCCACCTCTGCACCCTACACCTTCCCTCCCTGCACTCTGTAACTGGCCACCTCTGCACCCTACACCTTCCCTCCCTGCACCCTGTAACTGGCCACCTCTGCACCCTACACATTCCTTCCCTGCACATTGTAACTGGCCACCTCTACACCCTACACCTTCCCTCCCTGCACCCTATAACTGGCCACCTCCGCACCCTACACCTTCCCTCCCTGCACCCTGTAACTGGCCACCTCCGCACCCTACACCTTCCTTCCCTGCACCCTGTAACTGGCCACCTCTGTACCTTACACCTTCCCTCCTTGCACCCTGTAACTGGCCACCTCTACACCTTCCCTCCCTGCACCCTGTAACTGGCCACCTCTGCACCTTACACCTTCCCTCCCTGCACCCTGTAACTGACCACCTCTGCACCCTGCACCAAGGGCAGTAAGCCAATGTAAAATTATTATCTGCAAAGTTCCAGAAGTGGAGTTTTGTGGGGATTGGAGTTAAGATGAGTAGACGGAGGAATGACAAGGAGGAGGAATGATGATGATGAGAAGGAATGTGGAGGAGGGGCTTTACTGTATATAAGGGGCTCTGCTGCCTGGTGTACTATGAATGGGTTAGGTATGTGATGCCAGCAGTTGGTATCCCTTCAGTCAGCAATTCTAGAAGTCAGGATTCCGGTGTCGGTATCCTGACCACTGGGATCACAACCGCTGGTAACGTGATTACATCCACTATGAATAATGGAGACAATTGTGTGGTCAGGTGTAACATGTATATGAGATGCTACTGTGCGATGTAATGTGAATATCGGACACTACTATAAGTTGTAATGTGAACAATGGACACTACTGTGCGGTGAAATATGAGTAAGGGCCACTATTGTGCGGTGTAATGTGTATAATGGACAATACTGTACAGTGTCATGTGAATTGGTACTATTCTATCACCATGCCCCATCCCCACAAAGTCACAGTCCTTTATTTTTAACCCTGTTTCGAATATGGGCGAGGGGGCACCAATTCTATTTCTGGCACGGGGCACTATAATGTCTAGTTACAGCACTAATCTAGTTACAGAGTGGGTCGATTATTGTGAGGCCCTTCCCCCACGCTGCACCCGGTCAGGACTATTATTACTACTGCTACTACTGTTACTACAGGACTATTATTACTACTATTAGTATTACTGGCCAGTGGCTGGCCACCTCAGTTAATCATGGGTGCACTGACACTAACTTTCAACCTCCTTCCGGCTCCATATCTAATTGCATGATGTGATGCGATGACGTCACACCACACACCCGTCCTCTCTCTCCTCCTGTGCCACGCCAATGCCTCTGTGGCGGAGCAGCATACAGCATTCCTCTTGGTAGGAGGACAAATTCAATATCAAATTCATTGACTTTATTCGTCAACACTCAGGTAGCCACTCAGCCAGCAGTTGTTCAGCAGCACTGCAGCAGTACTGTCACTGTGATTGACTAAGTTGTATGTAAACTGAGTGAAGGGTGGGTGGCTGAGACGCAGAGAGTGAAGGGGGAGAAGGCTGAGTAACAAAGAGTGAAGAGTGGGAGGTTGAGAGGCGCAGAGTGAAGGGGGATGGTGAGAGATGCAGATGCGCAATGATGGTGTGGACGAGAGACGACGCAGGTGGGAAATGATGGTGTGGCTGAGAGATGACTCGGAGGAGATGATGGTGTGCCTGGAGACAACTTAGGAAAGAGATGATGGTGTGGCTGAGAGACGAAGGGTGGGAATGATGGTGTGGCTGAGAGACGCAAGCTGGGGATGGTGGTGTGGCAGAAAGAAGCAGGGAAGGGATGATGGTATGACTGAAAGACGCAGACGGCAGGAGGTGATACAAGTCTGGTTGAACGCTGTTGTATTATGATGACATAGGCTATATGCCTACACAAACAGATATCTTCCGGACCAGATGATAATCTACATGAATAGTGAATACCGACTGAAGACGCTGTCTGTCCAGGAAGGATATGGAATGAAAAGGAATGTCAATAGGCGGTGCTAGAAACGCCCGGCAAGCGGTACTAGACACAACCAGTAGGTGGTGCTAAACACGCCCTTCTACAGTGCACCCCTTAATTACATGTGCTGCACACGCCTATGCACTATAGCATGAACTGGGGCACTGTAACGTGACATCATTTGAACTGGAGTTTACTCTAATGTGGCACAGTATGAACAGGGGGGCACTGTAATGTGGCATACTATGATCTCGGGGCACTGTATGTCATAATGTGAATTTGGGATACTGAGTGGGATACTGTGTGGGATAATGTGTACTGGCAGCCCTACAATGTAAAACTTGGGAACTACGATAGTTCAGAAAATAAACCAGGGCACTACTATGTGACATAATATTTACTAGGGCACTACTATGGTTCAGGAAAGGAACTAGGGCACTATTATGGAGCTTAAAATTAATAACTGCTGCGAAGAATCATTGGGACAGGGGTCCCT
Organism: Pseudophryne corroboree; assembly: GCF_028390025.1. NCBI lineage: Eukaryota > Metazoa > Chordata > Amphibia > Anura > Myobatrachidae > Pseudophryne > Pseudophryne corroboree. Next base: position 392,541,877 of record NC_086452.1, read on the forward strand.
TCTATATGTTGCTACGGGGCCCACAAAGTTCTGGTTACGCCCCTGAATGCACTAGTATGATGTTGACAGATATGGTTCATAGTACTAGACATATTCTTTTGACACATGCACAATGCAATACAAAAGCACACCAAATGCAAGGGTTAAAAATTCACTTTGATACTTGTTAAAGTTTCACAATAAATACCACTAAATTGTATAATTCTTTGCTATCTCCTTAAGGAAGTCTAATTTCTGGATGAAACGCATTGGTGTGCTTTCTATTTACCAGGATACAACCTTGATTCCATGATAGCTATGGTTTGGAACACCCACTTAACCCCAGGCTATGTGAATATGCCCCTGTTCCTCCTCTCTGATCTTGTTTCTACATTCATAAGATCAATGGGTCTGCATGCATTTAATTTCTGGATGTGCCCAAATTCACGCAAGATACTCTAAGCTAACTAGTGTGCTACTATCTCTGCCTCAGACCGTATTTTTAATAATCTTGGAGGAGGAGCTGCTATTTATATATACCCAATATGTAGAAATTAACACGAGTTAATGCTTAGCTTTTAAAAAAGCGTAAATGATCAGTCACACAATGACAGAAAAACCATTAGAAACATAGGGTGAGTGCTTGTCTAAAACAACTACAAATAGATGAGGAGGTGATCTTCAACCAGGGGTTCCCAACCTTGGTGCTCAAGGAACCGTAACAATCAAGGCTTTAAGGATATCCATGGCTGAGCACAGACGGTTTAATCAAAATAAATGAGGTACTAATTTAGTCAATTAAGTCACCTGTGCTCAAGCATGGTGATCCTTAAAACCTGGACCATTTAGGTGACTTGAGGACTGTCTACATGGTGTTCACTCAGGGATATCTATGAAGCAGTAAAAAGAGTAGAGAAGTGAGCCAGTGAAGAAGTTGCCCATGGCAACCAATCAGCCACTCCATTTCATTTATTACAATGCACTTGATAAATGTTATCTCAAAGCTGATTGGTTGCCATGGGCAACTTCTCCACTGCTTAACTTTTCCACTCTTGTCACTGCTTCATACATCTCTCCCTAAGTTTGGGAACCCCTATCTTCAGGACCGTAACTAGGTGTGTGCCGATCGTGCCTTGCCCACAGCGCAAATGCACTAAGGGCGCACCATCTGGCAGCACACCTGCACGGCCGCTATCTCCAGACTCCTGTGTAGTGAACACACTCACTGCCAGTGGCAGCGCCGTCTGTCTCCCATCACCCACCGCCGTCACCGCTGCTGCTGTAAAGGACCCGGGAGCTGGCCTGGTGGCAGCGCTGTGATCACTGTCTGCCTCTGCTAATTGGCCCAGCCCTGAACGCCGGCTTGGCCCCCCTGCAATTCGGGAGAGACGTGATGACGTCAGATTTTTCTCCCAGGTTACACAGAGAGTCTCCCACCCTGCCCTACTGTTGCACAGCGAGTGAGGAGTGGATAGTTGAAGGAGGAGGAGATCCTCATTTTCCTTCTTCTGGTTAGTAAATTACGAAATTACGTTTTATAAAGAGAAAAAATACATCCATTTGAATAGGGCCTCTGTCTGCCGTAATGTGTAAAAAGGGGACGCTGTCTGCCGTAATGTGTAAAAAGGGGACGCTGTCTGCCGTATGTCACGATCCGGGTATCTGGACGCCATTTCTTACCCATCAGATGCCTCCTAAGGCTGGCTCAGCGCTCCAGGACCGGATCCCATCTGTTATCCTGATGTGTACATTCCTGTATCCTCTCCTGTCACTCTGGGACGCTGTCACAGTAAACGCCATATTACACCTGGCATGGCGTCTCCCGCGGCCTCCGCCGCCGTCCCTGAACTTCTGCATGCAGAGTGTCTGAGTGGCGATTACGTTAGCCGCGGCCTCCGCTGTGTCCGCGTGGTTGGATGTGCATCTGTCAGCCTGGCGCCTCCTGTCTCCGGTGGCCGGCGCCGCCATTACTGTTTTCATTACCACATGGATTACAAACCAAACTTCCCTCCAAGTGTCTGCATGGGCGCAGCCATCTTGGATTCTGTCAGCTGATCATTTCCACCAATCTGTTCTCAGTATTGATAATCTGCATAATTGCCTAGCCAATCCCTTCCTTGCTGCAGGTATAAATACACTGTGCCTGAGCAAGGAAGGCGTCAGTGCTTTGGTTGTCAAACCTAGTTCCTGTTTGTCTCTCTCCTGTGATTGTCTTCCAGGTTCCAGCTCCTGTCTCAAGACTTCCACCATAGAGACCCGCACCAGCATTCCACCTGCGGTGTAGCCTGACTCTCCAATCCATTGTGGATTCATCTGTTTCCAGCTACAACATTACCTGCTTCCAGCTCAGCTTCCAGCAGAGTACAGCTTTCCTTAAAGGGCCGGTGTCCTTTCTACACTTTACCACTCTCCACCGGTATTATTATTTCTCCGCTCTCAAGTTCTACATTTCAGTTCATATTTCATCGCTCCCAAGTTCATTTATTATTTAACTGGTTCCAGCCAGTATCCACTCCGTGCTAACAACAGTCTGGTTCCAGCCAGTATCCACAGCAGCTGTTTTACCTTCAGCAACCCAGCTTTTCCTGGAACACCAGCTGGCACAATCCTGGGTTATCTCCATTGCTACAGTCGGGCCTGGTAAGGACTTTCCATCTAGAAGATCATAAGAACTATCTCACACTACCAGTGCCCTGTGGCTCCTGCCATCCTGTAGTACCCAGGAACTGTATTTATTATTTGCTGACTTTTACGTTTTCTTTTACTGCTGCTGTGTTGCGGAGTTGTCATAATAAACATCATTGACTTTTATCCAAGTTGTCGTGGTCACGCCTTCGGGCAGTTATTATTCATGTTACTTACATGTCCAGGGGTCTGATACAACCTCCCAGGTTCCGGTACATCTCAGCCCCTACAACTGAGGTTGCCTCCCGTCAGCTCAGGCCCTCAGTTGTGACAGTAAGCACTGACCTAATGAATCCAGCCGGAGACCAGGATCAAGCGGCCAGGCCGATGCAAGAACTGGCAGCCCGACTAGAACATCAGGAGGCTGCACAGGGCCACATCATCCGCTGTCTCCAGGATCTCTCTACTCGGCTGGATGGGATTCAGACAACTCTCCGTGGATCAGGCGCATCTGGTGCGTCAACCACAGTGACTCCAGCTATAACCCCACCCACCTTACCCATTTCTGCTCCACGTCTTCATCTTCCAACGCCAGCAAAATTTGACGGATCTCCAAGATTCTGCAGGGGATTTCTCAACCAGTGTGAGATTCAGTTTGAGCTACAACCTGGCAACTTTCCCAGTGACCGTACAAAAATTGCCTACATCATCTCTCTTCTCAGTGGCTCCGCCCTTGAATGGGCATCACCGTTATGGGAGAGGTCCGACACCCTGCTATCTTCTTACACTGCATTCGTGTCAACATTCAGGCGCATCTTCGACGAGCCAGGCCGGGTAACCTCAGCTTCATCCGAGATTCTCCGTTTACGCCAGGGGTCACGTACTGTAGGACAATATCTGATACAGTTCCAGATCCTGGCATCCGAACTGGCATGGAACGACGAGGCCCTGTATGCTGCATTCTGGCATGGCTTATCTGAGCTTATTAAAGATGAGTTAGCTACCAGAGACTTACCTTCTAAGTTAGATGAGCTAATCTCACTCTGCACGAAAGTTGATTTACGTTTCAGAGAGAGAGCAACTGAGCGTGGAAGATCATCTGCTCCAAAATCTTCTGCTCCTCCTCCTCGTCAACTGTCACCATCTAAAGATGAGCCCATGCAAATTGGCCGTTCCCGTTTAACTCCTGCTGAGCGCCGAAGACGTCTCTCTGAGTCTCTTTGTCTTTACTGTGCAGCTCCGTCTCACACCATCAATGCCTGTCCCGAACGTCCGGGAAAACTCCAAACCCTAGCTCGCCCAGGAGAGGGCCGGCTAGGAGTAATGATCTCCTCTCCATCTCCTCATGATTGTAATCTCCCAGTCTCGCTTCAAGTTGCTCAACGTTATCGGAACGTCATTGCCCTCCTTGATTCCGGAGCAGCTGGGAACTTTATTACTGAAGCCTATGTTAAACGGTGGTCCCTACCCACCAAGAGACTTCCTTCCTCCTTTTCCTTAACTGCCGTGGATGGCAGTAAAATTTTTGATACTGTTATTGCTCTAAGGACTCTACCAGTTCGTCTGAGAGTGGGAGTTCTTCATTCCGAACTTATTTCACTTTTAGTGATTCCAAGAGCCACACATCCTGTGGTCCTGGGCCTTCCATGGCTCCGTCTTCACAATCCTACAATTGATTGGACGACTACGCAAATCCTGGCATGGGGTTCCTCCTGTGCAGAGACATGTTTGTTTAAAGTATTGCCTGTCTGTTCTTCCTCCCCCAGGTCGTCTGATGTTCCACCTCCTCCATATCAAGATTTCACGGATGTGTTCAGTAAAGCTTCTGCTGATATCCTTCCTCCTCATAGAGAATGGGACTGCCCGATTGATCTCGTTCCAGGGAAGGTTCCACCTTGAGGCCGAACTTATCCGTTGTCTCTGCCTGAGACGCATTCTATGGAGGAATACATTAAAGAGAACCTAGCAAAGGGGTTCATTCGACCTTCTTCTTCCCCAGCCGGCGCAGGCTTCTTTTTTGTAAAAAAGAAAGATGGTGGTCTGCGGCCGTGCATCGACTACAGAGGTTTGAACGACATTACCATCAAGAACCGTTATCCTTTACCCCTGATTACTGAGCTCTTTGACAGAGTTAGCGGAGCTACCATCTTTACAAAGCTGGACTTGCGAGGTGCATACAATCTCATCCGGATCCGTGAGGGTGACGAGTGGAAGACCGCCTTTAACACCCGTGACGGACATTATGAGTACCTCGTCATGCCCTTCGGATTGAGCAATGCTCCAGCTGTCTTCCAGCATTTTGTCAATGAGATCTTCAGAGACATTCTATACCGTCATGTCGTGGTCTATCTAGACGATATCCTCATTTTTGCCAACGATTTAGAGGAACATCGTTTTTGGGTTAAAGAGGTTCTGTCCCGTCTCCGTGTCAATCATCTCTATTGCAAATTAGAAAAATGCGTCTTTGAAGTCAAGTCCATTCCGTTTCTAGGGTACATTGTGTCTGGTTCCGGACTAGAGATGGATCCTGAGAAACTACAAGCAATCCAAAATTGGCCGGTACCCTTAACCCTCAAAGGGGTCCAGAGGTTCTTAGGGTTCGCCAACTATTACCGAAAGTTTATACGAGACTTTTCCACCATTGTGGCACCTATTACTGCTTTCACTAAGAAGGGTGCTAACCCGTCCAAGTGGTCTGAAGAAGCCATGCAAGCATTTCATCTTTTAAAACAAAGGTTCATCTCTGCGCCTGTTCTGAAACAGCCTGACATCGACTCTCCTTTCATCTTAGAGGTGGATGCCTCCTCCGTTGGAGTAGGAGCGGTGTTATCTCAGAGGGCTAAAGATGGCCATTTACACCCTTGCAGTTTCTTCTCCCGGAAGTTCTCCCCAGCTGAGCGCAACTATGCCATTGGCGACCAGGAGTTGCTAGCCATCAAGCTCGCTCTAGAAGAGTGGAGGTATCTGTTGGAGGGAGCTTCTCATTCAATCACCATACTTACAGACCACAAGAACCTTTTATACCTGAAGGGCGCACAATGTCTCAACCCTCGTCAGGCCAGATGGGCACTTTTCTTTTCCAGGTTCGACTTTAAACTCCAGTTCTGTCCGGGCTCTCAGAATCGCAAGGCCGATGCCCTTTCCCGCTCATGGGAGCAAGAAAATGAGTCAGAGTCTTCAGACAAGCATCCTATTATAAATCCGTTGGCATTCTCCACGGTAGGGATGGACTCTACGCCCCCATCAGGGAAAAGTTTTGTTAAGCCGATGCTAAGGAAGAAGCTCATGCATTGGGCCCATGCTTCCCGTTTTGCCGGACATACAGGTATCCAAAAAACCCTGGAGTTTATCTCTAGGTCCTATTGGTGGCCAACTCTGAAAAAGGACGTCTTGGAGTTTATTGCATCTTGCCCAAAGTGTGCCCAACATAAAGTATCCCGCCAGTCGCCTGCGGGGCAACTGGTTCCACTATCCGTTCCCCGTCGACCATGGACCCACTTGTCGATGGATTTCATTACAGACTTACCCATGTGCAACAAGTTCAATACCATCTGGGTGGTAGTTGACCGGTTCACCAAGATGGCACACTTCATTCCTCTCACCGGTCTTCCGTCAGCTTCCAAGTTGGCTCAAGTATTCATACAAGAGATCTTCCGACTCCACGGTCTTCCTGAAGAAATTATCTCAGATAGAGGAGTTCAATTCACAGCCAAATTCTGGCGAAGTTTATGTCAAGTCCTCCAAGTCAAGCTAAAGTTTTCCACGGCTTACCATCCTCAGACCAATGGTCAAACCGAGAGGGTGAATCAGGACTTGGAGGCCTTCCTCCGCATCTATGTGTCCTCCTCTCAAGATGACTGGGTTCAATTACTTCCCTGGGCCGAGTTCTGTCATAACAACCAGTATCATTCTTCATCTGCTTCAACACCATTCTTCACTAACTTTGGATTCCACCCTAAAGTCCCTGAGTTCCAACCGCTTCCAGCAACTTCTGTTCCCGCAGTGGATATCACCTTGCATCAGTTTGCCAATATCTGGAAGAGCGTACGATCAGCTCTGCTCAAGGCATCGTTCAGGTACAAGAAGTTTGCGGATAAGAAGCGTCGAGCAGTTCCTGCTCTCAAGGTGGGTGATCGGGTATGGTTATCCACGAAGAATTTGAGGTTAAGAGTTCCCAGTATGAAGTTTGCACCTCGCTATATCGGTCCTTTCAAGATTGAACAAGTCATCAATCCTGTTGCTTACAGACTCCAGTTGCCTCCCTTCTTAAAAATACCCAGGACATTCCATGTTTCCCTGTTGAAACCGCTGATCTTGAATCGGTTTCATTCCTCACTTCCTCCAACTCCGAAAGTCCAAACTCAACGAGGCGTTGAGTATGAAGTGGCCAAGATCCTGGACTCACGTCACCGTTACGGTCAACTACAATATCTTATTGACTGGAAGGGTTATGGTCCTGAGGAACGTTCAGGACCAATGCTTCTGATGTCCATGCTCCTGCCTTGGTCCGGAGATTCCATTCCAAGTTTCCTCAAAAGCCAAAGAAGTGTCCTGGGGCCACTCCTAAAGGGGGGGGTGCTGTCACGATCCGGGTATCTGGACGCCATTTCTTACCCATCAGATGCCTCCTAAGGCTGGCTCAGCGCTCCAGGACCGGATCCCATCTGTTATCCTGATGTGTACATTCCTGTATCCTCTCCTGTCACTCTGGGACGCTGTCACAGTAAACGCCATATTACACCTGGCATGGCGTCTCCCGCGGCCTCCGCCGCCGTCCCTGAACTTCTGCATGCAGAGTGTCTGAGTGGCGATTACGTTAGCCGCGGCCTCCGCTGTGTCCGCGTGGTTGGATGTGCATCTGTCAGCCTGGCGCCTCCTGTCTCCGGTGGCCGGCGCCGCCATTACTGTTTTCATTACCACATGGATTACAAACCAAACTTCCCTCCAAGTGTCTGCATGGGCGCAGCCATCTTGGATTCTGTCAGCTGATCATTTCCACCAATCTGTTCTCAGTATTGATAATCTGCATAATTGCCTAGCCAATCCCTTCCTTGCTGCAGGTATAAATACACTGTGCCTGAGCAAGGAAGGCGTCAGTGCTTTGGTTGTCAAACCTAGTTCCTGTTTGTCTCTCTCCTGTGATTGTCTTCCAGGTTCCAGCTCCTGTCTCAAGACTTCCACCATAGAGACCCGCACCAGCATTCCACCTGCGGTGTAGCCTGACTCTCCAATCCATTGTGGATTCATCTGTTTCCAGCTACAACATTACCTGCTTCCAGCTCAGCTTCCAGCAGAGTACAGCTTTCCTTAAAGGGCCGGTGTCCTTTCTACACTTTACCACTCTCCACCGGTATTATTATTTCTCCGCTCTCAAGTTCTACATTTCAGTTCATATTTCATCGCTCCCAAGTTCATTTATTATTTAACTGGTTCCAGCCAGTATCCACTCCGTGCTAACAACAGTCTGGTTCCAGCCAGTATCCACAGCAGCTGTTTTACCTTCAGCAACCCAGCTTTTCCTGGAACACCAGCTGGCACAATCCTGGGTTATCTCCATTGCTACAGTCGGGCCTGGTAAGGACTTTCCATCTAGAAGATCATAAGAACTATCTCACACTACCAGTGCCCTGTGGCTCCTGCCATCCTGTAGTACCCAGGAACTGTATTTATTATTTGCTGACTTTTACGTTTTCTTTTACTGCTGCTGTGTTGCGGAGTTGTCATAATAAACATCATTGACTTTTATCCAAGTTGTCGTGGTCACGCCTTCGGGCAGTTATTATTCATGTTACTTACATGTCCAGGGGTCTGATACAACCTCCCAGGTTCCGGTACATCTCAGCCCCTACAACTGAGGTTGCCTCCCGTCAGCTCAGGCCCTCAGTTGTGACACCGTAATGTGTATAAAGGGGGACTGTCTGCCATAATGTGTAAAAGGTGGACTCTGTCTGCTGTAATGTGTAAAATATGGACGCTGTCAGCCGTAATGTGTAAAAAGGGGACGCTGTCTGCCGTAATGTGTAAAAAGGGGACGCTGTCTGCCGTAATGTGTAAAAAGGGGACACTGTCTGCCGTAATGTGTAAAAAGCTGATGCTGTCTGCCGTAATGTGTAAAAAGGGGGACTGTCTGCTGTAATGTGTAAAAAGGGAATGCTATCTGCCGTAATGTGTAAAATAGGATTTTAATTACCTACCGGTAAATCCTTTTCTCGTAGTCCGTAGGGAATACTGGGAATCCATTTAGTACCACGGGGTGTCGAAGGGTCCACTAGGAGCCTTCGGCACTTTAAGAATTTGATAGTGTGTGCTGGCTCCTCCCTCTAAGCCCCTCCTACCAGTCTATGAAACTGTGCCCGAGGAGACGGACATACTTTGAGAGAAGGATAGATAAGAAAAGTGGTGAGATTACGAACCAGCACACACAGAACAATAGGAAAGGCATGCTAACCAAACTTGAAACATGAACAGCAACAGCTGAACTAACCAGAATACTTAACCAAGTAACAGTGCAGGAAGAACGAAGCACCAGGCGGGCACCCAGTATCCTCTGCGGACTACGAGAAAAGGATTTACCGGGAGGTAATTAAAATCCTATTTTCTTTTACGTCCTAGAGGATACTGGGGTTCCATTTAGTACTATGGGTATGTACCAAAGCTCCCAAACTGGGTGGGAGAGCGCTGAGGTTCCTGCAGAACTGATTGACCAAACTGAAGGTTCTCAGCGGCCAATGTATCGAACTTGTAGAACTTAGCAAACGTGTTCGAACCAGACCAAGTAGCCGCTCGGCAGAGCTGTAAAGCCAAGACACCCCGGGCAGCCGCCCAGGAAGAACCCACCAACATAGTAGAATGGGCCTGTACGAATCTTGAAACTGGCAATCCTGCCGTGGAATAAGCATGCTGGATCGTGAGCTTGATCCAGCGTGCAATAGACTGCTTTGAAGCAGGACACCCAATTTTATTGGGATCATAGAGGACGAACAGTGAGTCGGATTTTCTGTGACAAGCTGTTCTCTTTATATACACCTTCAAAGCCCTCACAACATCCAAAGACTTTGAAGTAGCAGAGGTGTCCGTCACAGCATGGAACCACAATAGGTTGGTTGATGTGAAAAGCAGACACCACCTTAGGAAGAAATTGCTGACGAGTTCTGAGTTCAGCTCTATACTCATGGAAAATTAAGTAGGGACTCTTGTGAGACAACGCCCATAATTCCGACACACGTCTTGCTGAGGCCAAGGCCTATAGTGTGATGGTATTCCACGTAAGGTACTTTATGTCAACCTCCTGTAATGGTTCAAACCAGTCTGATTGGAGGAACTGCAGCACCAAATTGAAATCCCAAGGTGCCGTGGGAGGCTGGATGTGCAGAACACCTTTCAAGAACGTCCGGACCTCAGGGAGAGAAGCCAATTGTCTCTGAAATAAAATAGACAAAGCCGAAATCTGGACATTAGGCCCACATCCACTACCGACTGCAGAAAAAGCAGGAGACATCCCAGATGAAATTCCACTGCGGAAAATTGTCTGTTCTCACACCAAGAGACATACTTCTTCCATATACGGTGGTAATGTTTAGACGCAACCCCTTTCCTGGCTTGGATCATAGTCGGGATGACCTTTTCAGGAATCCCTCTCCTGGCTAGGATCAGCCGTTCAACCTCCATGCCGTTAAAAGTAGCCGCGGTAAGTCTTGATAGACGAACGGGCCCTGTTGCAGAAGATCCTCGCAAAGAGGCAGAGGCCACGGATCTTCGAGGAGCATCTCCAAAAGGTCCGCGTACCAGGCCCTTCTTGGCCAGTCCGGAGCGATGAGTATTGCTTGAACCTTTTCCCTTCTTATTCTTTTTAGAATTATTGGGATCAGAGGAAGTAGAGGAAACACCTACACAATCTGGTAGACCCACGGAGTTGTCAGTGCGTCTACCGCCACTGCCTGTGGGTCTCTCGACCTGGAACAATAACGCTTGAGCTTCTTCTTGAGACGAGAGGCCATTATGTCGATTTGTGGATATCCCCACCGCTGTGTCAAGCACCTGAACACTCCCGGGTGAAGTCCCCACTCCCCTGGGTGCAGGTCGTGTCTGCTGAGGAAGTCTGCTTCCCAGTTGTCTACTCCCGGAATGAAGACCGCCGACAATGCCACAGCCTGTTTTTCCACCCAGAGGAGGATTTTTGACACCTCTAACATTGCTGCTCTGCTTTTCGTTCTGCCCTGTCAGTTTATGTACGTTACCTTTGTTACGTTATCCGACTGGACTTGAATGGCCTGATTCCGAATTAGAGATGAGGCCTGCAGAAGGGCGTTGTAGAAAGCCCTGAGTTCCAGGATGTTTATTGGAAGGACGACTTCCTGACTTGACCATCTTCCTTGAAACTGCACCCCCTGGGTGAATGCTCTCCAACCTCTGAGGCTTGCGTCCGTGGTTAGCAGAATCCAATTCTTAATCCTGAACCTCCGACCCCCGACCAGGTGAGAGGTCTTTAGCCAACACAGAAGGGAGATCCTGGCTCTTGGCGACAGACGGATCCTCTGGTGCATGTGAAGATGTGATCCGGACCATTTGTCCAATAGATCTAGCTGGAAGGGCCTCACATGAAACCTTGCGTATTGAGGCGCCTCGTAAGAGGCCACCATTTCCCCCAGAAGGCGAATGCACAGATGCACCGAGATCCGGGTTGGCTTCAGGGCAGCCCGAACCATCGACTGAATTTTCACAGCTTTCTCCACGGGAAGGAACACTCTCTGAGATTCCGTGTCCAGTATCATTCCCAGAAAGGAAAGCCTCTGCGTCGGTTCCAGGTGAGATTTTGGTTAAGTTTAGAATCCACCCGTGATCCAGGAGTAGTCTGGTTGAGAGGTGAATACTGTCCATCAACCGCTCCCTGGACGGTGCCTTTATAAGAAGATCGTCCAAGTATGTTATTATATTCACTCCCTGTTTGCAGAGTAGAAACATAATCTCTGCCATCACCTTGGTGAACACTCTCGGTGCCATGGGGAGACCAAATGGCAGGGTCTGGAACTGGTAGTGGCAGTCCTGCAGTGCAAACCATAGATAAGCCTGATGAGGCGGCCAGATCAGAATGCGCAAGTACGCATCCTTGATATCCAGAGACACAAGGAATTTCCCTTCCTCCAGACCTGAGATCACCGCTCTCAGTGACTCCATCTTGAATTTGAACACTCGAAAGTACGGGTTCAACGACTTGAGGTTCAAAATCGGCCTACCGAACCGTCCGGTTTTGGTACTGCAAACAGGTTGGAATAATATCCCTTGTTTTGCAGATGAGGTGGAACTGGAACAATGACCTGAGTCTGTACCAGTTTTTTAATGGCGTAATGCTTGCTTCCTGTGAAACTGGTAAGCCTGATTTGAAGAATCTGTGAGGTGGGAGCTCCTGAAACTCCAGTCTGTAGCCCTGGGAAATAAGATCTATGACCCAGTGATCCTAGCCTGATGTTGTCTAGATGTGACTGAAGACTTTGAGGAAGCAGAACTTGAGCTCTGTTCCTGTGAACCTGCAGTTGCTGGTTTCGTGGTTTACCTCTAGCACCTCTTGTGTCTGTAGAAGAACCTCTGGTTTTGCCCTTAATCTCGGCAGTCCGAAAGGACTGTAGATTAGATCCTGAGTAAGCCGTCCTGGCTGGGGGCGCTGCAGAAGGAAGATACATGGACTTACCAGCAGTAGCTTTGGAGATCCATTTGTTTAGTTCATCTCCAAATAAGGCCTCTCCTGTGAAGAATAGGCCTTCTACTCCTTTCCTAGAGTCCGCATCGGCAGTCCACTGGAGTAGCAATAAGCGTCTGCGTGCTGACACTGCCATAGCAGTGGTGTGTGTATTAAGCAAGCCTATTTCTTTTATGGCTTCCACCATAAAATTTGCAGAGTCCTGTATATGTTGCAGGAGTAAAATAATCTCCCCTTAGGCAAGGTACCTAACCCCTCCAGTAGGTTACCCGACCATTTTGCGATGACCTTAGTAATCCCCCCACATGCTATAGTGGGTCTCTGAGCCACCCCAGCACCTGTATACAAAGATTTGAGTGTATTCTCAATTCTACGATCAGCCAGGTCTTTTAGGGAGGCTGCACCAGGGACAGGCAATACAATTTTCCATGACAGCCTAGATACTGATGCATCCACTATCGGTAGATTTTCCCATTTTTTATCTATCCTCAGGAGGAAAGGGAAAAGATGATATTAACCTTTTAGGGATTTGAAATTTCCTATCAGGATTAACCCATGGTTCTTCAAATAGGGTATTTAGTTACTTTGACACAGGAAAAGTGGCTGAGGATTTATTTTTTATATTAAAACAAGATTCCTCAGTACTCACCGCTCTTCTATCTTCTGGCTCTGTTAGGGGTGGCGGCGTGCTGCGTGAATGTACGCTTGCCGTGGTGGGGTGTGCGAATAGGAGCTAGTGTCCTGTCAGCAGGGAATGGGACCATTAACCCTTCAAGAGGTTGGGCCTTCTCCCTCCTAAGTCCCATGAAGCAGGCAGGCTGGTGCCATCTGGCCTGCCTGAAAATAACAAACAAATAAAATAAATGCAGAAAACTCTTCAGGAGCTTCCATGCGACGTGACCGGCTCATCCGGGCACATTTTCTAAACAGAGTCTGGTAGGAGGGGCATAGAGGGAGGAGCCAGCGCACACTATCAAATTCTTAAAGTGCCGAAGGCTCCTAGTGTACCCTTCTACACCCCGTGGAACTAAATGGATTTCCAGGATCCCCTACGGACTACGAGAAAAGGATTTACCGGTAGGTAATTAAAATCCTATTTTACACATTACGGCAGATAGTGTTCCCTTTTTACACATTACAGCAAACAGAGTCAACCTTTTACACATTACAGCAGACAGTCCCCCTTTATACACATTACGGCAAACAGCGTCCCCTTTTTACAAATTACGGCAGACAGCGTCCCCTTTTTACACATTACGGCAGACAGCGTCCATATTTTACACATTACAGCAGACAGAGTCCCTATTCAAATGGATGTATTTTTTCTCTTTATAAAACGTAATTTCGTAATTTACTATCAGCTCCTCGCTCGCTGTGCAACAGTAGGGCAGGGTGGGAGACTCTCTGTGTAACCCGGGAGAGACTTCGGACGTCATCACGTCTCTCCCGAATTGCAGGGGGGCCAAGCCGGCGTTCAGGGCTGGGCCAATTAGCAGAGGCAGACAGTGATCACAGCGCTGCCACCAGGCCAGCTCCCGGGTCCTTTACAGCAGCAGTGGTGGCGGCGGTGGGTGATGAGAGACAGGCGGTGCCGTCAGCGGGACTCAGGCGGCACCGCCACTGGCAGTGAGTGTGTGCACTACACGGGAGTCTGGAGATAGCGGCCGTGCAGGTGTGCTGCCAGATGGTGCGCCCTCAGTGCATTTGCGCTGTGGGCAAGGCACGATCGGCACACACCTAGTTACTGTCCTGAAGATAGGGGTTCCCAAACTTAGGGAGAGATGTATGAAGCAGTGACAAGAGTGGAAAAGTTAAGCAGTGGAGAAGTTGCCCATGGCAACCAATCAGCTTTGAGATAACATTTATCAAGTGCATTGTAATAAATTAAATGGAGTGGCTGATTGGTTGCCATAATGTGTAAAAAGGGGACGCTGTCTGCCATAATGTGAAAAAAGGTGATCTACCTGGTGTAGTGGCGCTACTGTGCGGCGTAATTCGAATAATGGAGACTACTGTGCACCATAATATGAATTGGTATTATTTTCTCCATGAAGCCACTGCACCTATTTTAATGGGGGGGGGTATGCAGTTTCTTCCACACAGCACTAAAATGTCTTGTTACGGCAATGCCTATCTTAGAAACAATACTGTATTGTGCTAATTTTTGCCATCAACTTCAGAAAAATCAAGAGAAAATGCTATAGGCAGTGAATAAATGTCTTTTGTGCGTACCATAAAAGCCAAAGACCCGGCGTGATCCCTAGTGTACTTTCACACGCAAGACAGCCCAATGTCTACTACACATTTCTTTAATTCCCTTTGAATTAAGTACCTTTGTGGTTATCCCAGGCACACAGGCTGCCTACATGAAAATTCTTCTTTCTATTTTCTTTGGATTTGCTACAATTTCACATCCTTTGGGGAATATTTACTTTGTACACAAGTCTTGGAAGCAGAATCATCTCACCCCTAGGTTTTGAGTCTTGAATGGCACTACGGAGCGTAGAAAGACCTGTTTGATCCCAGAGAGCTCTTCCTAATGAGGTCTTTCTTGCATACTTTCAACTATTTTTTCCAGCTGTTTATTTCGAAACAGCAGACGCAAAAAATGTACCAACCCCAACTATTTAGTTTAGAAAACATTCCCTTAATTAATTTTTGCAAGGTTTACAATATCTTCTTGAGTTCTGGGTAATGGGATATGGTCGCAAACCATCTTCATATTGTGTCTGTGCAGCACAAGAATGGGACTGCTCTTCAAAGTAACACAAAACATCTTTCTGTTATGCTGCAAGGCAAATACTTTGAACTTGGTCTTCGTTTAATTTTTGTTCCAGGCAGGGCAGCTGAAATTAATAAGAGGCAATCAAGCTAATTAAATCAATCGAATCCAAGAGGATCCCACTATTTTTGGGAGGAAAAATAAAAACCCCTCTCACACTCATCTTTTTTAATTTTACCCACAGTCGGCACAGAAATCTAATTGAATCACTGTGCTGAAAGTATGTGTAATCAGTGAGTCATAAGGGACAAGTCGATAAGCAATGGCTTCTAAAACATGATCATACACATCTATGGATCGCATACCTCCCAACATGACCTTCTCCAGGAGGGACAGAATGCTCTGCTCCTGGACTTCCCTCTTAATTTGTGATTGCCATCACCTGTGGTGAAACACCTTTCTTATCCATTAACCTGTTCAAAACAGGTGCCAGCAATAGTAAATTAAGAGGAAAGTCCAGGAGCAGAGCATTCTATGTCCAGCTTTTTGGTGCAGATTTTGTTTGGACACTTGCAGGGCTCACTTAGCATTAGGCCTATGATCCTGACACAGATTAGTTACACCTGAAATGTGCACAGAAAATCAAAATATTTGTACTCATATGCCATGTTCCAGCTGCCATCTAGATGGGTTCCAGTCTGCAACTGCTGTATGTGCACCTGCTTAATGAGAGGAACACATCACAGAACAAAATGGGAGGCAGTCAACTGACCGCTGGACGGGATCCTGGCAGTCAATATACCGACGCCGGAATCCCTACAGAAGCTGCAATACCGGCGATCGGAGTCCTGACCGCCGGCTGGTTTCCCCACTTGGTTGGTGGTCCACACCACCGGGCTCGAAGCGTGGCTAGTATAGTTTGCCCGTGACGGGACATGCTGCGCTCGCCAATTTTTTTTTAAAAACTTCAACTAGTGTGACCATAATATACCTTTAATCTGGGACACCTATGATTTAAACAGGTTATGTGGCTGGCTAAACTGTAGCCTGATTTTCACCTGGTTTTAGCCAGCCACAGAACCTGTGTAAATCATAAGTATCCCAGATTAAAGGGATATTATGGTCATCCTACTTCAACTGCTTAAATATGGTCACAAAACTATGGGCCTGATACATGTTTGTAAGTAAAGCAACAACAACAATAAAAAAAACAAGTACATGTAACTTTGTGTCTGGAATAAAGCATGTTGCACTGCAACGGGAGCAATTACATTTATATTTTTTCTATGCAGAGTCAATACTGGCTGCTTTTGCATTTAGTCTGCAAATATTAGGCATGTAGCCCACAGATGTTAGACTGCAATTTAGATTTTAGTTTTTCATGTTACATTTACCACATCTGCATTACAAAATGGTTCTGCGCAGTTGCTTGAAAACATGAATCAGTCCCTATATTCTGGTCCTGGGCAATCCTTTATTAAATTAGGCCCATAGGCCATAGGGCCTAAATCAGGATTGATCGCTAAAGCAAAATCTTTCTCTAATGGGCAAAATCATGTGCACTGCGGGAGGGGGGGGGGGGGGGGTAATGGCAGATATAACATGTGCAGAGAAAGTTAGATTTGGGTGGGTTATATTGTTTCTGTGCAGGGTAAATACTGGCTGCTTTATTTGTACACTGCAATTTAGATTTCAGTTTGAACACACCCCACCCAAATCTAACTGTAAATCTAACAGTCCAGGTTTTAGTGATAGCCATACTATCACTAAAAGTGATAGCATGGTGCCTTAATTAGTACCTCATTTATTTTGATTTATTCATCATGGTGCCTTAATTAGTACCTCATTTATTTTGATTTATTCATCTGTGCTGAAGCCTTGATATCACTAAAACCTGCACTGTAATAGGCCCTACACACTGGCCGATCCGCCGCCGAGCTGCCCGACGGCGGATACGGCCGACGGGTGACCCGGCGGCGGGGGGGCAGTGACGGGGGAGTGAAGTTTCTTCACTCCCCCCGTCACCCGGCTGCATTGAAGTGCAGGCAAATATGGACAAGATCGTCCATATTGGCCTGCATGTACAGCCGACGGGGCACCAACGATGAACGAGAGCGGGGCCGCGCATCGTTCATCACTGGAGCCTCCACACGGCACGATATGAACGTTATCTTGTTCATTAATGAACAAGATCGTTCATATCGTGCAGTCATGTCGGCCAGTGTGTAGGGCCCTTTAGGGCTACAACACACTACCCGGTTTTCCCCGGATGGCAATGTCCGGCTTTTTGCCATCCGGCAGAGTATTTCACACACAACGGCTTTGAGCCGTGTGTAATGCTGTGCGCATTACGGTCCACTGCCTACAAAGATGGCATGGCCCCGGCCCGGCAGCTGGACCTTCCAGTGGATATTTCCAGCTGCAACCCGGCAGCCGGGCCGGGGCGGTGTAATGTGAAAGGACACATTGCGCTGCATGTGTCTCTGCAAAATGACAGCGGTAAAAAGTCGGGGTGTGTGTTTCAGCCCCGGTTTTCCCCGGATGGCAAAAAGCCGGACAAACTTTATCCGGCTTTTTGCCATCCGGGAGGGTCTTTCACACACAACGGCTTTGAGCCGTGTGTAATACTGTGCGCATGCGCAGCAGCAGCGGCGGCGCCTAATAAATCCGTTGTGTGTGAAAGCTCCCCTTCACACACACGGTTCACTGCCTCCAAAGACAGCACGGCCTGGGCCCGGCAGCCGGACCTTCCAGTGGATAGTTCCAGCTGCAACCCGGCAGCCGTGCCGGGGCCGTGTGAAAGGACACATTGCTCTGAATGTGTATCGCTACAGCACGGCAGCGTTAAAAAGCCGGGCGAGATTTTGACGGGCAGCGGGAGCCGGCGCGTGTGAAACAGCACTATTTGTTCCTTGATGACCGAGGTTGGGAAATGACTGGCCTAACCCCGTATTTGGGGGCAAGTTTAATTCAAATGGGCTGTCAGGGGGTGCCCAGAGGGAAAAATATTGAGAATCACTGCTCTGTATGATTGGATGCTATGGACTACAGATTTGTTCCTTTTTCAACATAAATCTTAATTGCACTATTAAGACTTGAACACAATTATAGTTTTGCATGCTAAGACAATTTGCCTGAGTGTGTCATTGGCAAACGCCATAAAGAACTTAAATGCACTGAACCTCAACACAGGGACATTTTTACCTTGTGCGTTCTTCCTGGAAGGCACATTATGGACAAAATCCCTGCATACATCATTTCCAGTGGCAAACGCAGTATTCTGAATGGGGGATTTCCAAATAATTGGGGCAGCCAAATGCTGGGCAGAGAGAGGGGGCAGTCAGAATCTGGGCAGAGAGAGGGGGGTGGACGGTAGTACAGTGTCCGCACAGACTTAACCGTTTATTCTATCCTTTCCCAATTGTCAATACAGAATATTATTATTATTAATATCATCACAAGGGAGGTGCACCCAGGAATAGAATGCTTATATACGTAAACAGAAAGAGGGCAAGTATTCCTTAATGCGGCACTCACGCAGGGCCGGATTAACAATGGGGCGGATGGAGCTGCAGCTCCAGGCCCACACTTAAATAGGCCCACAGCATCTCTGGTGCTTTATACTGCTGTAGACAGGAGAAAAAAAAATTCCTTCTACTGCAGCATTCTATCACGCTGCCCGCCCCCTCCCGTCCTACCTACCATCCGTCGCCAAGTTTATTTAAATACCCGCAAACTGGAACATACATTTTTAATACAATGGCGGCGCGCAGTGAAAGGCTTTCCTAGCCCTCACTGCGCCGCGTTCTTACAGAGCCCCGGCGCCTCCTCCACGCCGCCACCGTCACGACGCGTGACGTCAAAAAGGCACCGCCCCGCCGCCGCACCCAGTCTCCAGTCCAGCTGCGTAGCGCACAGGCAGAGCGCTCGCACTGTAACTGGACGGACTGCCGGACTGCCTGACTGAAAGCTCCGGGCCGTGAAGGAAGCCCTGGCTGGCTGCAGTTCTGTCTGTGCCGCATTTGTGTTTGTCTGATGCCGTCGATCCTCAGTAGAGAGGACACGGTGAGATGACAGACGTTTCATGTGCAGCCTGTAGTTTTACATTTTCTGAAGTGAATTATACTGCACAAATACAATGTGTATTATATATACCATATATGTATATACATGTATGTATATATATATATATATATATATTGTATATATATATATATATATATATATATATATGTATATATACACACACATATATGTACAGTGTGTGTATGTATATATATATATATATATATATACACACACACACACACACACACGGGCACACACACACACTGGTCGAAGTGGGCCGGTATGTTGTGTGCAGGCCATAGGTGTGCGCACAGGCATCCTCGCCAATTAATGTCCCTTCCTGCTGCCAATTAATGTCATCCCCCCTAAAGGCGCCCTGTCAGGTCTCGTTCTTGAGGAGACGGAGGAGCAGGACACGGCAGGAGCTCTAGTCACACTTGCTATCGCTATCTGTCTTATCGTCGCGGCTCCTGTGTGAGGCTGCTGCCACCGTCCGCGGAGGGAGCAACAGCGGCTGGGAATTATGGGGAGCAGTGTCCACGAATGGAATGACAGCGGCCGGGAGCTACGGGGAGCAGGTGACATTCTTGTTTAACTCAGCGAGCAAGAGCGAGTACCTTTCACTACCATCCTGCCCCCCCCCCCCCCTGTTCCGCACCACTGCTCCTATCCTGTTTCGCACCACTGCTCCCATCCTGCCCCGCACCACTCCTCCCATCCTGCCCCCCTGCTCCGCACCACTGCTCCCATCCTGCCCCCCTGCCCCGCACCACTGTTCCTATCCTGCTCCCTCTGCTCCACACCACTCCGCACCTCCTTGCACCCCCGCTGCCCTCTGCCTCTTCCTCTGCTACACCGCCACCACCCTCAGCTGCCCCGACACCACCCTCAGTCTTCTGCACCTCCGCCCATGCCAACTGCAGCCTCCTCATCCACCGCACAGCAGACCACAGCATCCTCAGCACCGGCGCTGTTAAATAGGTAATCTTACCCTGCTGCCGTTCTTTCTCCCTAGTCCCTACTGTATATCCTTGCTGTCCCTCTCTCTGTCACTCTTCCTATCCCTATGTCCCTGCTGTCACTTTCCCTGTCTCTCGGTCTCACTCCCTGTCCCTACGTCCCTGCTGTCACTTTCCCTGTCTCTCTGTCACTCTCCCTGTCCCTGCTGTCACTTTCCCTGTCACTCTCCCTGTCCCTATGTCCCTGCTGTCACTCTCCCTGTCCCTATGTCCCTGCTGTCACTCTCCCTGAATTGTGTCTCATTCCATGCGGCATAATGTGAATTTTGGCTCATACCGTGTACTACAATGTGAATTTCGGCTCATACCGTGTACTATAATGTGAATTTTGGCTCATACCGTGTGCTATAATGTGAATGTCAGCTCATACCGTGTGCTATAATGTGAATTTCGGCTCTTTCTATGTCTATAATGTAAATTTCTGCTCATTCCGTGGGCTGTAATATGAATTTTGGCTCATTCTGTGTGCTATAAAGTCAATTTCGGCTCATACCGTGTGCTATAATGTGAATTTCGGCTCATTCTGTGTGCTATAATGTGAGTATCGGCTTATACCGTGTGGTATAATGTGAATTTCGGCTCATACTGTGTGGTATAATTGTGAAAGGGGCATTAGCACTAGATAGTATAAGGGGTCCTACTATTGTGGTGCATAATGTGTATAAGGGGTATATGGTGTGGTACATTACACTTAAGAACACGCCCCCTTGAAGATCAAGTGTCTGAGTGTTTTGTCAAATATGCAGTGCCGATGTTTAAAGTCACAGCATGGGGCATTGAAATGGCACGGCAACTTAGGACTTCCAAACATGTGATTTTAAGATCTCGATGTTTCGGTGTACTAGAGCCCTGTCTTCAGTACATACTGTACATGGGTGTGTATATATACAGTATGTGTGTGTGTATGTATGTGTATGTATGTATGTGTATATATATATATATATATATATATATTATACACACACACACTCCATTCAGTGTCCCACGGCCGCCGCTGCAGCATCCTGGGACTGCAGGGAAGGGACCCGGCAGATGTAACTCAGTGCAGCAGGTAATGGCATCCCCAATTTGCCGCAGCTCATGCTGGCTTATCGGGGCTAATAGGACACCCCCAGGCAATATCATTACCCATGATAATGTGCCGCAGGTGATTGAATTTCCCCCATAGTGAGGGGCTTCCAATTGTTTGTTGCATGCCCATAAGTAATGGCAGCCCAACAGAGCTATTCAATTGTAATGCAAATGGAAATGAGTTCTGCGGTTGCCTATTGCTTATCACGCCCAAAAGCACTGGGTTTAACGGCGTAAAGTATCTAAACCTGTCTAAACTATTGGGCATGCTGCCGAAACAACAGTTTGGACGCTCCAACATTGTTTGCAGATTTCTGCTCGCCACCTCAAAATGCTGCAGTCACCTCAGAAATCATGCAGTCATGGCAAGAAAATGTAATAATTCCATTGGGTGCCTTTTACTTTTCTCTCTCTCTCGCTATATAGATAGATAGATTTTTCTATTTTTCCAACACAGCACTGGTCACGCACCCATATCAGCAATCATCACAACCCCATACCCCCTGCTGAAGCACACAGTAGGCCCTTCAAAAATTTCAGCTCCAGGCCCATGAGGACCTTAATCTGGCACTGCACTCACGGATCACTTGTATTCTTCTATACAACTATAAGTCACTTCTAGTAGGAGTGACCAGTGATTATTAAAATATAACTTTTATTATATATAAGACAGGCAAAATATACACAAAACATAAAACAGTGACAAAATGTGCAAATTAAATGAAATTGATAAAGAAAAGATGCTACAATTTTATTTCACTGTTAGTTGTGCATTGTCAGCCCTTTGTTGTGTTTGTTTGTAATTATTCTTTTTTTTTATTTTATTTTTTATTATTATTATTTTTTAAATTTTGATGTGATCATTCACTATCATGTATCTAATGAGCTTTCTGTGTTATAACAGTTATTTATTTTCAGGTACTGTTTATTACAATCTCTCAGATTGTTTTAATAAACTTTTATAGCACCACAAATAAACTAAAATAGAACCATATGTGTTTCTTATCTCATATTATATATTAAGGACAGTGTCAATTCATTCTCATTCTTGTCCTGTGAAACTTATACCTCTTTTACACCAACTGAAGAGGATCGCACCCAGGAGCCTGAAACGGGAGCTTCCCGGTCGCAACTCGCCTCAGACCCCTCTGTGCCGCTGTTTCCAATCCGGCAATATGCCAGGTTGGAAACAGCGGCATAGAGGGGTCTGAGGCGGGTCTCGCCCGGGAAACTTCAGTGTCAGGCTCCCGGGTGCGGCAGCGGTGACGGCAAACACATACACTGTGAACACATCGACCCGGCTTCCCATTTACACAGCACAGCTTGCTGGGTTGAACCCGTGTTCAATCCTGCAAGCTACCCGAGTTGGAATACCGGGTCACTCGACCCGTATTATTCCAACTGAGACCCTTTACACCGCACAGCAACACGCTCATATGCAATAACCTGTGTTATATGCTGGCAGTGTAAAAGGGGTATTAGTTTACTCTAGAGGGAAAAAATCATGAACTACCCTCTAAAGTTGTAACTGTGTACTATTATGTTTCTCTAATACCTCTTTCATACCCTTTTCAGACAGAAAAGTCTGCCTGACCCCCCCCCCCCCCCCTTTCACACAGACATGCAAATTACCGGGTCGAAAATTTTGGGCCGGTAATTCGCAGATCAACACAGGTATTTTGTCTGTGTGAAAGGGTCAACCTGTGTCATAATTCCCGTGTCTCCGACCCTTAGTAAATTCCTGGGTCGAAGTCCCGTGAATTACAACACGGGTTGACCCTTTCACACAGAAAAAGGACCGGCGTGTTTCATGAAATTACCGGGTGGAACTGCTTCACCCGGTAATATCACTTTCTGTCCGAAAGGGGTATCAGACAGAATATGAAATTACCGGATGAGTGCGGCTCCATCTGTATATGAAACATAAATTAATTGTGTGTATGTACAAAGTTATTAAAAATATTGGCTAAAATGACATTTAGGCTGTGTGTATAAGGTGTATGTGAAACGTAAATGTATTATGTGCTTAGACTAGGGTTCCATCGCCATGATATCTCCTCATTGTATGCAATTATTCCAAAATACAGAAAAATCTGATATCCAAAATACTTCTGGTCCCACGCATTTTGGATATTGGATACTCAACCTGTACGCTAATGCAGCAGGAAACATCTGGTGTAAATAGATGCCTCCTGACTGCTTCCGTGATCCAATGCAGGTACGTCTCAAGACGCACCATCAGATCACTCAGCGTGGCCATAGGTCATCTGAGTAACCATCAGGTTTGCCGTCTTTGACCCACAGCCAAGGTCAGTAAATTTGCCTTACCAGATGCAGACACTGACCTCGGCACTCACACAAAACGGAGGCAACACGCCTCTGCTTTGTTGAATGGAGCCTGTCGCCTACCCTTCCCCGCACGCAAACACCCTCAGCCTATCAATCAGGTTAGGGCTTAGGGTGCACTGTGTGTGAGGACGCAGGACCATTCTGCACATACGCAGTTTACCCACCATCGGACTTGTGTACTAACCAACAGGTTAGCATACAAGTCTGAATCAGGCCCACTATTTCTTCAATAATGGCGCTGCAGACATTTTCTTGGTGTTGTGGCACAGCGCCAGATTCTACTAGTACACACCAAGGCCGGGTACACACTACAGCGATATCGGCTCGATTTGCTGCATTCGGAACCACAAATCAAGCATACAATATTGCCTAGTGTGTATGCCCGATTGCGTGCTCCCATGGGTCACATGCAAAATCTTCTGGTCAGCCGTGCTGAACGTTCAACCAGAAGATATCATGTGCGACCCAGTGCAGTGTAATGTAGAGTGAAATGAGGTATTGTTCCACCGTTCATTACATTGCGCAGTGTATACCAGCAATCTCCACTGGCCCAGGGTGGGGCAAGATTGCCGGTAAGCCTAATGTGTACCCGGCTTAATATGCTGCTGGCTAGAGAGGAGGGGGCTCGGATGGAGAATGCATAGGGACCTCCTCCTTCTTTTATTACGCCCCTGATAGCGTACTTGCCTACTTTATCAGAATTTCTGGTAGACTTGCAAATTTTAGCATACTGTCCCGGGGAAGATGTATCAAACCTTCAGGAGAGATGAAGTGGAGAGGTGGCCCATAACAGCAATTCAGCTAAAATGTCAGTAAGAAGCTGATATCTCTCTCAAAGTTTTGGTACATCTCCCCCACAAACTCTTGGAAGAGTAGACCAGCCTCCTTAATTCCTGGGAAGTGAGCGGTTCTTGGGGCTTGATGATACGATTTCTGATTACATTATCATCATTGCCCCGCCTTCTGCAGCACAATGCACACGTTCGTGTGGATCTCTGCTCCCAGAGAGGAGTTGAAAAAATAGGATTTTAATACCTACCAGTAAATCCTTTTCTCGTAGTCCATAAGGGATATTGGGGACACATTAGTACGATGGGTATAGACTGGGTCCAAAGGATCCGGTGCACTTTAAATTTCTTCAACTGGGTGTGCTGGCTCCTCCCCTCTATGCCCCTCTTACATGCAGTTATAGGTAAAACAGTGCCCGAAGGAGAATGGACATACTTGAGAGAAGGAACAAAACAACAAAGAGTGGTGAGATTTATACACCAGCACACCAATAACATAAACATGACCAGCAACGGCTGGCAAAAACAGTAACAGCTGAACAGGCAACATACTGTAGAATATACAACCTGCAGAAAGTCACCGCACAGAGGCGGCGGCCCAATATCCCTTATGGACTATGAGAAAAGGATTTACCGGTAGGTATTAAAAATAAGAATTTACTTACCGATAATTCTATTTCTCGGAGTCCGTAGTGGATGCTGGGGTTCCTGAAAGGACCATGGGGAATAGCGGCTCCGCAGGAGACAGGGCACAAAAAGTAAAGCTTTTCCAGATCAGGTGGTGTGCACTGGCTCCTCCCCCTATGACCCTCCTCCAGACTCCAGTTAGGTACTGTGCCCGGACGAGCGTACACAATAAGGGAGGATTTTGAATCCCGGGTAAGACTCATACCAGCCACACCAATCACACCGTACAACCTGTGATCTAAACCCAGTTAACAGTATGATAACAGAGGAGCCTCTGAAAGATGGCTCCCTAAACAATAACCCGAATTAGTTAACAATAACTATGTACAAGTATTGCAGATAATCCGCACTTGGGATGGGCGCCCAGCATCCACTACGGACTCCGAGAAATAGAATTATCGGTAAGTAAATTCTTATTTTCTCTATCGTCCTAGTGGATGCTGGGGTTCCTGAAAGGACCATGGGGATTATACCAAAGCTCCCAAACGGGCGGGAGAGTGCGGATGACTCTGCAGCACCGAATGAGAGAACTCCAGGTCCTCCTTTGCCAGGGTATCAAATTTGTAGAATTTTACAAACGTGTTCTCCCCTGACCACGTAGCTGCTCGGCAGAGTTGTAATGCCGAGACCCCTCGGGCAGCCGCCCAAGATGAGACCACCTTCCTTGTGGAATGGGCCTTAACAGATTTAGGCTGTGGCAGGCCTGCCACAGAATGTGCAAGTTGAATTGTGTTACAAATCCAACGAGCAATCGACTGCTTAGAAGCAGGCGCACCCAACTTGTTGGGTGCATACAGTATAAACAGCGAGTCAGATTTTCTGACTCCAGCCGTCCTTGAAATGTATATTTTTAAAGCTCTGACAACGTCCAACAACTTGGAGTCCTCCAAGTCGCTTGTAGCCGCAGGCACTACAATAGGCTGGTTCAGGTGAAACGCTGATACCACCTTAGGGAGAAAATGCGGACGCGTCCGCAGCTCTGCCCTATCCGAATGGAAAATTAAATAAGGGCTTTTATAAGATAAAGCCGCCAGTTCAGATACTCTCCTGGCGGACGCCAGGGCCAGTAACATAGTCACTTTCCATGTGAGATATTTCAAATCCACATCTTTTAGTGGTTCAAACCAATGGGATTTGAGGAAATCTAAAACTACATTTAGATCCCACGGTGCCACCGGAGGCACCACAGGAGGCTGTATATGCAGTACTCCCTTGACAAAAGTCTGGACCTCAGGAACTGAGGCCAATTCTTTTTGGAAGAATATTGACAGGGCCGAAATTTGAACCTTAATAGATCCCAATTTGAGACCCATAGACAATCCTGATTGCAGGAAATGTAGGAAACGACCCAGTTGAAATTCCTCCGTCGGAGCACTCCGATCCTCGCACCACGCAACATATTTCCGCCAAATGCGGTGATAATGCTTCGCGGTGACTTCCTTTCTTGCCTTAATCAAGGTAGGAATGACTTCTTCTGGAATGCCTTTTCCTTTTAGGATCTGGCGTTCAACCGCCATGCCGTCAAACGCAGCCGCGGTAAGTCTTGGAATAGACACGGTCCCTGCTGAAGCAGGTCCTGTCTTAGAGGTAGAGGCCACGGATCGTCCGTGACCATCTCTTGAAGTTCCGGGTACCAAGACCTTCTTGGCCAATCCGGAGCCACTAGTATCGTTCTTACTCCGCTTTGCCTTATGATTCTCAATACCTTTGGTATGAGAGGCAGAGGAGGAAACACAGACACCGACTGGTACACCCAAGGTGTTACCAGCGCGTCCACAGCTATTGCCTGCGGATCTCTTGACCTGGCGCAATACCTGTCCAGTTTTTTGTTGAGGCGAGACGCCATCATGTCCACCATTGGTCTTTCCCAACGGTTTATTAGCATGTGGAAAACTTCTGGATGAAGTCCCCACTCTCCCGGGTGAAGATCGTGTCTGCTGAGGAAGTCTGCTTCCCAGTTGTCCACTCCCGGGATGAACACTGCTGACAGTGCTATCACGTGATTCTCCGCCCAGCGAAGGATCCTGGCAGCTTCTGCCATTGCACTCCTGCTTCTTGTGCCGCCCTGTCTGTTTACATGGGCGACTGCCGTGATGTTGTCCGACTGGATCAACACCGGTCTTCCTTGAAGCAGAGGTTCCGCCTGGCTTAGAGCATTGTAGATTGCTCTTAGTTCCAGAATGTTTATGTGAAGAGACTTTTCCAGGCTCGACCACACTCCCTGGAAGTTTCTTCCTTGTGTGACTGCTCCCCAGCCTCTCAGGCTGGCGTCCGTGGTCACCAGGATCCAATCCTGTATGCCGAATCTGCGGCCCTCCAATAGATGAGCCCTCTGCAACCACCACAGAAGAGATACCCTTGTCCTTGGAGACAGGGTTATCCGCAGGTGCATCTGAAGATGCGACCCTGACCATTTGTCCAACAGATCCCTTTGGAAAATTCTTGCATGGAATCTGCCGAATGGAATTGCTTCGTAAGAAGCCACCATTTTTCCCAGGACTCTTGTGCATTGATGTACAGACACCTTTCCTGGTTTTAGGAGATTCCTGACCAGGTCGGATAACTCCTTGGCTTTTTCCTCGGGAAGAAAAACCTTTTTCTGAACCGTGTCCAGAATCATCCCTAGGAACAGCAGACGAGTTGTCGGCATTAATTGGGATTTTGGAATATTCAGAATCCATCCGTGCTGCTTTAGCACCTCTTGAGATATTGCTAATCCCATCTCTAGCTGTTCTCTGGACCTTGCCCTTATTAGGAGATCGTCCAAGTATGGGATAATTAATACGCCTTTTCTTCGAAGAAGAATCATCATCTCGGCCATTACCTTTGTAAAGATCCGAGGTGCCGTTGACAAACCAAACGGCAGCGTCTGAAACTGATAGTGACAGTTTTGTACAACGAACCTGAGGTACCCCTGGTGTGAGGGGTAAATTGGAACGTGGAGATACGCATCCTTGATGTCCAAGGATACCATAAAGTCCCCTTCTTCCAGGTTCGCTATCACTGCTCTGAGTGACTCCATCTTGAACTTGAACTTCTTTATGTACAGGTTCAAGGACTTCAGATTTAGAATAGGCCTTACCGAGCCATCCGGCTTCGGTACCACAAATAGAGTGGAATAATACCCCTTCCCTTGTTGTAGAAGAGGTACCTTGACTATCACCTGCTGAGAGTACAGCTTGTGAATGGCTTCCAAAACCGTCTCCCTTTCGGAAGGGGACGTTGGTAAAGCAGACTTCAGGAAACGGCGAGGTGGATCTGTCTCTAATTCCAACCTGTACCCCTGAGATATTATCTGTAGGATCCAGGGATCTACCTGCGAGTGAGCCCACTGCGCGCTGTAATTTTTGAGACGACCTCCCACCGTCCCCGAGTCCGCTTGAGAAGCCCCAGCGTCATGCTGAGGCTTTTGTAGAAGCCGGGGAGGGCTTCTGTTCCTGGGAAGGAGCTGCCTGTTGCTGTTTCTTCCCTCGACCTCTGCCTCGTGGCAGATATGAATAGCCCTTTGCTCTCTTATTTTTAAAGGAACGAAAGGGCTGCGGTTGAAAAGTCGGTGCCTTTTTCTGTTGGGGAGTGACTTGAGGTAGAAAGGTGGATTTCCCGGCTGTAGCCGTGGCCACCAAATCTGATAGACCGACTCCAAATAACTCCTCCCCTTTATATGGCAAAACTTCCATATGCCGTTTTGAATCCGCATCGCCTGTCCACTGTCGCGTCCATAAAGCTCTTCTGGCCGAAATGGACATAGCACTTACCCGTGATGCCAGTGTGCAGATATCCCTCTGTGCATCACGCATATAAAGAAATGCATCCTTTATTTGTTCTAACGACAGTAAAATATTGTCCCTGTCCAGGGTATCAATATTTTCAATCAGGGACTCTGACCAAACTACCCCAGCACTGCACATCCAGGCAGACGCTATAGCTGGTCGTAGTATAACACCTGCATGTGTGTATATACTTTTTTGGATATTTTCCATCCTCCTATCTGATGGATCTTTAAGTGCGGCCGTCTCAGGAGAAGGTAACGCCACTTGTTTTGATAAGCGTGTTAGCGCCATGTCCACCCTAGGAGGTGTTTCCCAGCGCTCCCTAACCTCTGGCGGGAAAGGGTATAATGCCAATAATTTCTTTGAAATTATCAGCTTTTTATCAGGGGCAACCCACGCTTCATCACACACGTCATTTAATTCTTCTGATTCAGGAAAAACTATAGGTAGTTTTTTCACACCCCACATAATACCCTGTTTAGTGGTACCTGTAGTATCAGCTAAATGTAACGCCTCCTTCATTGCCAAAATCATATAACGTGTGGCCCTACTGGAAAATACGGTTGATTGGTCACCGTCACCACTGGAATCAGTGCCTGTGTCTGGGTCTGTGTCGACCGACTGAGGCAAAGGGCGTTTTACAGCCCCTGACGGTGTTTGAGGCGCCTGGACAGGCACTAATTGATTGTCCGGCCGCCTCATGTCGTCAAACGACTGCTTAAGCGAGTTGACGCTATCCCGTAATTCCACAAATAAAGGCATCCATTCTGGTGTCGACCCCCTAGGAGGTGACATCCCCATATTTGGCAATTGCTCCGCCTCCACACCAATATCGTCCTCATACATGTCGACACACACGTACCGACACACAGCAGACACACAGGGAATGCTCTAAACGAAGACAGGACCCACTAGCCCTTTGGGGAGACAGAGGGAGAGTCTGCCAGCACACACCAAAAAGCGCTATATATGACAGGGATAGCCTTATAATAAGTGCTCCCTTATAGCTGCTTTATATATATCAAGATATTGCCATTAAATTTGCCCCCCCTCTCTGTTTTACCCTGTTTCTGTAGTGCAGTGCAGGGGAGAGACCTGGGAGCCGTCCTGACCAGCGGAACTGTGAGAGGAAATGGCGCCGTGTGCTGAGGAGATAGGCCCCGCCCCTTTTTCGGCGGGCTCGTCTCCCGCTATTTTGTGAATACAGGCAGGGGTTAAATATCTCCATATAGCCTCTGGGGGCTATATGTGAGGTATTTTTAGCCTTTTAATAGGTTTTCATTTGCCTCCCAGGGCGCCCCCCCCCAGCGCCCTGCACCCTCAGTGACTGCGTGTGAAGTGTGCTGAGAGGAAAATGGCGCACAGCTGCAGTGCTGTGCGCTACCTTTAGAAGACTGCAGGAGTCTTCAGCCGCCGATTCTGGACCTCTTCTTACTTCAGCATCTGCAAGGGGGCCGGCGGCGCGGCTCCGGTGACCATCCAGGCTGTACCTGTGATCGTCCCTCTGGAGCTGATGTCCAGTAGCCAAGAAGCCAATCCATCCTGCACGCAGGTGAGTTCACTTCTTCTCCCCTCTGTCCCTCGTTGCAGTGATCCTGTTGCCAGCAGGAATCACTGTAAAATAAAAAACCTAAGCTAAACTTTCTCTAAGCAGCTCTTTATGAGAGCCACCTAGAATTGCACCCTTCTCGGCCGGGCACAAAAATCTAACTGGAGTCTGGAGGAGGGTCATAGGGGGAGGAGCCAGTGCACACCACCTGATCTGGAAAAGCTTTACTTTTTGTGCCCTGTCTCCTGCGGAGCCGCTATTCCCCATGGTCCTTTCAGGAACCCCAGCATCCACTAGGACGATAGAGAAATCCTATTTTCTCTAGCATCCATAAGGGATATTGGGGACACAATAGTACGATGGGGTCATCCCAAAGCTTCCAGAATAACCTCTGTGGCCAGGGTATCAAATCTGTAGAACCTCACAAAGGTGTACTTCCCCGACCAGGTAGCAGCTCGGCACAGTTGCAGGGCCGAGACTCCACGGACAGCCACCCAGGAAGACCCCACAGATCTTGTAGAGTGAGCCTTCAGAGATTGTGGAACAGGTAAGGTTGCCGACACATAGGCCTGTTGGATATTGAGCCTAAGCCAATGAGCAATGGACTGCTTTGAAGCAGGGCAACCCTTTACCTTTGCATCATAAAGCTCGAACAAGGAATCCGTCTTTCTGATCCGAGCCGTCCTCTTGAAATAGACCTTCACAGCATCCAATGCTTCCGGAGGGGCAGAAGGGCCAGAACTGGACGGGATCACAATAGGTTGATTTAAGTGGAATGCAGAGACAACCTTCAGCA
Source organism: Pseudophryne corroboree (assembly GCF_028390025.1). Lineage (NCBI taxonomy): Eukaryota > Metazoa > Chordata > Amphibia > Anura > Myobatrachidae > Pseudophryne > Pseudophryne corroboree. The sequence continues at coordinate 392,572,994 of NC_086452.1, forward strand.
GTAACTGCTGCCTAGTCCTGAGCTCTGCTCTGAACTCGTAAAAGACCAAGTATGGACATTTACACGATAAGGCCCCCAATTCTGAGACACGCCTAGCAGAAGCCAGGGCCAGTAACATCACTGTCTTCCACATGAGGTATTTGTCTTCTACCGTCATCAGAGGTTCAAACCAGGAGGACTGTAGAAATTGCAACACCACATTCAAATCCCAAGGTGCCATGGGCAGCACAAACAGAGGTTGTATATGAAGCACCCCTTGCAAGAAGGTCTGAACTTCCGGCAACACTGCCAGTTTCTTCTGGAAGAAGATTGAAAGAGCTGAAATCTGGACTTTTACGGAACCCAGACGTAAGCCTTTATCTACACTAGCCTGCAGGAAATGAAGGAACCGCCCTAAGTGGAACACTGCAGGCTGATACTTGCGTTCTTCGCACCAGGAGACATATCTCCTCCAGATATGATGATAGTGTTTTAATGTCACAGGTTTTCTGGTCTGAACCATGGTAGCAATAACCTTTTTGGAAAGGCCCTTATGAGCTAGGATGTTCCGCTCAACTTCCATGCCGACAAACTAAGCCGCCGTAAGTCCGGGTGGATGAACGGACCTTGTTGAAGAAGATCCCATCTTAGTGGCAGAGGCCAAGGGTCTTCTACTGACATGCCCAGAAGATCCGCGTAAAACGCTCTCTGGGGCAATCAGGATCGCCTGAACTCGATGCCTGATCCTCTTGAGTACCCTTGGGATCAACAGAATCGGAGGAAACAGGTATACCAGCCGGTACGGCCAAGGTGACGTCGGTGCATCTACTGCGCTCGCTTGAGGGTCTCTGGTTCGTAAGCAATAGCAGTGAAGCTTCTTGTTGAGGCGATAGACCATCATGATGATTTGTGGGCATCCTCACCGGTCGACGTTCTGCTGAAAAACCTGAAGGTGTAGCCCCCACTCCCCCGGGTGGAGATCGCGACGACTCAGGAAGTCCGCTTCCCAGTTGTCCACTCCCGGAATGAAGATTGCGGATAGTGCTCTTGCATTTCTTTCTGCACAGAGAAGTATCCTTGACATCTCTCGCATGCAGGCCCTGCTTTTTGTCCCTCCTTGTCGATTAAAGTACGCCACCGCCGTGGCGTTGTCCGACTGTACCTGGCTCGCATGATCCCTGAGTAGAGGAGAGGCCTGAATCAGAGCAATGTAGATCGCCCGAAGTTCCAGAATGTTGATCGGAAGTAGGGCTTTGTGGGCAGACCATCTGCCCTGGAACTGAGCCCCATGGGTAACTGCTCCCCATCCTCTCAGACTCGCATCCGTCATGAGGAGGATCCAATCCTGAATCCCGAAACTTCGGCCTTCCAGTAGGTTTGAAGACTGCAGCCACCACAGGAGGGACCCGGACCACTTGCTCAGGAGATCCAATTGAAACGTTCTGGCATGGACCCTTCCATACTTGATCGCATCGTACGAGGCAATCATTTTCCCCAACAATCTTATGCAAAGATGGTTGGGTATCCGAGTAGGTCGGAGAACTGTGTGGTCCATCTCCTGGAGTGTTCTCGATTTGTCCTCTGGGAAGAGCACTTTCTGCACCACAGTATCCGGTAGCATCCCCAGGAACAGGAGCCACTGAGATGGCTCCAGGTGGGATCCACCCATGGTGTGAAAGAAGCTATATAGTGCGATCTATATGGAGCAATAGAAGCTCCCTGGAACTTGCCTTTATCAAGAGATCGTCCAAGTAAGGGACAATACTGACCCCCTGGACTCAGAGCAGGATCATCATCTCCGCCATCACCTTCGTGAACACCCACGGAGCTGTAGACAGGCCGAAGGTTAATGCCTGGAATTGGTAGTGATCGTTCAGTAGGGCGTACCTCAGGTAAGCCTGACGAGGAGGTCAAACCGAGATATGGAGATAGACGTCCTTGATATCCAGGGATACCAGGAATTTCTGTTCTTCCAGGCCTGTAATCACTGCTCGCAAAGATTCCAGTCAAGGACTTCAAATTCAAAATGGGTCTTACTGACCCGTCCGGTTTTGGCACTACGAACAGATTTGAGTAGTAACCCTGTCCTTGTTGCCGCAGTGGTACAGGAACAATGACCTGGGACTGAACTAGCTTGTTGATGGCCAGCAGCAGCGTAACACGCGTATCCTCCAAAGCTGGTAAGCTTGAATAGAAAAATCGTTGGGGAGGAGCACCGTCGAACCCCAGCTTGTATCCTTGAGAGATGAGGTCCCTTACCTAGACATCGTAGCAGGAACTTTCCCAGATGTGGCTGAAGTGACGCAACCGAGCTCCCAACTCGAGATCCCCACGGGGTGGACGGGCACCGTCATGCTGAGGCTTTTGTGGATGCTGGACTGGTGCTCTGTTCCTGACAGCCGGTTTCCTAGGCTTACCTCTGGTGCCTTTAGCCGCATTGGAGGCACCTATGGCCCTAGATCGAAATCTGGCGGACTGAAAGGACTGAGTAGACGGCCACGGGTAGGACCGTCTAGCTGGCGGGGCCCCAGAGGGGAGAAATTTGAATTTCCCAGCAGTAACCTTAGAGATCCACATATCCAGTTCACCCCCGAAGAGCCATTCCCATGAAAAGAGAAGGGACTCCACATTGCGCTTAGATTGTGTCCGCAATACACTGATGCAACTATAAGGCTCTACGCGCTGACACTGCTTTAGCAGTGGTCCTAGCATTAATATTGCCTATCTCTTTGAGCGAGTCACACAGGACACGAACAGTGTCCTGAATGTGTTTAATGAGAGTAACCATAGTAACAAGAGACATATTCCCTGAGAGGCCCTCCTGAATACGAGTAGCCCACGTATGAATGGCATGTGTCATCCAGTAACGTGCTATGACCGGGTCTTTGAGACATACCTGCAGCTGTTTAGATAGACTTCAGTGTGGTCTCTATTCTTCTATCCCCAGGGTCCTTTATGGCAAAGGATCCCGGGCTAGGTAGTACCGCCTTCTTAAAGAGGCAAGAGATTGATACGTCCACAGCTGGGGGTTCTTCTCAGAATTTCCTGCCTTCAGGAGCAAATGGGAAAGTGTGCAAGAACCGTTTTGACACTTGATATTTTTTATCTGGGTTTTTCCAGGCTAAAATAAATAGGTCATCTAATTCTGTAGAATCAGGGAAAGTGACACTCAGTTTGTTTTGTGTGAGGAAAAACTACTGCTGTGTCGCAGCATCCTCTAGAGGGCGTTTTAACACACTCCGTATAGCCAGAATGAGGGGTTCATTACCCTGTACAGAAGGGGAATCCCCAATAATGGGGTCCACTTCCACTCCATTGTCCTGTATTTCTTCCTCAGAATCTGAGAGTAAGGCAGGTAATCCACATTTTTGTAGACCTGAAGTAGAGAGGGGGAGCTGGGGAACAGCTGCCCTAGCAGCCAGGTCTGCAACAGCCTGCTGTTATTTTTGAGTATTATCGGAATTTGCAGTGAGCTGAGATGACATATCAGACCCCATGCTTTCGATTGCACCTAGCTAGGAAGGCTCTGGAACCTCCCCCACAGCCTCCTCAGAGATTTGTGAGGACAAACTGCATTGTTCACATGAAATGGAGCCAGATGAAAGTGGGGAGAATCTAGTGTTACACACACTGCACAACTTGTGTTTTACCATGATTGCAGTAACAACACAGACATACTATACACATACACACAGACAAGTATAATGCAAGCCTGTCCTGTATGTGAGAGGGAGACAGAGAGAAGGCACCAGCACACCCATGCTACACAGCCCCCCAGGAGGGTCCTGTATGCCTCCCCTGCGTTTGTGCCACACCAAGAGCCGGAGGACCCCCTAGCGGGGCCCCCGGTTTGTACTCACCACTGTAGTAACCTTCAGGCTAGCATTAGGGGTGTGTGGCGTGCTGCCATTGTAACCGCCAAGGTGCATTACCCTGCTGTACAACAACCTCTCAGGAAGGTGGTCCTGCAGCGGGGAAGCAGCTCTGACACCTTGCAAGGCCGGTGACCATTCCTCCCCTAACTCCCACGTTGCAGGTATGCTGTTGCCCAAACAGCATACCGAAAATAACAAAGTTTTACAATAAACTGAGGAAAACTCTCTGGAGCTCCAGGAGTGTGCATCTTCTCCAGAGGGCACTTTTTTTCTAAACTGCTTGTGGGAGGGGGCATAGAGGGGAGGAGCCAGCACACCCAGTTGAAGAAATCTAAAGTGCACCGGCTCCTGTGGACCGCGTCTATACCCATCGTACTAATGTGTCCTCAATGGTGGTCATTCCGAGTTGTTAGCTCGTTGCCGTTTTTTTCGCAACGCAGCGATTAGGTGGAAAATGCACATGCGCATGGTACGCAGCGCGCATGTGCTAAGTTATTTAACACAAAACTTTGTAGGTTTGCTGGTGTTCGTGCAACGCTTTTCAGTCGCACTGCTTATCGGTGAGTGATTGACAGGAAAGGGGCGTTTCTGGGAGGTAACTGAGCGTTTTCCGGGATTGTGCTAAAAAACGCAGGCGTGCCAGGAAAAAACGCAGGAGTGGCTGGAGAAATGGGGGAGTGGCTGGCCGAACGCAGGGCGTGTTTGTGACGTCAAACCAGGAACTAAACGGACTGAGGTGATCGCACTCTAGGAGTAGGTCTGGAGCTACTCAGAAACTGCAAGGAATTATTTAGTAGCAGTTCTGCTACTCTTTCGTTCGCTATTCTGCTAAGCTAAGATACACTCCCAGAGGGCGGCGGCCTAGCGTTTGCAATGCTACTAAAAGCAGCTAGCGAGCGAACAACTCGGAATGACCACCAATATCCCTTATGGGTACTAGAGAAAAAAAAACAGCAAATTATGGTTGTACATCTGAATAAATATTAGATATTCCCTACACTTTGGGCATTACACATGTTTTACACTCCCACAGTAAATGTTACTGGCTCCCTTGGTGACTGGAATGGCCTCAGGCCATGTTCTCAACAGTCAGCTGTGACTAAAGGTGCATACACACGGAGCGATATAACTGAGCGATTTTGACTATATAGTCAAAATCGCTCAGAAAGTAAGTGCATATCGCTCCGTGTGTACACAGGCAGCGATAGCGATGCGCGTCCCCGCCAGGTCGCTATCGCTGGGAAAAATAGACAGTGCAGGCAAGTCAATTTAGACTATGTCGCTGTAAAAGTTAGTTAAAATCGCTCATATTTTGTCTGCACAAGCGATTTTTCCCAGCGATAGCGATCTCATTAAGCAAAGCCACTCCCCGCTGCCCATTTAGTTACCTCAGTCACAGTGCGCGGAGACGAGGGAAGAGCCAGCAGCACAGCAGCGTTCCGGAGCTCCAGACACTCCTAAATACGTAAGTATGAACACGGCTCCAGTCTGTCCGGGAGGTGGGGAGAGGGGGAAGATGCCGCTCTGTAGTGTCAGCACCGGGGGGGTCCCTGTAGCCGGGCGGCAGCGCACATTTTAGCGTCAGGTCTGTGGGGGAAAGATGGCCCGGGTGCATCCCTGTAGCCGGGCAGGGGGCGCACAGTAGTGTCAGGTCCGTGGGGGAAAGATGGCTGCACAGCGGGAGATGGCGCCGGGTGCGTCCCTGTAGCCGGGGCGGGCAACGCACATTAGTATCAGGTCCGTGGCTGCACAGTGAGGGGGTGCCAGGCACGTCTGCTGGGAGCCGCTGCGTGTGGGGGGAATATTTTAGACAGCATGTGCAGAGCTGTTGTTTAAAGTGTGTGTGTGTGTATGGGGGGGAGGGGAGAGAATTGGTTGGGTATGAAGTGCTGGCTGTCGTAATGTGTACAATGGGTGCGCTGTCTGCCGTAATGTGTAAAATCGGTGCGCTGTCTGCCGTAATGTGTAAAATCGGTGCGCTGTCTGCCGTAATGTGTAAAATGGGTGCGCTGTTTGCCGTAATGTGTAAAATCGGTGCGCTGTCTGCCGTAATGTGTAAAATCGGTGCGCTGTCTGCCGTAATGTGTAAAATGGGGTACGCTGTCTGCCGTAATGTGTACAATGGCTGCGCTGTCTGCTGTAATGTGTAAAATGGGTGCGCTGTCTGCCATAATGTGTAAAATGGGGTACGCTGTCTGCCGTAATGTGTACAATGGCTGCGCTGTCTGCTGTAATGTGTAAAATGGGGTACGCTGTCTGCCGTAATGTGTAAAAAGGGGATTTTTTTATTTTTTATTTACAGGTACCCTTATTGGATTCTACTGGACAAGGGGACGTGATTGGCGGCGTGGGATGTAGGTAAGTATGTGTGAGTGTGTAAGTGTGTTTAAATAAAGTTTTACTTTCACGGTGTGTGAGTTGTGTTTTTATTTGGATATTTCTTTTGTTGTGGAACTACAGGTACCAGCGGGCCCGTTATTTCCCAGCATGCTGGTAGTTGTGGTTCTCCAAGTACCAGCATGCGGGGGAGGCTTGCTGGGACTTGTAGTTCCACAGCAAAAGACAATATTCTTTTAATGTCATTTTGAAAGGCTATCAGCCTCCCATCCACCGCCCACGGATGGGGGGGACAGCCTCGGGCTTCACCCCTGGCCCTTGGGTGGCTGGAGGGGGGGACCCCTTGATTTAAGGGGTCCTCACTCCTCCAGTGTACCCCGGCCAGGGGTGACTAGTTGGGGGGGTAATGGCACGGCCGCAGGGACCAATATAAAAGTGTCCCCCGGCTGTGGCATTATCTCCCTGGCTAGTGGAGCCCGGTGCTGGTTTTAAAAATACGGGGGACCCCTATGTCTTTTGTCCCCCGTATTTTTTAAACCAGGACCGGACGCAGAGCCCGGTGCTGGTTGTCTAAATATGGGGGAACCCTACTCATTTTTTCCTCTGTATTTTAACAACCAGGACAGGCTCAAAGAGCCCGAGGCTGGTTATACATAGGAGGGGGGACCCCACGCTATTTATTTATTTTTTACTTTTAGCTATTTAAATACCAGCCACCCTATAAAATCGTCCTATAAATGACACTCCCCCACTCATCCCCTTATTTAAATGAGATAGTCAAAATCTCCCATAGCCAAAATCTCCCATAGCCAAAATCTCTTGCATAGTTAGACAAAATCTCTGGTAAAGTTAGTCAAAATCTCCTACTGCCAGTTCAAGGGAAAAGTTAGTCAAAATCTCTCATAGTCAAAATCTCTCCGTGTGTATGCACCTTAAGACACAAGACCACAGGTACAGTGTCTGTGTGCATCACAATGTCAGCAAGCCTAACAGATGCACAGCAGACAAGAACACTGCTCAGTGCTTAGGAATCTGTTAGGGAGGGTAACAAGTTAACAACGTGTATTCAACTGGCACATGGCGAAGCAAACAACAAATAGTGCTGCTTTCTCCACACAATACCAATTCCTTATAATATTTATTTAATATAAATCCACCACGATTTTATTTAAAAAAAAGTATATATAAAAAAAAAGTAAAACTTTTTTTTGTAATAAACATCCAATGAAACCTCGTTGACAGATATGTCAGTAGACCAATGATCGGTACATTGAGACTTAACATTTTCCTGGCAGCTGTTCCTCTTTGCAGCAGGCAGGTTAACACAGGTAAGGTGAGTGCTGCTTTTTTTACATTTCCCTAGCCATGAGGTGGGGGATGCCACCAGGTTGCCCAATCAGCAGTAATCGGCACAACAGCAGGCACTGGGGGAAGAAACCAAGAAGCAGCAGGGCCGGGACGTCCCTATGAGAGTGGCAACTGCTGGAAGATTCTCTTCCAGCAGCTGCACGGTGGGCGTTTCTGACCTGTGGCATCAGATGTGACCATGTCAGGGAAAGCCCAGCCTGGCATGGTGGCATCAGATGTGACCACACCAGGCAAGTGGTTACTTAGTGGTTAATAGTCCTCAGTGTTTATATTAACTACTTGCCTGGCATGGTCACATCTGATGCCACCACACCAGGCTGGGCTTTACCTTACATGGTGGCTAGCCTGGCTTTGGTTCCAAATCACAGTCCTCTCGCGTACCCTAAGTTGTCAAGAGTAGCTTTGTCACACATGGTAGTTATTTTGAAAAACGTTTACAATCCTGACGACCTGATTTATCAGACACCTATAGAAAGAGACATTAATAGTGTTCTAGATCTTCATTGTACATTAGATGGCATTAATAATTACAATGTATTCCTTGTAGCGCTTGTAGTGAAATGTCAGCGATAATTATTACAAAACTGGCTGACCAGACATTCCCAAAAGAAATGCTCCTATTAGCAATCCAGTTTTCATGGTAAAAATTCCATAAAATAGCAAATATCAGAAACACTACAGACTTTTATTTTGCAAGTCAGACGCACCGAGTTTGTGTGTTTTGGCAGCGTGTACAAAATGCTTGTACATCACAGAGAACGATATGATTTTTAATAAAAATTAACATAGCTTTTTTGTTCAGCTAATGATTTATCCCCAAGTGCTGTGGCACATAAAACTGTTGTGCATTGGAAAGCGGCCGGATCAGGAAAGCCAAAAGAGATCCATCATACATCCTTGGGCACGGAACATGTAAGGGGAGACGGACCCCCTATGAATCACCTAACGTTACACTGACTCAAGGATTCCCAGACTGAATGATTGCGGTGGTCTTTGACATAAACTGTTCAAGTGCAAGAAAAGAAAAAAAAATGTAAATAAGTTAATTAAACTTAATGTAAGTAAAGTGGGCAAAATGCTGGAACTTTTATCCGCTTTACATTCTCAGACTTTACGGACTGGAGGCTGCCATAGTTTCCTCTCTCGTCATCTCTGTTAAATAACATTAATGTATATTTTTGTTGTGCTAAATTTTACCTCAGTTATGTATAATGGACAAAGGTCCATTGAAGTACAGTACCTTGAACTTATGTTCCTTGCGTTATTTATACAGTATGTGCCCCACAGTTTTTGGATCTTGCCTCCTGTGCAGCCTGGAAACAAATGACAGTATGAAGATTTATGACTGTAAATGTTTGGATTGGACCTTGACATTTGTCACTCAAGAGACAAAAACGTCATAATTTGTACCAATGTGTCACATACCTGTATTGTATTGTACCGTTCTGTATTGTACTGTAGAAGCAACACTATTTTATTTCATCTGCATGGGAAACAGTCTTATGTTAACCCTATTAATACTTAAAATGAAATTGCATTTTGATTGCTCTATATTAAGTATATTGCTGAATGCTACACATTACGGGGCAGATATGGCTGGTTCTTGTACTTGGACATCTGTAATTCAGATCATCTATAAATCCGTTTGTAACCGTAGCCCTCTGTATATCCCACAGATATGCCCACAACATGCCCTCAGAACACCTCCTACATATGAATGCCCAGTAGCCTAGTTAAACTCACTCGGCCACAAGTGGAGATGTGTCTGACAGATGTAAGGGGGGGGGGGGAGTCAACCGTTTTTAGCACGGCTCTGTGTATTGGGTGCAAGACAGAGCAATGAAATTGTTGAGTTCAGTCCCAGAGGTGGAGAACAGAAACTTGAGAAAAACCTTCAGAAGGGTTCAGCCGCTTTATGTGGCTAAACCTGGTGCTTTGGCCAAAACAAGTGCCACAATTAATGGGCGCCCAAAAAAAATGAATTGCTTCGTCGGGTGCATATTTAATTAGTATGGCACCCAAAACAATTGTATTCCCCCTAGGAGTCCGATTTGCTCATTGTTGCTTAAAGTTGTGTATGCTTGGCTATGAAGCACGCGCAGTTTAAAAAATCACAAGATCCTTCCGCAAAATAGACTTGCATGCAACTCTGCATCAGCCCCTATGTGCTCTGTTTATTTTCTGCTCTTTCGGTAGTTTGTGTATTGTTACACGAGTCTCTTCATTCTATGCAATCTACCACACATCCGTTTCAGTCTCACATCATTGCCCCATCCCAGCTTCCTTACATACAAGGACAGTAGGACACAGGGTCCGGCATTCTAACTTGCTCAGCAATGGATGGAGGTGGGGGCTTTTAAACATCAGCCACAACGCCTTCATTGGTGACTAAAAGTAGCTTCCCATTCACAATCCGGTTGCTATGACAACCATGTGACAGGCAGCTGTACTCATACAGCTTCTAATTTAACTGCAACAGATTTTCAGTTTCTGTTTCCCAGATCAACATCCTAAATTCAATACCCCAGCCATCCCATCCTGAAGGGGAGATATATCAAGCCTTGGAGAGAGAGAAAATGGAGTAGTTGGCCAAAAGTAACCAATCAGCCTTTAATGGTCAATTCAAAGACTATGCTAGATATATGACAGTTATTGGTTCCTTTGGGCAACTGCTCCACTTTATCTCTCTCCAAGGTTTGATACATGTCCCCCTGCATTGAGATAATAATGGGAACACTCCATACCTAAGGTTTCACTTTGGATATATATTTATAGTGTGTCGGGGCCAGTGCTCCTCTTGCTGACCACTCCTGTAAAACTGCATTTAGGAGTCTATTTACTAAGACTTGGACGGCAATAAAGTCGATGGAGATAAAGTACCAGCCAATCAGCTCCTAACTGACATTTTTCAAACCCAGCCTGTGACATGGCAGTTAGAAGCTGATTGGCTGGAACTTTATCTCCGGCGACTTTATCTCCATCCAAGGCTTAGTAAATAGACCCCTTATTCGCTAGGCTTCCTGTCTGAGTCACTGACACCTAAGGAATTTCATTTCAAAAGTGGTGAAGGAGGGGTTTAGGGTGTCTTTATTCAGATAAAAGATACAATAACCTTCTGTTTACATATGTATTTTCTATGCACTGTATTCTGCAGCATCCACTGGCAGCCATAGTCATGATGGTACTTGTAGTTCAAGAATGCACAAAAAAAAAAAAACAATGACAGCCAGGGCTTGCTAGGTCATGTTGTGTCACAACAGCTGTGACCACGGAGTATATATTATTACAATCAACATCATTATTTATTTACAGTTTCTAATATAGCGCAGCATATTCCTTTGCGCTTTACAATTAGAAACAAAGTGATAAAGATAAACTGGGTAATAACAGAGAGACGGAGGTAGGAAGGCCCTGCTCGCAATCTTACAATCTATAGGGAATTAGGAAGGATAGACAAGGATAGGCACTATCTATAGCAGAGAGGTCCCACCAAATTTTAAAGACAGTCCCGATGGGATGTAATTAGGGGTGCCAGGAGGAGTACCATTGCTATTCGGCATGCCGCTGATCAACATGGCAGTGAACTGAAGCTGGCACAGCACGTTTCCCAAATAGGGGGTCATTCCGAGAAGACCATAGCTGTGCTAAATTTAGCACAGCTATGATCATTCACACTGACATGCGGGGGGACGGCCAGCACAGGGCTATCCCGCCCCGCATGTCAGTGCCAAAGCCCCCCCTGCAGAAGTGCAAAGGCATCACACAGCGGCGATGACTTTGCACTTCAAGAGTAGCTCCCGACCAGCGCAGCTTTTGCGTGCTGGCCGGGAGCTACTCATCGCTACCCGCCACCGCAACGGCTGCGCCCCCCCCCCCCCCTGTTCAGTCCGGCCACGCCTGCATTGGCCGTACCGCTCCCACGAAACGGCGGCCAATCAGGCAGAGGCGATCGTAGCGGCCCGACAGCCTTCGGCCGTCTGGCATGCGCCGGCGGCGCACTGCTGAGCTGGCGCATGGACGGTTCTGACCCGATCGCACCGCTGCGATAAACTGCAGCGTGCGATCGGGTCAGAATGACCCCCATAGTGTGATCTGGCCCAGCTTGTAAAGCTTTGTGCTGATTAACACTTTAGAAAGGGAGCCCCACCTGATCTAGTGAAAGCAAGACTGATTTTAGCATTGGTGCTGGCAACTGATTTGGGGAAAGAGGAAGAGATGTTCCTATTAAGTAAGAAAACATTTTTTCCTAACGTTGCAATATAATCTTAAGATGCGTGACACTCAAAGTACAGTTTTAGACAGTGTCCAGACATAATTTTCCATCTACGTTTGAGATGCATTTTTTGCGTCCAACTATAAATCAGGCCAAACACATTTAATGGAAAGGCAGTTGTTTGAAAATAAATGCACAGTATCAACCTACTCATATGAAAAATAAAACCCTGGTCCTGATTTAGTCCTGCTTCGGACGCTATTGACCACTGGTTTTAGGGACTGCTCATTTGTAGCAACAGTGCTGCAGCTCCTGGTCGCCTGACTGACGGGATACAGGCATTTTGGGAGCGGAGGCGCATCGCTTCCATTTTCAGGGCGTACCAAAGGCAGCGGTTGCATCTTTGTAAGCAGCTTCACTGGCATCGGCAGACAGTGGATCAGAGAAGCCGGCAGTTGGCGTCTCTTGACGTAAGACGCCTGTTGCGGCATCTGCATAGTCGCTGCGTACGAAGATGCAGTGGAAACATTTGCATCCACCTTTGAATCAGAACCACTATTAAACTGACAGGACATCAACTGCTTTACGTAAATGCAAACTACTGTCAGATTTAAAAATGCTATTTGACTTTTATAGACATATTTTATGATGTGTTTCGACAGAACTCCCGTTGACCTTGTGTGACTCAGCCCTTTGTGTAACTGGAAGGATGACGTTTTGTAAGTCCCACCAAAATATTCTCTATTTATAAATAATAAAAATACAGCATACATTATGTTTATTTTTGAAAGTGGAACTCTTGCCTGGAGAAGCGCAGTTTATGTAATCCAACACTAACATATCATTACATCTAATCCATTTTATACAGCGCTTGATTGCCATGGAAGCTGAGCACTGGAAGAGGTGAAATGCAGTTTGTCTAAAGGACATCAGAGGTAACGGAGCGCACAAAACCCATTCTAGTGACCTTTCATGTCACACAGAAACCCAGAAATGAAATATGTTTAGTCTGAGGGACAACTACAGTACTGGCCAGCTGAATCACAGCACATGTGGATGGGTTCCCAGAACTTGTGAATATTCAAGTAATGAATAAATAACAAAAAGCCCAGGAGCCAGTATAAAATAATTAGACACTGCGCTATGGTTGAATCATTAGAGATTGCTTCGCTTGGTGGCAGAGACGGACTTCCCCCCTGCTGGCATTGCATTTTCTAGTTTTTACGATTTAATAGAGATGTTCCACTTCAAGGGCATTATTGTTATATGCAGATATCTTGTTTCATAGCATCAGGTCCAGGTGGCAGCTCTGCCTCTTCTGAAACCGCCTCTGAAATGAGATTCGGTGAGGATAAAACAGGTAAAGCTTTGATGTCAAGGAGAACGTCTTTAGTCCTGTCTGCAATTCTCTTGCCCAGTCCTTGCATAGACATAAGATGGCACAGTGGTTAGCACCTCTGCCTCCCAGTGATGGAACCATGGGCTCTATTCCATCCAGGGCACAGAATGTGTGGGGGTTAGTTGTTCTCCTTGTGTGTTCAGCAGCTCTTAGGAAATCCATGGATTCCTCTGACAGTCCAAGAACACAACATCATATTGGTAGACACATATGGCAGTGTGTGTGTGTTATTGTTTATGTATGCGATGCCCGCCTACTTATTTTTTATCTCTTCTCTGGGACCGCCCAGGGGAGATGTTCAAACAGCGGGGGGGAAGGGGGGGTTAGGTGGGCGTGATGACATGATCCACTGCATCATGACCCAGTTCCCTACTGCACGCTGCAACATTTCATGTTATCACCCAATAGGGGAAGACCTGCCCCGCGCGCCCCCCCCCCCCCACCCAACCCCCTAAACTGAGCATTTAGGAGTACCCCAACATCTGGGTGCCTCCTTGACATTCTAAAAAAGAATAGGCAAGTAAAGTCCACTGGGACTGACGTACATGTCACAGATTAGAAGTTTGCAAATACTTAAATATAAACAAAGGGGAGGACTGGGGGTACAGTTTTTAGGGTAGTACAGTATTATGTGTCAGTTCAGATGTGTGGCATTCTCACTGGGCAGTAGCCAGACACAGAGAATGCAAGGCAGTCAGGGTTCGCCCGTACATAGAGTATATCTGTGAGTGGACTACTTGGATTCATATCCATCAGCAGCAGCAGCAGCAGCAGCAGCGTACACATGCACCAGCCCTATTCTCGGTGCAAAGGCTACATCTGAAAATAGACATATTTACAATTCCAATAAAATATACAAATCTGTCAATGTTCCGCAGGAAGCAATGAACATCCCGTGTTGTGTGCTACATTGCAGTCCATGTACAGTACGGCTGCCCTTAGGTACGTCACCGTCTCTTATGTAAATACTGTTTTAGCTAATGCGTAGACGTCACCTATTCAAAGGCATAATAATTAAACTGGGCTGCATAATAGAAGTGTCTATCCTCTTCACCAAGTTCACAGTGATGCTTCAATATTCTATGCTGCTGTCTGTAGTTAAATGAACAAGCAACACATGTTCCAACCCCATGTGTACACTACTTACTATTCTTACATTGTAACCAGTCACCACTGGTGGTAACCAAGGTCCAGGTGAGTGTTTAACAAATGCAGTTGGAAAAACGTCAAGAATGTGGGACTGGATCCAGTAGCAGGTTTATGTGGACCAACTGTTTTGCAGAGAGCTACAGAATAAATCCAAAGAGCTTTTTGGCAGTATGAGCTGAACACGTTTTACTAAATGGACTAGTCAAAGTTATCAAAAGAAGTCAATCCCTCAAATCCCCAAACATTAGTTTAAATGCGGCTATCCACTTTACTGGATAAACTGCTCACTTCCAGCCAATGGCTTAATAATATTACCCCAGCATTTCCTGTAACAACACCTAGTATTAAACCAGAAACACACATCACCAAAACTGCTTAAAGGTTAAATCCATAATACTAAAGTTGCTTCACAGAAACCTCCTGTTCTTTGGTGTTGAATGATGAATTTATTTGAATAAAATCATCTGAACTTTAATGTTTTCGAATAGTGACTGAACGACCAGCTTGGTACAAAAGTTCCAGGAACACAAATGTAATATGAAATAAAGCTCAGTGACTAAGGGGGAGATGTACTAAGCAGTGAAAAGAGTGGAGAAGTGAGCAAGTGGAGAAGTTGCCCATGGCAACCAATCAGCATTGAAGTAACATTTAAAATGTGCATATTATAAAATTATACAGAGAGGCTGATTGGTTGCCATGGGCAACTTCTCCACAGGCTCACTTCTCTCTTCGAGGTAGATGTACTAAGCAATGAAAAGAGTGGAGAAGTGTAAAGAAATCTAATCGGAATGTTCTTAGCATGGGGCTCCGCAACTGAAATAGGGATGCAGAGTACAATGCATATAGTGCACCACCTCACTGGATGCGTGTGTGTTTGTTTGTGTCTGTCTCTCTCTCTCTATATATATAAGTTTTCATTCTAAATATCTTACCACAGTTGTACATACATTAGGCACAACTCCCAAATGTCCTTATTTAGGCAGGAGAGTTCTGCTTGAAAGCTGTGATATAGGGGTGCCTAGAGGGGCATAAAGTACTCGGACCTGCACCTCTCTAGTGGCCGAGCTTGCCAGGCAGTGTACCATGCACCTGAAATGTAGTGCCCATGCCCCCTTGGAGCCTGCCATCACAAAGTGGTGGCACATAGTTTAAACAAAGGCAACCCATCAGCATTGATGCCCACTGGATCTCTCAACGTTCTTGGTCTGTCCCTCCATCAGCTTTCTAACAATTGTTCCGGAGAGTTGGCAGGAATGTCCCCATTCACTGCTGATCCATGCCATGTGCTGAGCATTAAAAGCATACTTTAGGGGGAAGGCAACAGGATGGGTAACTCCAGTTAGTCTGAATAGCTGGTAACGCCCTAATGACGTGTGGCCCGCTTTACACGTGACCACAACCTTGTCTCGATTCCCCAACTGCAAAAGCTGAGAGTTATGCATTAAGGTCCATTTTCTCCGAAGCCAATTAACCTAACTGTATGATTTTGGAGCATTGGAGGTAACTATAGAACCCAAAGGAAATGGCCAAACATTGGGAGAACATGCGAACACCAAATAGTTCCAAGTTCTGAATCAATTGTAAGGGACCCTGTAAGGTTAGCCAGCGATGCCAATCACTGTGCCACCAATGTCTTGATTCCTTGACATTTTTGTATGAAAAGCAATGATCAAACTGTCCACAGCAAATATCAGTACATTTTTATGAGCGATCCGCTTTAATAAATAAATAATGGACATCTGCAGGTGGAGAATGAGACCTGCACACAGGATAATGTTTACTGGGGTGGCTCTAGGAAATATCGCCGGACTCGGCAGGTGATCTTTTATTGCAAGCATTTAACAGTTTCCCAAATGGGCATTTTACACAAAAGAGAGTTTGGTAATTTTATCTGACTGGCAGGAAAGAGCGTGAGTAGAAATACAAGACATTACTTTGTTTGGCAAAATGATTTGTACGACAATCAGCCAGCTAAACTTGCACAAAGAATAATGATGCTAAAGGGCAGTCTGTGGGCAGGAAAGCAATCATACTAATTAAGTATAGCTCTGCTGTCATCGTGTCATGGCATCAAAAGCGCAGGTGTCCTGGATGGCTAGGAGCTGCAGCCCACAGCAAGCAGCCTCACTGAGCATATATGAAATATCTGTCACTAAGATGCACTTGTACTGTCTGGACATATACAAAGTTAATTAGAATGTGTGATATGTGAAGGTGTTTTGTTATAGGTCAGGTTGCCTATAAATAGCAGACATATTTATATTATGAATGTCTGGGTCGGAATACATACTTTGTATCTCTTGTTGCATTTCTTTTACATTAAACATATTATGTTATTTTCAGGTGGCCAATGCAAGTTAAAAGAGGTATTTACAGTATGTACTAGTACAGTGATGGCTAACCTTGACACTCCAGCTGTTGTTCAACTACATATCCCAGCATGCCCTGCTACAGTTTTGTTATGTGGCCATGCTAAAACTGATGCAGGGCATGCTGGGATGTGTGGTTCAACAACAGCTGGAGTGTCAAGGTTAGCCATCATTGTACTAGTACAAGTAGTCATCCACTGACAACACACATAGCACAAGTGACAGAGACAGGTGGTGGGAGAAAGCCATTGAGGATATACAGTGATAAAACAAGGGCAAATATGGTTTAGGGATTGTCAATGTGGTATGCGCCCTACACACTGGGCGACGGCAGCAAGTTGGACGACGATCGATCTCGATGTCATCATAAATTGACTTGCATTGCAAAACGACGAAAAACCGACGGTGAACGACCGCAGGTCGTTGGAGGTCAGGTTGGAGATAGGGCAGGAATAGTAGCAGGTAGGATGGCTATAGTAACGGTAATCCATGGGCTGCACGTACTAATGGAAGCTGTGCTATGGGTACAGCAATAAGGTGGGTTCATACTGGAAATATGGCATTAAGATGTGTGCAGAAAAAGCATGGGGTGGAAAACGCGTGCTGAAACAGGGCAGAGGGAAAAGCAACTGGTTTGGAAGGATTAGCAGGACAAGTGATTACTACGGTTAGGAGGCAGTGTGTAACCTGGAGAGTGGCACAGGGAATAGCTTCAGGAGAAGGAGCAGTTGGAGCGGGAGGCAATCACGAGACCGTCAGTCAGGATCCCGGTGGTCACAATGCCGACGCCGGAATCCCAACAGCCGGTGAATATAGTGTTAAGATATCATACAAGAGGACAGGTCACTCACTGCATTCTATGATAATGGCACCTGTAAATACTCTGTGCTGCGGTGTGCATCCTGATGATGATTATATTAGCTATAGGTTGTTATGTCCCTGCTCACTTCAAAATTAGATGAGATGACCCTGTGCAATAACAGCTGTTCTCACTGTAGACCAAAGCATTATGAAAACATATGAAAGTTCACCAACACACAAACGGTGACACAGTTACACATGCTGGATCTGATTCAGAGTTGCACGCAATGCAGATGTTCACATAGTTAAGTGATTATTTGCAACTGGGGATGTGCAAATAATTCTGAAAGGCTGTAGGACTGTCATGTCCAAACTGCGGCCCTCCAGCTGCTGTGAAACTACATATCCCAGCATGCCCTGACACAGTTTTGCTGTCAGAGAATGCTAAAGCTGTGTCAGGGCATGCTGGGATGTGTAGTTTCTCAACAGCTGGAGGGCCGCAGTTTGGACATGCCTGCTGTAGGATATATGCGCTGCGCCGAGTGTGCGCGCAAAGGTGTAGCTGAGATAGATTCAGATGGCGGCGGAAAAGCGATGGGCGTTCCCGGACAGTGACTGAGAGGTCGCTACTAGCGCAAGCATATATGCACCATATCAATACAAGCAGCTGTGTTCACAGATGCAATCATACGAGGCATATAAACTGTATCTGCCCTAAGGCTGGTGCAAGTTGCAACAATGCAACCGATTGTGGTGCACCAATTGGTATTACAGCATACATGGGCGCCAGTGGTGAGCTTCTTGGTCCCTGCACATTCAGCAGCGCAAACAAATACATGCATATAAACTCACAGACGGGCGACCGCCAATAGACGCTGCTGCTTGCAGTTTACAATTAGGCTCACTGTCCTATACAAACAACAGAAAACACAACTAGAAAAACAGCCAGACACTTAACGGAGACAGTGATTAATGTCTACTTACAGGGAAAAATGTTTTCTGAGCTTACAGCCTGAGAGTAATAACGCTTGGTGACGCTCTGCAGAATAAACAGCACCATCACTTATAGAAGCCCAGCACGTTTCATATATAGACAGCACATTACAGCACTGCGGAACAATGAGAAATGTTTGCTTTTGTAGCAAGATGTAGCATACTGCACTAATAAATAATAACTGTAGACAATGTGTTTTTTTTATGCTATGGATAGATACATGCTTCTAACTCACAATGCACATTTGCCGCAATGGTTTTGCGATGTCAGGGACTGTTTGGGCGAGGTAACGGGGAGAGGCGGCAAAAACGCATGACTGTTTTCAGGGCGTGTTTCAGCTTGTGTTCTCGATCCCATATGCAGTAACAGTGGCTCCGGTCTCTCACTTCCTGTGACCATGCTGTTCTATTATTGACTAACCTGCGAATGATGGTACGTGTTTGTACACAGCCACTGGGACACGCAAAGTCACCAGTGGGTGCATCAATACAAAATGCCAATTGCATATATTTGCACAATTGCTGCGTACACAACCGCAGCAGCTGCGACAATAACACACAACTCAGAATCAGGCCCAATATCAATGATTCAGCAACATCATGCATTAAAGTTATCAAATCACCTCCGTCCCCCAAAGGATAACAAAAACCCGTCAGCTGCGGGTGGCGATGAATCAGCGGGGGAATGCCTTGCCTCACGCAGGAGGGGGTGTTTCGGAAGGATTCGACTGAAGAAGGGGGAGCAGGGAGAGGCCGGACGCCGGAGCCTGCAGCGATATTATGTATGTAACAAAAAAAGGAGCCGTGCGCACCTCAACGCAGCTAGCACTGTAGTGTCGGTGGTTGTGGGGCTGCCAGGCATGGAAGGAGACAGTAGTGTGGCACGGCCTAGCGGGTTTTACCAGTGGTCCTGTGGGCCAAGTACCGCCGGCACATACCTAGTTACGGCCCTGTTTCTGTCTGTGAACAATTTTTGTTTAATAAATACTTGTATTTTTTTCAAATACATGTTATTAGTATGCTTTGTAGAAGCATGGAAAAAATCATTATTAGAATGGCAGAAACAGGTATGAAGTTATTATTTATCAGATATATTAAATATATACTACTTAAAATGTAATGTTATAGGAATGCTATAGGAATGAAGGCTTACAGTAAATAAAGGTATATATATATTTAAAAGATAATTTTTAAGCATACAGTGTATTCTATTAAAAAATATTACGTTTTGATAGAATACACATTGTTAATTAACGGGAAAAATGCGAACATTTTTAACAAGATGGTGTTACATGCAGTGCTGTACGAGAGACCACGTAGCTAATAAACGCCCACACGGCAAGTATATCGACGGAACGTGTGTACACACTGCACTTTTGTTCCGATATGGGCCCGTTCTGCCGGATGAATATTAAATGGTACATAAGATTTCTATTTTCCTCGCAAAATGTTTCCTGCTGCAATTTTTCTATTTTCATGTGTTTAGGAAATATATGGAGCTGGTAGTGTAGGGAGTGTACACGCCCACATGGCATGGGCCACACCCACACAGTACTGGCCATACCTCCGCTTCCCATAATAGACCCATAAACATTTTCAGCCCAAGACCCATGTGGCCCTTATTTCAGCCCTGAACGTGACTAGTATATAACACACTTCTTGATGCTCCATTCATTTATCTGCATCTATACCTGCAAATACGGGATGTAGTTAATATCCTGGTGGTCGGGATCCCCGGCGGTCAGAATACCGACACTGGGATGACGAACGCAGAGATTGCTGACAGCTGCACCAGGGCTATTCCCATTCATGGGTGTCCACGGAATAGAAACTGTGGTGAGTGCAGCGCGGCGAGCCCGCAAGGAGACTCCTAGCGCTCGCCCCACTGCCGGCATTCTGGAGGCTGGGATCCCGGCGTCTGTACTCTGGCAGCCGGGATTCCATATCCGACCTGCAAATACTGTAACCTCTGCAGCATCTCCTGCCATCTTGCCCTGTTCTCTGAAATGTTTCCTGTGGGAGGTACAGATGTGTCCTTGCTCATCCATCCCATGAACGGGTCAGATGAGTAAGGACTCATCTGTATATGTACAATACGTTAGGAGAAGAAAAATCTATATATACAGTATGAAACATTAAGGCGGCACTCACGGGACATTCACTTCAGCGAAACTCCCATGAGTGTCACCTTACAGTTTCATATACGCTGGTATTGAATGTACCCAGGAGGGCACCGGGACAGGAAGTATTTGGAATACTGTATGTGGAGTGCCAGTAATCTATGTTTTTATATAAATAGTATAAAAAATGAAGCCACTCATCGGACATTTTTCAAATAGAATTACAGGCGAAGCTCAGAAAATTAGAATATCGTGCAACAGTTTATTATTTCAGTAATTCAACTTAAAAGGTGAAACTAATATATTATATAGGGGTATATTCAATTGACGTCGAAAGCTGCAGTCTGTCGAAAAGACGGCAGTTTTCGACTTTTTTTTAGGTTGGAAACGGGTTCCAACCTATTCAATATATTCGACAAGTCGAGGAATTCGACTTGTCGAAAAGCACGTGGATCGGCGGAATAGCTGCCGATCCACGTGCTTTTTCGACCATCTCAGTCCGACATAAAAAAAATGTCAGACTGAGATGTGGGAGGAACCGCAGGGAGACGGGGGACAGCCGCGGGCATACAGGGGAGATCAGCGCTACAGCACAGCGCTGCAGCAGGATGTCTCACAGCCGCGCCGCTCACGGCAGCGTCCACCCGGCTCCAACAAGTGAGGTCACGTTTGCTGGAGCCAGGTGGACACTGCCGTGAGGTCGGGCGGTTTTGTGACATCCTCCTGCAACGCTACTGTATGATCTCCTCCGTCAGGACTTGGCACCTGCCCACACTTCCAAAAGTACCAAAACCTGGTTCAGTGACCGTGGGATTACTGTGCTGGATTGGCCAGCAAACTCGCCTGACGTGAACCCCATACAGAATCTATGGGGGCATTGCCAACAGAAAGATGAGAGACATGAAACTGAACAATGCATTAGAGCTGGAGGGCGCTATTGAAGCATCCTGGTCTTCCATAACACCTCAGCAGTGCCACAGGCTGATAGAATCCATGCCACGCCACATTGAGGCAGTAATTCATGCAAAAGGGGCCCAAACCAAGTACTGAGTACATATGCATGATTATGCTTTTCAGAGGGCCGACATTTCTGTATTTAAAATCCTTTTTTTATTGATATTATGTAATATTCTAATTTTCTGAGATTTTGGATTTGGGCTTTACTTAAGCTGTAAGCCACAGTCATAAAAATTATAACAAATAAAGGCTTGAAAAATCTCACTTTGCATGCAATGAATCTATATAATACAATTAATTACTGTAATAAATGAACTTTTGCACAATATTAAAATTTTCTACGTTTTACCGGTATACAGGACCTGTGTCTGACTAAAACCAGGTGGAATGCCGGCTAGAAGTCAGCCAGCCACAGAACCTGTATAATTCATGAGTTTAATGGGATAGGGTGGTACTAAGTATATATTCTGGATAGATAGATAGATAGATAGATAGATAGATAGATAGATAGATAGATAGATAGATAGATAGAATATTTCCCAACTCTGATAAAGCATGAAGCGGGACTACTGTGCGACCGCTGGGATAGGGGGCGTGGTTTCAGAGAAAAGGGGTGTGGATTCATGGTAATGCTGCAATCGTGAGCAACGCCCACGTATTCCATCACTGTGGGGGCATGGCCAGCACTCTGTGAGCTGCTGATATTCACCCAGACCCTCTGTATCCATGAATAGACATTGTATGCGCGCAGCGTCTATTCACTGCTGCTCTACAGCAGAGCAGCGATTGACAGGAGCCTCCCAACTGCCCCCCCCCCAACGTGGGTGGGACTGTGGGACAGTCCCAAAAAAATGGGGCTGCCCCACAAAAATCGGGTATACATATATATATATATATATACATACACACACACACACACAGACACACACACACACACACACACACACACACACACACACACACACACACACACACACACACATAATGGAAAATGATTAATTCAGCCTGTTAGATAAGGAACTTTATTTCCTAAAAATATTGCTTTAAAATATAAGTGGTGATTTAGTCTAGAAATTAATTTCACTTATATTTTCCCTTTACCTATATATTGAGGCACTCTGTACAACATTGCCTTATAGTTCATTTTCTACACTAGTCTCATTTTTTAAACTTGAAATTCAAGTAAAATCCAGTTATAACTGATGCATAAAATGCATATGTAAAATAGCTGTAACTTGGTAGCTTTGCTGCTGGTTACTGTGACATCATACCTAGCCTGTGACATCACAGTGCTTCTTCCTGTAACATTATATCTACAGCTGCTTAAGTTTCCAGTTTCCATGCAGGACAGGTAGGAGGAGGTGAGTCCTACATAGCAGGGTATGATGGAGGGGGGTAAGGAAGACAGAGTAAAGTATAGTCAGCTGAAAGGCAAGACAAGATAGCAGAACAGGAAATATAGGTACAAGGACACTGGGGGTGGTCATTCAGATCTGAATGCTGCTGTGCATTTTTCGCACAGCTGGCGATCAGATCCGAACTACCCATGTGTCTGAGCTGCAATGCGCATGCGCGTCAGACGTCTACAACGGGCATCGCTGGTAAGCGATGGGATGGTGTGAAGGATCCATTTGCACGGGTGTTCGCAAGGTGATTGACAGGAAGAGGCCATTTGTGGGTAGCAACTGACCGTTTTCAGGGAGTGTCCGGAAAAACGCAGACAGGCTCAAGCATTTTCACTATTCAATACAGCGCCAAGTGACACCAATTGTCGGGAATTCTTCTCTCACCTCCATATACACATAATGCCCACAGTAGTAGTGCCCCTATACACATTCTGTCGGGAATCAGCATCGCTGCGGGGAGTTAAGTCAGAGAATGCCCTTTCTCCCGACAATTCAACCTGTTAAGTCAGCGAGAAAAGGGCCTTCGCCGACTTAACATGATCTGAATTGAATAGCGATGGGAGCTAACTCCCGGCGCTATTCAACTGTTGCTGAATAGAATTGACCCCTATGAGGCAGGATCTTGCTTTGGGATGAAAAATAAATAAAATAGATAAATGGCAAACTGATGAATTTTAAAGTATGTTTGGTTTAAGGAAAAGTGGCTGACTCCTGGACATTTTATTGTACTTAAACTAGTACTATGCTTAAGGATAGTCTTTTGTGTTTTTAGATCTGGCAAAGAGATTTGCAGTGTGTCGGGTGACCGGCAAAGAGATCTGCAAAGTGCTAGTTGAAGACGACGGGAGGGGTCGCAGTGGCAGAAAGGACTGGAGGACAACATGCAGGAGGTAAGTTATCATACTTGTGTAATTGTGTGTGTGGTGGGGGGTATTGAGAGCACAGTACAAAACAGAGACTACAGTATGGTGGGGGAGAGCACAGAACACAAAGCATGCAGAAGAGGGCAGCTCAGTATAGGACATAAAGATGGTGTGGGAGGGGCAGGGGCGGTGCTCAGGTGTTCGGCGCCCCCTTGCAAGCTATAAATATGAGCCCTCCCATACTTTGTAAAGTGACAGCAAGCGGTCTGAAAAAGAGGTATGGTCTCACAAAGGGGCGTGGCAACACAATAGTACTCCCAATTCAAATTTCCCCACACAAAGCACAATCTTATTCACATTGCATCGCACGTAGTGCCCGATTCATAGTATGCCACATAGTGTCACTTATTCATATTACATCACACAGTAGCGCCCCCTAGTCATATTATGCTACACAGTAGTGCCCACTACACATATAATGCCCACAGTAGTAGTGCTGCTTATACACAATATGCCCACAGTAGTGCCCCTTATATGCATAATGTCAACAGTAGTAATGCCCCTTATACACATGATGTGCTTAGTAGTAGTGCCACTTATACATATAATGCCCACAGCAATAGTGCCACTTATACGCATAATGACTACATTAGTAGTGCCACTTATACGCTAATGTCCACAGTAGTAGTGCCCCTTATATACATAATGCACATAGTGTCAGGTTCGGTTTTGCTTGTGTCCCCGGAGGGGGCGCTAGTGGGTCAGTGGAGGTAGGATAGAAGAAGTGAGGAGGCTGGATTGGGTTTCTGCGCATCAGCGCAATGGTGTTTTATTAACATAAAAGTTCACACAATAAGGCAGCAGAATAACGTGCAGGAATAAACAATAAAAAGTATGCAATGGAAATGGTGCAGCTTGGAAGCTGAGAGTCTATGGAGGAAATGGTAATGATGGATAAGTTCACTGGTGTGAGAACCAGAATGGTTTAAAACGTGGAGCCAGCAGAGATGGTAATAAATGTGTAGCAAACCTGGTAGCAGATGCAGGAGACTCAGGTGGAAGTTCACAGAGCAGTTCGTTAAGCACAGGCAGCTAGCAAGCTGCTTCACAGGTGAGGTGATGGAATGCACCTGGAGAGAGTCTCTACTGCTGAGGCTGAAGCACACAGTGGTTGTAGATAGGTGTGGAGCCAAATACAAATGCAGGGGTTGCTGATGCTTGTAGTTCCACGGAGATGTAGGAAGGTAACCAGGAACACGGAGGAACAGGTAGGTAACCAGGAACACGGAGGATCCAGGAAGGTAACCAGGAACACGGAGGAATCCAGGCACATGGGTCGCAGGAGTGACACAAAGTTCAGGACAACCACAGGCTCACCCTGCAGCTCCTGATATAACCCCTGGTGTGCAGACATTGGTTGGAGTGGGAAAAGGAGGTGCAGCCAAGCTTCGGATTGGCCGCCGTACTCTGACCGATGGAGACTGTCATGGCGGCGCCCATGCCGCGGCCCGGCGGGAACGCGGCGTGCTCACACGCCCGCTGTTACAGGAGCGTTTCTAGGCCCAGGATGACGTCTGGCGGCAGAGGAGCGGACGACAGCAGAACGTAGGGACCCCGGACGGAGTCCGCACTGACGGACAGATGTGGCTATGGTGAGTCGATTCCTGACAGTACCCCCTCCTTTATGGGTGGGCACTGAACACCCACGTGGCTTGGAAGGATGAGTTCTGTGGAAGACACGGACCAACCTTGGAGCATGGACATCTGACGAATTCACCCAACTTCTCTCCTCAGGACCATAACCGGACCAGTCGATAAGGTATTGTAGACGACCGTACCGGCAACGAGAATCCAGAATCTTCTCTATCTCGAACTCCACGCCCCGCTGAGTTCGCACTTTTAGGCCGACTGGAAGAGCTCTTTGGAAGCGAATCAGGACTAACGGTCTGAGGAGAGAGACATGAAAGGCATTAGGTATTCGTAGAGAAGGTGGTAACTTGAGCTTGTAGGCCACAGGACTGATGACTCTTTCGATGGAAAAGGGACCGATGAAACGTGGTGCAAATTTCATCGACGGGACTCTAAGACGGAGGTTCCGGGTGGAAAGCCAAACCTTGTCACCAGGTTTCAGGCTAGGAACTGCACGTCTTTTGCGGTCAGCAAATAACTTATACCGGCTAGAAGCCTTCTTGAGAGAAGCATGAATCTTCCTCCAGGTTGAAGAGAACTGACTCAAGACAGCAGTGGCAGCAGGAACATCAATGTGAGGAAGTTCTTGAAAATCTGGAACACGGGGATGTTGTCCATATACAGCAAAGAACGGAGTTGTTTCTGTAGCAGTATGGTAGCGGAAATTGTGGGCAAATTCAGCCCATGGGAGCAGGTCCAACCAGTCATCTTGAGAAGACGAAACATAAAGTCTTAAAAAGGTTTCTAACTCTTGGTTTACCCTCTCCGTCTGCCCATTCGTCTGAGGGTGGTAGGCTGACGAAAACTTGAGGTTGACTTGCATGGCAGAACAAAGGGCTCTCCAAAATCTTGCCACAAACTGAACTCCACGGTCAGATATAATTTCAGTGGGTAGTCCATGTAAGCGGAAAATCTCCCGTAGGAAGATTTGGGCAAGCTTTGGTGCGGAAGGAAGACCCTGGAGTGGTACAAAATGGGCCATTTTGGTAAACCTGTCAACCACAACCCAGATGGTATTGAATCCTTGAGAAGAGGGAAGGTCAGAGATGAAATCCATGGACAAGTGTGACCAGGGACGGCTGGGAACAGATAATGGTTGTAACTGACCTGCTGGAGATTGTCGAGGAGTCTTGTGCTGCGCACACTTCGGGCAGGATGCCACGAAATCTTTGATGTCAACTTTCATCTTCGGCCACCAGTATGTCTCAGAGAGGAACTTGAAAGTTTTCAGGACACCAGGATGCCCAGTGAATTTGGACTGATGAGCCCAAGACAGCAACTTGGAACGGAGTTCTGGGGAAACAAAAGTCTTACCAGGAGGTGGAGCAGGAGAAACTTGAGACGAAGCAAATACCACTGGACTCAGGATGGAATGCGGAACCGAGTCGGACGTCTCCTCTTTGGACTCCATAGATCGGGATAAAGCGTCTGCCTTGATATTCTGAGAACCTGGGCGGAAATGAAGCTTAAAGTTAAAACGAGAGAAGAACATAGCCCACCGGGACTGGCGAGGATTGAGGCACTGGGCTGCCTTCAAATAAAGCAGATTTTTATGATCCGTATAGATGTTGAACGGAAATTTGGCCCCTTCCAGGAGATACCTCCATTCCTCAAGGGCCAGCTTGATCGCTTGTAGTTCTTGATTTCCAATGGAATAGTTAGCTTCTGCAGGGAGGAATTTATGAGAATAAAATCCACAAGGGTGAATCTTCCCATCAGTTCCCTTCTGGGAGAGAACAGCTCCAACTCCTACTGTGGAGGCATCCACCTCCAACTCGAATGGCTTGTTTACATCCGGTTGAGACAGAACTGGAGCAGACATAAAGGCCAGCTTGATCTTTTGAAATGCCGCTAAAGCTTCTTCTGACCAGTTGGAATGATCTGCCCCTTTCCGAGTTAAGTTGGTAATAGGAGCGATGAGAGTTGAAAATCCTCGGATAAACTTCCTATAATAATTGGCGAATCCCAGGAATCGCTGAATAGACTTGAGACTACTTGGAATGGACCAATTGGCAATGGCTTCCAACTTTGTCGGGTCCATCTGGAGATCCGATCCGGAAATTATATACCCCAGGAAGGGTATGGAGGGGACTTCGAAGGTACACTTGGATAATTTGCCGTAGAGACGGTTCTCACGAAGACGTCGGAGGACCTCACGGACTTGCAGACGATGAGAAGAGAGATCTTGGGAGAAGATGAGGATATCATCCAGGTAAACTACGAGGTATTTGTACAGAACGTCACGGAAGATTTTGTTAACAAAGTGCTGGAATACTGCTGGGGCATTGCTCAACCCGAATGGCATTACCAGGTACTCGTAGTGACCATCTCGAGTATTAAAAGCTGTCTTCCATTCGTCACCACTACGGATTCTGATGAGGTTGTAGGCACCGCGGAGATCTAACTTGGTGAAGATGCGGGCTCCCTTAACTCTATCAAACAATTCAGTGATGAGTGGTAATGGATAACTGTTTTTGATGGTAATGTCATTGAGACCCCGGTAGTCAATGCATGGACGTAATCCTCCATCCTTTTTTTTAACAAAGAAGAAGCCCGCACCAGCGGGTGAAGATGAGGGACGGATAAATCCTTTTTGTAAGTTCTCCCTGATGTAGTCGCTCATCGCCTCAGTTTCAGGAACGGATAACGGATAGGTACGCCCCCTTGGTGGTTTCTTGCCGGGAATGAGGTCAATGGGGCAATCCCACTCTCTATGGGGCGGCAGAACATCAGCGGCCTTTTCACTGAAGACGTCAGAGAAATCTTGGTAAGCCGCAGGAAGATTTGACTGGGTTTTGACTTCAGAAGACTTGATAGGACAAACTTGGGCTAAGCAGGACTGGCCACAATGTGAACTCCAGGAAGTGAGTTGTAACGTAGACCAATCAATCTGCGGATTATGTAGTTGGAGCCAGGGCATTCCCAACACGATCTCCTGGGTTGCCTGAGGAATAACTAAAAACTTTATTAATTCAGAATGCAGGAACCCGACTCCCAGAACCACTGGTCTGGTTTGGTGAGAGATATTCCCCTTGGAGATTCGGCTACCATCTACTGCAGTGATGTAGACTGGATATGAGAGTTCGCAGATAGGCAAACGAAACTTATCTACCGCAGCTTGAGTGATGAAGTTTCCTGCGGCTCCACAGTCCACTAACGCAGATGCAGACTGAAGACCATCTGTAGTCTCTAAAGTCACAGGAAGAATGAGGTCTTGGTTTGAAGGAACTTGTCTAGAAGATCCCAACTTGACTCCTCCTTTACAAGTCAGGATCTGGCGTTTACCGAACGCACTGTACAAGAATTGATCTGGTGACCTGCAGCCGCACAATAAAGACACAGTCTCTCACGGAGTCTTCTTGACCGCTCCTCAGGAGTTAAGCGGGACCTATTAACTTACATAGGCTCATCAGAAGGTGGAGGCTGAAATTGTACTGAAGGTACCATTCTTGACTTGCGCGGCTCACTACGAGCACGCTCACTGTTGCGTTCGCGGATGCGAGAGTCCAACTTGATGCATAGAGAAATCAGTTCAGGCAATTGCTCAGGGACATCGCGGGTTGCCAGTTCATCCTTGATCCGATCTGAAAGTCCATGCCAGAAGGCTGCTACCAGGGCTTGATTATTCCACTGAATCTCTGCGGCTAACGTCTGGAACTGGATGACATATTGTCCCATACTCCGGGTACCTTGACGAAGCTGAATAAGGTCTGCAGAGGCTGATGTTGCATGACCTGGCTCGTCAAAGATACGTCTGAAGGTTGATACGAATTCAGCGTAGTTGTTCATCAGAGGGTCAGCACGTTCCCACAGAGGAGACACCCAACTCAAGGCAGAACCAGAGAGCAGTGAGATAATGTAGGCAACCTTGGATCTTGACGTGGGGAAATTGTGTGATAATAATTCAAACTGGATTTCACATTGGTTAAGGAACCCGCGACATAACTTCGGACTGCCATCATATTTGCTAGGCACAGGCAGGTGCAAGCGTGACACTGGAGCTGATGCAGCCAGCGTAGAAGAACTCACAGCACTTGCAGGTGCTGGGGTAACTGGAACTGGAGTAGCAAGTACACTAGGCAGGGTTTGCTGTAGTGTATCAATCCGGGAGGACATCCCTTGCAGAAACTGGAACATCTGCTGCTGCACAGCCTCTTTACCATCCAAGTGGGAGACCAGATTTTGTAAGGCCCCTGACCCCACACTCTGACCACCGTCCGAGTCCATCGTTCCTGAACTTACTGTCAGGTTCGGTTTTGCTTGTGTCCCCGGAGGGGGCGCTAGTGGGTCAGTGGAGGTAGGATAGAAGAAGTGAGGAGGCTGGATTGGGTTTCTGCGCATCAGCGCAATGGTGTTTTATTAACATAAAAGTTCACACAATAAGGCAGCAGAATAACGTCCAGGAATAAACAATAAAAAGTATGCAATGGAAATGGTGCAGCTTGGAAGCTGAGAGTCTATGGAGGAAATGGTAATGATGGATAAGTTCACTGGTGTGAGAACCAGAATGGTTTAAAACGTGGAGCCAGCAGAGATGGTAATAAATGTGTAGCAAACCTGGTAGCAGATGCAGGAGACTCAGGTGGAAGTTCACAGAGCAGTTCGTTAAGCACAGGCAGCTAGCAAGCTGCTTCACAGGTGAGGTGATGGAATGCACCTGGAGAGAGTCTCTACTGCTGAGGCTGAAGCACACAGTGGTTGTAGATAGGTGTGGAGCCAAATACAAATGCAGGGGTTGCTGATGCTTGTAGTTCCACGGAGATGTAGGAAGGTAACCAGGAACACGGAGGAACAGGTAGGTAACCAGGAACACTGAGGATCCAGGAAGGTAACCAGGAACACGGAGGAATCCAGGCACATGGGTCGCAGGAGTGACACAAAGTTCAGGACAACCACAGGCTCACCCTGCAGCTCCTGATATACCCCCTGGTGTGCAGACATTGGTTGGAGTGGGAAAAGGAGGTGCGGCCAAGCTCCGGATTGGCCGCCGTACTCTGACCGATGGAGATTGTCATGGCGGCGCCCATGCCGCGGCCCGGCGGGAACGCGGCGTGCTCACACGCCCGCTGTTACAGGAGCGTTCCTAGGCCCAGGATGACGTCTGGCGGCAGAGGAGCGGACGACAGCAGAACGTAGGGACCCCGGACGGAGTCCGCACCGACGGACAGATGTGGCTATGGTGAGTCGATTCCTGACACATAGTAGCTGTGCCCCATATACACATAATGCCTACAGTAGTAGTGCCCCTATACACATAATGCCCACAGTAGTAGTGCTCCTATAAACATAATGTCCACAGTAGTAGCCCTTATACACGTAATACCACACAGTAGTGCCCTTTATATATAATGCCCATAGTAGAGACAGGATCTTGGTTTTGGATGAAGAAGTCAATAAAATAGATAAACTGCAAATTAATAAAACTGGAAGTATGTAACAAAATGTAGTAGTACAATTATACACATAGTATGTCTGACCAAGAAATTCTGGTTGTTTAGATCATCATCTGGCAAAGTTCCTGCAAAGAGATTTGCAGAGTGTCGGGTGACCGGCAGAGATCTGCAAAGTGTCAGTTGAAGACAATGGGAGGGGTCGCAAAAAGGATTAGATGATAACATGAAGGAGGTAAGTTACCATACTTGTGTAATTGTGTGTGTGGTGGGGGTATTGAGAGCACAGTACAAAACAGAGACTATGGTGTGGGAGAGTGGACAATTCAAAACATGCAGAAGGGAGCAGCTCAGTATAGGACATACAGATGGTGTGAGGGCAGGGGCGGTGCTAGGGTGTTCGGCACCCTCCTGCAAACTATACATTTGAGCCCTCCCATACGTTGTAAAGTGACAGCAAGCTGCCTCAAAAAATGAACGTTATGGTAAGAACTTACCGTTGATAACGTGATTTCTCTTATGTCCACAGGTATCCACAGGATAACATTGGGATATTGTCGAGCGACAGCGAAAATGGCACCAACACGGTCACGAGCTTTCTGGCCTCCCAGGATGCATTGGGGCCTCCACTATATAGTCCCGCCCACTGATTCAGTCAGATCAGTTCTTTCCACAGCGATTATAGGCAGGAACATTAGGTAGAGACCTGTACAGGCGATAAGAACACACATGCACACCCTTCCATACAAGAAGGAAGAGGTTTTTAGTGTTTGTCTAGATCCTCAAATCAGATGCGTCCGGGTGGGATCCCTGTGGATACCTGTGGACATAAGAGAAATCACGTTATCAACGGTAAGTTCTTACCATAACGTTCATTTCTCTGGCTGGGTCTACAGGATTATCCACAGGATAACATTGGGATTCCCAAAGCCATTTTAGTGGTGGGGACGCTTCTGATTGCACAGGAGGACCTTTCGCCCGAAGTCTGCGTCATGAGAGGCAAAAGTATCCAAGGCATAATGTCTGATGAATGTGTTTATGGAAGACCATGTGGCTGCCTTACATATCTGTTCTGCTGATGCACCCTGTTGTGCTGCCCAAGAAGGACCTACCTAACGTGTAGAGTGTGCAGAGACATTAGCCGGAATAGGGAGATCTGCATGAGAATAAGCTTCAGATATTACCATTCGGAGCCATCTCGCCAGCGTCTGTTTACTAGCAGGCCAACCTCTCCTATGGAATCCGTAGAGGATGAAGAGGGAATCTGTTTTCCTGATGGCACTAGTACGATCTATGTAGATTTTTAAAGACCGGACCACGTCCAGTGACGCTTCTCCCGCAGATAGTCCCGATACCTGAAAAGCTGGGACTACAATCTCTACATTCAGGTGAAACTTTGACACCACCTTTGGAAGATAACTAGATCTCGTTCTGAGAACTGCTCTGTCTGGAAAAAAACTTAGGAAAGGAGACTTACATGATAATGCTCCTAAATCTGACACTCTTCTGGCTGACGCCATTACCAGTAAAAAAAAAAGAACTTTAACCGTTAACCACTTAAGATCTGCTCTCTCAAGTGGTTCAAACAAAGGACCCTGGAGAAATTTAAGAACTAAATTCAAATCCCAGGGAGCTGCAGGAGGAACAAATGGAGGTTGAATATGTACTACTCCTTGGAAAAAAGTACGTACATCCTGTAGGTCAGCAATCTTCTGCTGAAACCATACAGTCAACGCTGAGACTTGCACCCTCAAGGAAGCAACCTTCAACCCCTTATCCAATCCTGCCTGCAGAAAATCCAAAATTCTAGCTACTTTAAAGGCTCTTGGATTGTATTTTTTTCCAGAACACCAATGAATATAGGCTTGCCATATTCTATGATATACACGGGCCGAAGAAGGCTTTCTTGCTCTAAGTAGAAAAAATATACAAATGGGGTGCGCTGTCAATAGCAGCTGGTGTAGGGGGTGGCAATCCCCAATAAATGTAGTTACAGTAAAAGAGAAAATAACACCTGCGCTCTGTTGTTCTAATGGATATATCCCTCTATTCTCTCCAAAGATCAATTGGAGAGAATAGAGGGATATATCCATTAGAACAACAGAGCGCAGGTGTTATTTTCTCTTTTCTTGCTCTAAGCATGGTTTGGATTACTTGCTTTGAAAATCCTTTAGCCTCTAAGATAGAGGTTTCAACAGCCACGCCGTCAAAGACAGGCGATCCAGATGACTGTGACAACAAGGACCCTGCATTAACAGATCTGGACGTTGAGGGAGCAGTATCGGTGCTTCCACGGACATTCTCCACAGATCTGTGTACCAATGCCTTCTTGGCCAAGCTGGAGCTATTAGAATGATTGCTCCTTTTGCCTGTTTTATCTTTCTCACTACTCTGGGTAACAGAGATATTGGAGGGAACAGATATGCCAGCTGAAACCTCCATTCTACTGACATTGCGTCTACCAGGACTGCTCCTGGGTCCCTTGTTCTTGATCCGTACCTCGGAACTTTGTTGTTTAGACGAGACGCCAAAAGGTCTATCTCCGGTAGACCCCATCTGTTCACCAGTGTTTGAAACACTTCTGGGTGTAGTGCCCATTCGGTTTCCAGAATGGTGTGCCGACTGAGAAAATCCGCTTCCCAATTTAGTACACCCGGGACAAATACTGCTGACAATGCTGGGAGATGGAGTTCTGCCCACTTTAGAATGGGAGTTACTTCCTCCATCAGACTCTTGCTGTGAGTCCCTCCTTGATGATTTAGGTATGCTACTGCCGTCGCATTGTCTGAGCGGATCTGGACTGGTCTTCCTTGTAAATTGTCCTTTGCCTGAACTAGGGCCAAGTAAATGGCTCTTATTTCTAACAGATTTATCGGCAGGCGACTTTCCCTTGCGGTCCATTTTCCCTGGAACCATAGGCTTCCGAGTACCGCCTCCCAACCTTGCAGGCTGGCATCTGTCGTCAGGACTTGCCACTCTTTTATCCAAAATGGTCTCCCCTTGTTTAAATGGTCTGTCTGTAGCCACCATGCTAGAGACCTTTTTACATTTACTGGAATCTTTATCATCTGCTTCTTTATTGTTTGATGATTTCCGTTCCATTTTGTCAAAATGAGATGCTGCAATGGTCTGGAGTGGAATTGCGCATATTCCACCATGTCGAACGTTGATACCATCAGACCCAACAGTCGCATTGCTGCATGGACTGACATTGTCTGGGCTTGCAACGCTTCCTGAGCCATGACCTGCACCTTGACTATTTTCTTCTCTGGTAAGAGAACTCTCTGTAGGTCTGAATCCAATATGGCTCCCAAATGAACCATCCGCTGTGATGGATTCAGGGACGACTTCTCCCAATTTATGAGCCACCCGTGTCTCTGTAAACAAACTATCGTCTGTTGGAGATGGCTCAACAGTAAATCTTGCGACTGTGCTAAGATTAATAGGTCGTCTAGGTATGGGAATATCCTTATCCCTTGTTTGCGCAGACAAGCTGCCATAACCACCATGATCTTGGTAAACACCCTGGGTGCTGTAGCTAGCCCGAAGGGCAGAGCTTGGAACTGGAAGTGTTCCTTGAGGATGGCAAACCTGAGGTAACACTGATGTGATAGTGCTATAGGCACATGTAGGTAAGCATCCCGCACATCCAGAGATACCATATAGTCTCCCGGTTCCATAGCCAACATTATGGAGCGTAACGTCTCCATGTGGAACTTCGGGATCCATATGTAATTGTTCAACATCTTCAGATTTAGAATTGGTCGATATGACCCATTTGGTTTCTGGATTAGAAACAGATTGGAGTAATACCCCTGTCCCTTTTGTGATGGAGGTACTGGGACAATCACACCTGACTGCAGTAATTTTTGGACTGCTTCTTGCAGGGCATTGGCCTTCGACTCTATACGAGACGGGCTGGTGCAAAAAAATCTTTGAGGAGGCTGCCTCCTGAATGGGAACCCATACCCCTGAGATACTACCTTCTGCACCCAGGCATCTGTTGTTGACTGTTGCCATGTGTGTGCAAATTGCAGGAGTCTGCCCCCAACCCTGGAATCCTCCAGGCGGAGGCCCGTCTCTTCAGGCTGAGGGCTTTTGTTCAGGTTTGGAAGCTGGCTTTTTGCTAGCCCACTACTTCTTACCCCTGGATTTAAACTGGGGTTGTTTAGGCTCCTCTTTACCTTTCCCAACGAAATGAGCGAAATTTTAAACCCTTGGACTTAGGGTTGTAGGTAGCCGGAAATCTGACCTTCTTCGATTCAGCCTCTGACTCTAGGATATCCGATAAAGGTTTTCCAAATAATATATTACCCATGAAAGGCAATGCTTCCAATTCCTTCTTGGACTCCGCATCTGCCTTCCAGGTCCGTAGCCAGACTGCTCTGCGAGCGACTACTGCCAGGGCTGAAGCTTTAGAAGCAACAGTGCCTACATCAATGGCTGCTTCTTCTAAATACTGGGCAGATTGTCTTAAACGGCAAAGACGATCCTCTTGCTCCCTAGTAGGAGAAGGGATGTCATTCTCTAGTTCCTCTATCCATTCGCCCATTGCCTTTGCTACCCAGGCCGAAGCCATAGCAGGTCTTACCACTGCACCCACAAGAGAAAAAATATTTTTCAATAGGCTCTCTACCCTCCTGTCTGTGACATCATTCAAAGAGGTAGATGACAGTGGCAAAGCAGATTTGTGCACGAGTCGCAGAACATGTGCATCTACTTTTGGAGGAACTTCTCTCTTCGAACAATCTCCAGCAGGAAATGGATAATAAGAATCCCATCTCCTAGGAATCTTATACTTTTTACCGGGCGCTGCCCAAGACTCATCCATCATTTCCGTCAACTCCTCTGACGCTGGAAATTCAGCTTTCACTGACTTTGTTCGTTTGAATACAGGTGCTTTTGCTTTTAACGCTGTCTTGGCTGGTTCTTCCAGAGAAAGCACAGCCTTTACTGCATTAATGAGTTCAGCTACATCATCTGAACTAAAGCTCTGCGACTGATCATCATACGGAGTTGAATCTATTGTTTCCGCATCATCATCCGATGTATCCTCTTGTGTAGTCTGCCATACAGACGTATCTGTCTTAGTCTTACCTACCCCTTGGTTGCTTGTAGAGGCTACTGGAACCAAACCATAGGAAGGGAGCTGCATGTATGGGTTCATAGTGTAACCTAACCCCTGAGGTGGTGCTACTGGAGCTAACCTGTCCGCTATTGAAGACAGAGTCTTTGCGAACATATTCCATGGTGGCTCTACTGGAGGTTGAACTAACTCCTGTTTTTTACTTCGCTGAAAAGCGAAACAGTTTGCACACAAACCCTCATAAGTGACCAATTGAATCATATCAATTACCCCTGACTTACAAGATAAGCATGTTAGGGCTGTAGGAGTGCTTGACAAATTCTCCTCATCACTTTTGCCGCTCACAGACATTTTTTCTGATATTGACTACACAATTTTGTGACTGAACCACACCCTATAATCAGTATATAGAGGTGAAATCAATCTGACCACAGTGCACCTGATTTGAGGGTCAGAACAGGACTGACATTACACAGAAAAGTCAGCACACATACTAGCAGTCAGTCACATGTTAAAGCATTTAGACATTGTCATATGAGAATACAACCTCCATAATAACTTATACATAAGTAGGAAATTTGTACTTCTGTTTAACTGGTTCTTTTTCAACATAACATGCAGAAAACACAGTAATATACAGGTCTCATATGCAATAGGTACTAAAAATTAACAGTGCATACTAAGAAGTAGAAGGAATTTTTAGTACTGTATACCCTGCCTCCAGGGAGCGGGATACAGGGAGACTCACCACACTTCCATATCCAAGCAAAGACGCTCGAAAGACGCTGAGTGGATTCAGACGCTACTGGTGTACACTGCCGCTCTTGGTAACTGATAACGGACACGGACGCTCACCAACGGACACGGACGCTGAGCGACTCCACGTGCATGCAGACACTAAAGGCCTGCGACTCGGTCTGGGCGGGTTTATATCCAGTGTACACAACCGCAGCGTCTAAGCTGCGACCGAGTACCCTCGTGGTAGCGTCTGAGCTGGAAGTGAGGTTATTCAGTTCATGAAACGAGAGACCCGCGGGAACTGGGCATGAACTCGGAGGAGGGACGGCCAGGAGAGCGTCTGAAACCCCCTGTTGACTTAAACTCCCAGGATCGCGGCCTCACCTAGTCCTGTCGCCTATGATCCCCGGAGCGTAGCGCTGTCACACTCGAGATGTTCGGCGCATCAACACGCTGTTTGTAGTCTCCACCAAATCAGCGTAGCTGTGTCCTGACCCCTCTAGTTGCAAAAGAAAAGGGGTTGGGTCCCGCACAGAACCATATAAGAATAAAGTCGAATCGTAGTTAAACCAGCATATCAATAATTACCTCTAATGAGTTTTATACATATTATAAACGCTGGAGGTGCTCCATGGGACCGAATATCACATACTCAAGAGAAAGGACCCAGAGAGGATCCCCAGAAAACACAAAATCCCTTTGTGGAGCACTCTTTTACAGAAGATAATTGATAATTTGACTTAAAACATAACTTTTACTTTCTTGTCTAAAAAACTGAAACTTGAACAATGTAAAGACATACAATACACATAAAACATACAGTAAGAAGCTCAATAAAAATTCTTTGGTGGTGGTGTTGTTTTCAAAGATAAATATTTGAATTCATATAGCACGACAATTCAAAGAGCATTAATAATTTTGATATTGATTTAACACTTTGTCCAGCTTATAGGTACTCCTTCATTCTCCGTTAGCATATATCAGCATGATTGGCAAATAAATATCATTGACATAGACCAATTTGATTGAATATGCCACAGGTATTTATAATGGTAAATATATTATCAAAAAAAATACACTTTTTCCACATAGGTGAACTGTAGCCAATTATTCACTAAAGATGACATCATCAGCCAATCAATTTGCATATCTAATTTGTATAGGCACCAAACATCAAAAGGAATTTCTCTCAGTAAACCCTATAGAGGAACAAAAGTTCTTAATGTGTTGTGGCTATAATTCAATGATATCTATTAGTATGCCACAATTTCAAACAACTTAGGCCCTCATTCCGAGTTGATCGGTCGCAAGGCGAATTTAGCAGAGTTACACACGCTAAGCCTACGCCTACTGGGAGTGTATCTTAGCATCCTAAAATTGCGACCGATGTATTCGCATTATTGCGATCAAAAACTACTTAGCAGTTTTAGAGTAGCTCCACACTTACTCTGCCTGTGCGATCAGTTCAGTGCTTGTCGTTCCTGGATTGACGTCAGAAACACACCCAGCGTTCGCTCAGACACTCCCCCGTTTCTCCGGCTACTCCTGCGTTTTTTCCGGAAACGGTAGCGTTTTCATCCACACGCCCCTAAAACGCCGTGTTTCCGCCCAGTAACACCCATTTCCTGTCAATCACACTACGATCGCCGGAGCGAAGAAAATGCCGTGAGTAAAAATCCTATCTTCATAGCAAAGTTACTTGGCGCAGTCGCAGTGCGACTATTGCGCATGCGCACTAAGCGAAATTTCACTGCGATGCGATGAAAAATAACGAGCGATCAACTCGGAATGAGGGCCCTAGTTCAGCTGGTATATTGTAACAATCAAATGCAATAACACAAGGGTTATCTGTAGCTGAACGAATTTGTTTCAAATTGTGGCATACCAATGGATATATTGAATTATTGAATGTTCATTTGAAGACGGAGACAGTATAAGGGGCAGTGTAACTCTACACTGTCCCTATCCATCTAAGATTTAAGACAGATAGCATTTGGTTGTTACAATATACCAGCTGAACGAACTTGTTTCAAATTGTGGCATACTAATGGATATATTGAATCATTGAATGTTCTTTTTGAAGACGGAGGTAGCAGAAGGGGCAGTATAATTTTATATTGTCCCTAAACATCTAAGATTTGAGACACAGATAACCCTTGTGTTATTGCATTTGATTGTTACAATATACCAGCTGAACTAAGTTGTTTGAAATTGTGGCATACTAATAGATATCATTGAATTATAGCCACAACACATTAAGAACTTTTGTTCCTCTATAGGGTTTACTGAGAGAAATTCCTTTTGATGTTTGGTGCCTATACAAATTAGATATGCAAATTGATTGGCTGATGATGTCATCTTTAGTGAATAATTGGCTACAGTTCACCTATGTGGAAAAAGTGTATCTTTTTTGATAATATATTTACCATTATAAATACCTGTGGCATATTCAATCAAATTGGTCTGTGTCAATGATATTTATTTGCCAATCATGCTGATATATGCTAACGGAGAATGAAGGAGTACCTATAAGCTGGACAAAGTGTTAAATCAATATCAAAATTATTAATGCTCTTTGAATTGTCGTGCTATATGAATTCAAATATTTATCTTTGAAAACAACACCACCACCAAAGAATTTTTATTGAGCTTCTTATTGTATGTTTTATGTGTATTGTATGTCTTTACATTGTTCAAGTTTCAGTTTTTTAGACAAGAAAGTAAAAGTTATGTTTTAAGTCAAATTATCAATTATCTTCTGTAAAAGAGTGCTCCACAAAGGGATTTTGTGTTTTCTGGGGATCCTCTCTGGGTCCTTTCTCTTGAGTTCCTGACCCCTCTAGTAAGAGGAAGTCCATATACTCACTGTCTCCCCATGCTCCGGCCACAGCCTGGTAACGTCTGCTGGACCTGCTAGAACATCCGACACAGACGCCCGTCGAGACAGCACTGTACCGCGAAGGTAAGCGTTGTTGCGACCCGGTGGGGAGTTGTTGGAGCGACTCTTTCTAATACACGTTTAAGACGCTGTTAAGAGAAGTCGCTCAAACAAAAACAGTAAGTCTATAAAAAATAAGAATTTACTCACCGGTAATTCTATTTCTCGTAGTCCGTAGTGGATGCTGGGGACTCCGTCAGGACCATGGGGAATAGCGGCTCCGCAGGAGACAGGGCACAAAATTTAAAAGTTTGACCACTAGGTGGTGTGTACTGGCTCCTCCCCCCTATGACCCTCCTCCAAGCCTCAGTTAGGATACTGTGCCCGGACGAGCGTACACAATAAGGAAGGATCTTGAATCCCGGGTAAGACTCATACCAGCCACACCAATCACACCGTACAACTTGTGATCTGAACCCAGTTAACAGTATGATAACGTAGGAGCCTCTGAAAAGATGGCTCACAACAATAAACAACCCGATTTTTTTGTAACAATAACTATGTACAAGTATTGCAGACAATCCGCACTTGGGATGGGCGCCCAGCATCCACTACGGACTACGAGAAATAGAATTACCGGTGAGTAAATTCTTATATTCTCTGACGTCCTAGTGGATGCTGGGGACTCCGTCAGGACCATGGGGATTATACCAAAGCTCCCAAACGGGCGGGAGAGTGCGGATGACTCTGCAGCACCGAATGAGAGAACTCCAGGTCCTCCTTAGCCAGGGTATCAAATTTGTAGAATTTTACAAACGTGTTCTCCCCTGACCACGTAGCTGCTCGGCAGAGTTGTAATGCCGAGACCCCTCGGGCAGCCGCCCAAGATGAGCCCACCTTCCTTGTGGAGTGGGCATTGACAGATTTAGGCTGTGGCAGGCCTGCCACAGAATGTGCCAGTTGAATTGTGCTACAAATCCAACGAGCAATCGTCTGCTTAGAAGCAGGAGCACCCAGCTTGTTGGGTGCATACAGTATAAACAGCGAGTCAGATTTTCTGACTCCAGCCGTCCTTGAAATATATATTTTCAATGCTCTGACAACGTCCAGCAACTTGGAATCCTCCAAATCGCTAGTAGCCGCAGGCACCACAATAGGCTGGTTCAGGTGAAACGCTGATACCACCTTAGGCAGAAAATGAGGACGCGTCCTCAATTCTGCCCTGTCCGAATGGAAAATCAGATATGGGCTTTTATA
Organism: Pseudophryne corroboree; assembly: GCF_028390025.1. Classification (NCBI taxonomy): domain Eukaryota; kingdom Metazoa; phylum Chordata; class Amphibia; order Anura; family Myobatrachidae; genus Pseudophryne; species Pseudophryne corroboree. Next base: position 392,613,861 of record NC_086452.1, read on the forward strand.
CGATAAAGCCGCCAATTCCGACACTCTCCTGGCTGAAGCCAGGGCCAGTAGCATGGTTACTTTCCATGTAAGATATTTCAAATCTACCGATTTGAGTGGCTCAAACCAATGGGATTTGAGAAAATCCAAAACTACATTGAGATCCCACGGTGCCACTGGGGGCACAACCGGGGGCTGTATATGTAGTACTCCTTTTACAAAAGTCTGGACTTCAGGAACTGAAGCCAATTCTTTCTGGAAGAAAATCGACAGGGCCGAAATTTGAACCTTAATGGACCCTAATTTGAGGCCCATAGATAATCCTGTTTGCAGGAAATGTAGGAATCGACCCAGTTGAAATTCCTCTGTCGGGGCCTTCCTGGCCTCACACCATGCAACATATTTTCTCCAAATGCGGTGATAATGTTGTGCAGTCACCTCCTTCCTGGCTTTGACCAGGGTAGGGATGACCTCTTCCGGAATGCCTTTTTCCCTTAGGATCCGGCGTTCAACCGCCATGCCGTCAAACGCAGCCGTGGTAAGTTTTGGAATAGACACGGTCCCTGCTGAAGCAGATCCCTTCTTAGAGGTAGAGGCCACGGATCTTCCGTGAGCATCTCCTGAAGTTCCGGGTACCAAGTCCTTCTTGGCCAGTCCGGAGCCACTAGTATCGTTCTTACTCCCCTTTGCCGTATAATTCTCAGTACCTTGGGTATGAGAGGCAGAGGAGGGAAGACATACACTGACTGGTACACCCATGGTGTTACCAGAGCGTCCACAGCTATTGCCTGAGGGTCTCTTGACCGGGCGCAATACCTGTCCAGTGCTGACAGTGCTATCACATGATTTTCCGCCCAGCGAAGAATCCTTGCAGCTTCTGCCATTGCCCTCCTGCTTCTTGTGCCACCCTGTCTGTTTACGTGGGCGACTGCCGTGATGTTGTCCGACTGGATCAACACCGGCTGACCCTGAAGCAGAGGTTTTGCCAGGCTTAGAGCATTGTAGATTGCTCTTAGTTCCAGTATATTTATGTGAAGAGACGTTTCCAGGCTTGACCACACGCCCTGGAAGTTTCTTCCTTGTGTGACCGCTCCCCAGCCTCTCAGGCTGGCATCCGTGGTCACTAGGACCCAGTTCTGTATGCCGAATCTGCGGCCCTCTAACAGATGAGCACTCTGCAACCACCATAGCAGAGAGACCCTTGTCCTTGTCGACAATTTTATCCGCTGATGCATCTGCAGATGCGATCCGGACCATTTGTCTAGCAGATCCCACTGAAAAATTCGTGCATGGAATCTGCCGAATGGAATCGCTTCGTAAGAAGCCACCATTTTTCCCAGGACTCTTGTGCATTGATGCACAGACACTGTCCCTGGTTTTAGGAGGTTCCTGACGAGTTCGGATAACTCCCTGGCTTTCTCCTCCGGAAGAAATACCTTTTTCTGAACAGTGTCCAGAATCATCCCTAGGAACAGCAGACGTGTCGTCGGGATCAGTTGGGATTTTGGAAAATTCAGAATCCACCCGTGCTGTTGGAGCACTACTTGAGTTAGTGCTACTCCGACCTCCAGCTGTTCTCTGGATCTTGCCCTTATCAGGAGATCGTCCAAGTAAAGGATAATTAATACGCCTTCTCTACGAAGAAGGATCATCATTTCGGCCATTACCTTGGTAAAGACCCTGGGTGCCGTGGACAATCCAAACGGCAGCGTCTGAAACTGATAATGACAGTTTTGTACCACGAACCTGAGGTACCCTTGGTGTGAAGGGCAAATTGGGACATGAAGGTAAGCATCCTTGATGTCCAAGGACACCATAAAATCCCCTTCTTCCAGATTCGCTATCACTGCTCTGAGTGACTCCATCTTGAACTTGAATTTTTGTATGTACAGGTTCAGAGATTTCAGATTTAGAATAGGTCTTACCGAGCCGTCCGGCTTCGGTACCACAAATAGCGTGGAGTAATACCCCTTTCCCTGTTGTAGAAGGGGTACCTTGATTATCACCTGCTGAGAATACAGCTTGTGAATGGCTTCCAATACCGTCGCCCTGTCTGAGGGAGACGTTGGCAAAGCAGATTTTAGGAACCGGCGAGGGGGAGACTTCTCGAATTCCAACCTGTAACCCTGAGATACTACCTGCAGGATCCAGGGGTCCACCTGCGAGTGAGCCCACTGTGCGCTGAAATTCTTGAGGCGCCCCCCCACCGCCCCTGAGTCCGCTTGTATGGTCCCAGCGTCATGCTGAGGCCTTTGCAGAAGCCGGGGAGGACTTCTGCTCCTGGGAAGGGGCTGCTTGCTGCAGTCTCTTACCCTTTCCTTTGCCTCGGGGCAAATATGAATGTCCTTTTGCTCGCTTGTTCTTATAGGAACGAAAGGACTGCGGCTGAAAAGACTGCGTCTTTTTCTGCTGGGAGGGGACTTGAGGTAAAAAGGTGGACTTCCCGGCTGTTGCCGTGGCTACCAAATCCGATAGACCGACCCCAAATAATTCCTCCCCTTTATACGGCAATACTTCCATATGCCGTTTGGAATCCGCATCGCCTGACCACTGTCGTGTCCATAGACTTCTTCTGGCAGATATGGACATCGCACTTACTCTTGATGCCAGAGTGCAGATATCCCTCTGTGCATCTCGCATATAAAGGAATGCATCCTTTAATTGCTCTATAGTCAATAAAATACTGTCCCTATCCAGGGTATCAATATTTTCAGTCAGGGAATCCGACCAAGCCACCCCAGCACTGCACATCCAGGCTGAGGCGATTGCTGGTCGCAGTATAACACCAGTATGTGTGTATATACTTTTTAGAGTATTTTCCAGCCTCCTATCAGCTGGATCCTTGAGGGCGGCCGTATCAGGAGACGGTAACGCCACTTGTTTGGATAAACGTGTGAGCGCCTTGTCCACCCTAGGGGGTGTTTCCCAGCGCGCCCTAACCTCTGGCGGGAAAGGGTATAACGCCAATAACTTCTTTGAAATTAGCAGTTTTTTATCAGGGGTAACCCACGCTTCATCACACACGTCATTCAATTCCTCTGATTCAGGAAAAACTACAGGTAGTTTTTTCAGACCCCACATAATACCCCTTTTTGTGGTACTTGCAGTATCAGAGATATGCAAAGCCTCCTTCATTGCCGTGATCATATAACGTGTGGCCCTACTGGAAAATACGTTCGTTTCTTCACCGTCGACACTAGATTCGGTGTCCGTGTCTGGGTCTGTGCCGACCGACTGAGGCAAAGGGCGTTTTACAGCCCCTGACGGTGTTTGAGACGCCTGTACAGGTACTAACTGGTTTGCCGGTCGTCTCATGTCGTCAACCGACTTTTGCAGCGTGCTGACATTATCACGTAATTCCATAAACAAAGCCATCCATTCCGGTGTCGACTCCCTAGGGGGTGACATCACCATTACCGGCAATTGCTCCGCCTCCACACCAACATCGTCCTCATACATGTCGACACACACGTACCGACACACAGCAGACACACAGGGAATGCTCTGATAGAAGACAGGACCCCACTAGCCCTTTGGGGAGACAGAGGGAGAGTTTGCCAGCACACACCAAAGCGCTATAATTATATAGGAACAACCTTATATAAGTGTTGTTTCCTTATAGCTGCTTAAATATATATAATATCGCCAAAAAATGCCCCCCCTCTCTGTTTTTTACCCTGTTTCTGTAGTGCAGTGCAGGGGAGAGCCTGGGAGCCTTCCTAGCAGCGGAGCTGTGTAGGAAAATGGCGCTGTGTGCTGAGGAGATAGGCCCCGCCCCCTATTCCGGTGGGCTCTTCTCCCGGTTTTTCTGAGACCTGGCAGGGGTGAAATACATCCATATAGCCTCATGGACTATATGTGATGTATTCTTTTTAGCCAGAAAGGTATTAACATTGCTGCCCAGGGCGCCCCCCCCAGCGCCCTGCACCCTCAGTGACCGCCGGTGTAAAGTGTGCCTGAGCGCAATGGCGCACAGCTGCAGTGCTGTGCGCTACCTCATGAAGACTGAAAAGCCTTCAGCCGCCGGTTTCTGGACCTCTTCTTACTTCGGCATCTGCAAGGGGGTCGGCGGCGCGGCTCCGGTGACCCATCCAGGCTGTACCTGTGATCGTCCCTCTGGAGCTAGTCTCCAGTAGCTTAAGAAGCAAATCCATCCTGCACGCAGGTGAGTTCACTTCTTCTCCCCTAGGTCCCTCGTTGCAGTGAGCCTGTTGCCAGCAGGACTCACTGAAAATAATAAAACTATCAAAACTTTTACTCTAAGCAGCTCTTTATGAGAGCCACCTAGATTGCACCCTGCTCGGACGGGCACAAAAACCTAACTGAGGCTTGGAGGAGGGTCATAGGGGGAGGAGCCAGTACACACCACCTAGTGGTCAAACTTTTAAATTTTGTGCCCTGTCTCCTGCGGAGCAGCTATTCCCCATGGTCCTGACGGAGTCCCCAGCATCCACTAGGACGTCAGAGAAATAAAGTAATGAAAACTTGAGTCTGCTTTCACAGCAGCCCTGTGACCATGCGGCTTCCTGCCGCACCAAGCAAAAAACTGATCTGACTGAATCAGTGGGTGGGACTATATAGTGGAGGCCCCAATGCATCCTGGGAGGCCAGAAAGCTCGTGACCGTGTTGGTGCCATTTTCGCTGTCGCTCGACAATATCCCAATGTTATCCTGTGGATAATCCTGTGGACCCAGCCAGAGAAAGGGGTGTGGTCTCACAAAGAAGGGGCATGGCCACACAATAGTACTCCCAATTAAAATTACGCCACATAATAGCACAATCTTATTCACATTACATTACATGTAGTACCCCTGATTTAGAGTACGCCACATAGTAGTGTCCCTTTTTAACATTATTTCATACAGTAGCACCCCCTAGTCATGTTACACTACACAGTAGTGCCCATTATACACATAAATGCCCACGGTAGCTATGCCCCTTACAAATAATGCCCACAGTAGTAGTGCTGCGTATACACATTATGCCCACAGTAGTGCACCTTATGAGCATAATGTCAAACAGTAGTAATGCCCCTTATACACATGCGCACAGTAGTAGTGCCACTTATACACATAATGCCCACAGTTGTAGTGGGGAGCCTATTTTTCTCTGTTCGTTTCCCCTAATGTCAAAACTGGATAAGCCGCTCCTCCAGAGATAGTGAAATGGCTGACCGTTTTATCAATGAACTGGGGGCAGATATACTAAGCCTGGAAGAGTGATAAAGTGGAGGAAGAATAACTAACAATCAATCAGTTACTATCTGTCATTTTTCAAACACAGCCTGTAACATGGTAGTTAGGAGCCGATTGGCTGGTACTTTATCTCTCTCCACTTTAACACTCTGCAGGGCTTAATACATCTCCCCCATAGAATAACCAAATGATGAAATGGAACAAAATGGTATAAATTATGTAAAATAGAGCTGTAACAAGTGACTACAGGTTGAGTATCCCTTATCCAAAATGCTTGGGACCAGAGGTATTTTGGATATCAGATTTTTCTGTATTTTGGAATAATTGCATACCATAATGAGATATCATGGCAATGGGATCTAAATCTAAGCACAGAATGCATTTATGTTTTATATGCACCTTATACACACAGCCTGAAGGTAATTTTAGCCAATATTTTTTATAACTTTGTGCATTAAACAAAGTGTGTCTACATTCACACAATTCATTTATGTTTCATATACACCTTATACACACAGGGGGAAATTTACTAAGCTCCCGATTTTGACCGAGATGCCGTTTTTTCATCAAAGTGTCATCTCGGTAATTTACTAAACACTAATCACGGCAGAGATGAGGGCATTCGTAATTTTTTGCAAGTCCAAGTAAAAAATTACGAATGAATACACCATCGGTCAAAACGCGGCTGTTTAAGTATGAATCTCGGTCATTTACTAAGAAGTGCAAAGCAAAAAAAAAACAAACACTGCCGTGAAAAATTACAACTCGTAAAAAAGTGCTAAAAAAAAACAGACCTTTTTTTTTTATTCGTGATTGGATAGGCATGCACGGATCCATGAGATCCGTGCATGTATATCAGTGGGAAGGGGTGGGAAAGTGCTTATTTTTTAAAAAAAAATTGCGTGGGGTCCCCCCTCCTAAGCATAACCAGCCTCGGGCTCTTTGAGCCAATCCTGGTTGCAGAAATATGGGGGGAAAAATGACAGGGGTTCCCCCATATTTAAGCAACCAGCATCGGGCTCTGCGCCTGGTCCTGGTCCCAAAAATACGGGGGACAAAAAGAGTAGGGGTCCCCCGTATTTTTAAAACCAGCACCGGGCTCCACTAGCTGGACAGATAATGCCACAGCCGGGGGGCACTTTTATATAGTGCCCTGCGGCCGTGGCATCAAAAATCCAACTAGTCACTCCTGGCCGGGGTACCCTGGGGGAGTGGGGACCCCTTCAATCAAGGGGTCCCCCCCCCCAGCCACCCAAGGGCCAGGGGTGAAGCCCGAGGCTGTCCCCCCCCATCCAATGGGCTGCGGATGGGGAGGCTGATAGCCTTTGTTGTAAAAGAAAAGATATTGTTTTTAGTAGCAGTACTACAAGGCCCAGCAAGCCTCCCCCGCATGCTGGTACTTGGAGAACCACAAGTACCAGCATGCGACGGAAAAACGGGCCCGCTGGTACCTGTAGTACTACTACTAAAAAAATACCCAAAAAAAGACAAGACACACACACCGTGAAAGTATAATTTTATTACATACATACACACATACATACATACTTACCTTAAGTTCCCACGCAGGTCGGTCCTCTTCTCCAGTAGAATCCAAGGGGTACCTGTTGAAGAAATTATACTCACGAGATCCAGGGGTCCAGGCTCCTCGGGAAATCCAGGGGTAATCCACGTACTTGAAAAAAATAACAAAACGGTGTCCCGACCACGAACTGAAAGGGGACCCATGTTTGCACATGGGTCACCTTTCCACGAATGCCAGAAACCCACTTTGACTTCTGTCTAAGTGGGTTTCTTCAGCCAATCAGGGAGCGCCACGTTGTAGCACTCTCCTGATCAGCTGTGTGCTCCTGTACTGTCTGATAGGCAGCACACGGCAGTGTTACAATGTAGCGCCTATGCGCTACATTGTAACCAATGCTGGGAACTTTCTGCCCTGCGGTGACGTCACTTTAGGTCAACCGCAGGGCAGAAAGTTCGCGCTGAGTGGGGGGAGAGAGAGGTCTGTGCTAGATCACTCAGCACAAATCTCCCCCGTGTGTACGGGGCTTTAGGCTGCGGGTAGGGTTGGTTTGGGTTAGGCACCCCTGGGGGTGGTTAGGCTGCAGTGGAGGGAGGGATAGGTTTAGGCAGCGGGGACAGAGGTTAGGATTAGGCACCTTCGTGGGAGGATTAGAGTTAGGCACAAAGGGGGGAGGTTAGTGTTAGGCTGTGGCCAGGGTGGAATAAGGTGGTGAGGAGAGGAGAAAACACCCCTTACTCACCCCGTCTGTTATTTTTACACCAGGATCCCGGCGTTGATATTACGACCAACAGGATCCCGTTCACCGGGATATCATACTAATCTCCCTATTAGTACACCTCTTAATGCCCAGAGGGAAGGGCGATCCTGAGGCCATGGTTCCCCAGAGGTTTCCCCATAATCAATCTCATGCCTGTCCCTGCAATGTATAAAAAGTAAAATAATTGATAATGCGATCACTTTACTTCTGGGTTTAGACCCTGGCTGCGCTACTTCACATGTGCATTCGTCATACTGCGTATGTGAGAGCAGGCAGTAATGCATAGGGATCCTAAGGATCCTTCTCCTGAGAAGAATTGCATAATGTTGCCCACGGGCTACAAACTTCATTTAGAAATGGCATTAGCTGCCGGACCAAGCTCAGAAATGCTTTGCATTCTGGAGCTTGGTGAGTTTCGAAGTTTACCAGCTGCCGTAGAAACTTTTGGTGGTTGCTTTTGTGATCAAAATAGGAGGAATGCAACAGATATCTTCAATATCAATTGCAGTCCCCAATACATACAGTCAGGGGCTGTTTAATATTTGTGGACAGACTTCAAATCCAAAGATTTTCTGAGATGGCTCGCAAAACGAGATTTATGGTAAGAATTTACTGTTGTTAAATCTCTATCTGCGAGGTACACTGGGCTCCACAAGGATTAACATTGGGGTGTAGAGTAGGATCTTGATCCGAGGCACCTACAGGCTCAAAGCTTTGACTGTTCCCAAGATGCACAGCGCCGCCTCCTCTATAACCCCGCCTCCGTGCACAGGAGCTCAGTTTCGTTAACCAGCCCAATGCAGTAGCAGGTACCAGAGATGACAATCGCTCGTAGCCAATTACACCACACACTCACCACAGGAGAGGGTGTCAGCGGCTATGCCATACCAACCCAAAGAAGCTAAGTGCGTCAGGGTGGGCACCTTGTGGAGCCCAGTGTACCTTGCAGAAAGAGATTTAACAACGGTAAGTTCTTACCATAAATCTCGTTTTCTGCTGCGGGGTACACTGGGCTCCACAAGGATTAACATCGGGGATGTCCTAAAGCAGTTCCTTATGGGAGGGGACGCACTGTAGCGGGCACAAGAACCAGGTGTCCAAAGAAAGCATCCTGGGAGGCGGAAGTATCGAAGGCATAGAACCTAATGAACGTGTTCCCTGAGGACCACATAACTGCCTTGCACAATTGTTCAAGGGTCGCAGCACGGTGGGCCGCCCAAGAAGGTCCAACCGACCGAGTAGAATGGGCTTTGATGGTAGCAGGAACCGGACGACCAGCCTGTACATAAGCATGTGCAATCACCATTCTAATCAATCTGGACAGAGACTGCTTGGAAGCAGGCCAGCCACGTTTGTGAAAACCAAACAGCATGAAAAGAGGACAAGATTTCCTAATGGAGGATGTTCTCTTCACATAGATACGGAGAGCCCGTACTACATCCAAAGACCGCTCTTTGGTAGACAACTCAGGAGAATTAAAGGCCAGAACCACAATCTCCTGGTTAAGATGGAAGGAAGACACCACCTTGGGTAATTAACCTGGCCGTGTTCTAAGAACCGCCCGGTCACGGTGAAAAATCAAATGGGGAGACTTACAGGATAAGGCACCCAAGTCCGAGACCCTTCTAGCTGAAGCAATAGCCAGCAAGAATAGTACCTTAAGGGAAAGCCACTTAAGGTCAGCAGAGGCAAGAGGCTCAAACGGAGACTCTTGAAAGGCCTCCAAAACCAAAGACAGATCCCAAGGGGCCACAGGTGGCACATAAGGAGGCTGAATCCGCAACGCGCCCTGAGTGAATGTATGGACATCAGGTAGGGCAGCAATCTTTCTCTGAAACCAAACCAACAAGGCAGAGATGTGAACATTGAGGGAGGCCAGACGCAGGCCTAAGTCCAGGCCCTGTTGTAGAAAGGCCAATAGTTTGGCCGTACTAAACTTGAAAACGTCATGATTGTGAGACGCACACCAAGTAAAGTAAGCATTCCAGACCCTATGGTAGATCCGAGCAGAAGCCGACTTACGGCTCAATATAGTTTAAACCACCGCCTCAGAAAAACACTTGGCCCTCAGGACGGAAGCTTCAAGAGCCATGCCGTCAAAGCCAGACGGGCCAAATCCTGGTAAACACAATGGCCCTGAACGAGGAGGTCTGGTCGTTGTGGAAGTAGAAGGGAACGATCCAACGTTAGGCCCTGTAGATCGGAGAACCAGTGTCGCCTGGGCCACGTTAGAGCGACCAGAAGTATGTTTCCTCCTTCTTGCTTGAACTTCCGTATTACTCTGGGCAGGAGTGACACCAGAGGGAACACATACGGCAGCTGAAAGTTACATGGTATTGCCAGAGCATCCACGAACGCAGCTTGAGGATCCCTTGTCCTTGCTCCCAAGACCGGAACCTTGTGATTGTGTCGAGATACCATCATATCCACATCTGGAAGGCCCCACGTGTCCACGAGAAGTTGAAACACCTCCGGATGGAGGCTCCACTCTCCGGTGTGTACGTCCTGACGACTTCGATAGTCCGCTTCCCAGTTCAGAACGCCCGGAATGAACACTGCTGATATGGCCGGCAGATGGCGCTCTGCCCATTGAAGAATCCGAGATACTTCCCTCATTGCCATGCGGCTTCGAATGCCGCCTTGATGATTGATGTATGCCACTGTGGTGGCGTTGTCCGATTGTACTTGAACAGGTCTGTTCTGTATCAGATGCTAGGCCATTGTCAACGCATTGAACACTGCCCGCAATTACAGCCGGCCCTGGAGAGAGTGTTGTTCCAACACCGCACCCCAAACTCTCAGACTGGCATCCGTCGTCAGCAGGACCCAGTTGGATATCCAGTAGGGATGGCTCCTGCTCAATCGATGGTCCTGAAGCCACCAGCTCAGTGACAGGCGGACCTCCGGAGACAAGGAGATCATGTGAGATCTGATCCGTTGAGGCAGGCTGTCCCACTTGGACAGAATCAATTTCTGCAGAGGGCGAGAAGGGAATTGAGTATACTCCACCATGTCGAAAGCCGACACCATGAGACATAGCACTTGCATTGACGAATGAATCGACACCTGCGGACGAGATAGGAAGCATCGAATCCTGTCCTGAAGTTTCAGGACTTTCTCCTGAGACAGGAATAACCACTGGTTGTGAGTGTCCAATAACGCTCCCAGGTGTACCATGCTCCGAGCAGGAACCAGGGATGATTTCTTCCAGTTGACAAGCCACCCGTGGGCTGTCATAGTAACATAGTATCTGAGGTTGAAAAAAGACAATTGTCCATCGAGTTCAACCTATTTGTGGTGTCCTCTGCATGATGATTTGACTAAATAGTAACTATAATGCATGACTATGCACCATACCCCTGGATATCCTTATCCAATAGGAATTTATCTAACCCATTCTTAAAGGTGTTGACAGATTCCGCCATTACAACTCCCTCGGGCAGGGAATTCCAAACACGTATTGTCCTTACCGTGAAAAAGCCTTTACGCCGTATTGTGCGGAATCTCCTCTCCTCTAACCTGAGCGAGTGTCCACGAGTCCTCTGTGTTGATCTAACCAAAAACAGGTCCCGCGCAAGCTCTGAGTATTGTCCCCTTATATATTTGTAGATGTTGATCATATCCCCTCTTAGTCTCCGCTTTTCCAATGTAAACATGCCTAGTCTTTCAAGCCTTTCCTTGTATTCCATCGTCTCCATGCCCTTAATTAGTTTGGTCGCCCTCCTTTGTACCTTTTCAAGCTCCAGGATATCCTTTTTGTAGTACGGTGCCCAGAACTGTACACAGTATTCAAGGTGTGGCCTCACTAGTGATTTATATAATGGGAGTATAATACTCTCGTCCCTAGCATCAATACCCCGTTTTATGCATGCTAATATCTTATTAGCCTTCTTTGCTGCAGTCCTACTTTGGGTACTACTGCTTAGCTTGCTATCTATGAGGACACCTAAGTCCTTTTCCAGTACAGAATCCCCTAGTTTTACCCCATTTAGTAGGTAGGTGTAATTTTTGTTCTTGTTACCACAGTGCATTACCTTACACTTGTCTGTGTTGAAGCGCATTCTCCATTTGGCTGCCCATGCTTCTAATTTAACTAAGTCGTTCTGAAGAGACTCGGCATCCTCCTCTGTATTTATAGCCTTACACAATTTGGTATCATCTGCAAAAATTGACACCATGCTCTCTAGACCTTCTGTTAGGTTGTTAATGAAAATATTGAACAATAGCGGTCCTAATACTGAGCCTTGCGGCACACCACTTAGCACTTCAGTCCAAGTTGAAAAATATCCATTAACCACAACGCGCTGCTTCCTATTATCTAACCAGTTTTTGACCCAAGTGCATATTGTGCTTCCTAGCCCTGATTCTTGTAGCTTGTATATAAGTCTCATGTGTGGTACAGTATCAAACGCTTTGGCAAAGTCTAAAAAGATTACATCCACGTCTTTACCCTGATCTAGGTTTGCTCTTACTGTTTCATAAAAGCCAAGTAAGTTGGTTTGACAGGATCTGTCCTTCATAAACCCATGTTGATTCCTTTTAATGACCTTATTGGTTTCAAGGAACTTCTGAATACTATCTCTTAGAATACCTTCCAATACTTTCCCCACTATAGATGTAAGACTAACTGGTCTATAATTACCTGGTTCAGCTTTACTTCCCTTTTTGAATATAGGCACTACTTCCGCTATACGCCAGTCTTTGGGAACCATACCTGATATAACTGAATCCTCAAAGATCAGAGATAGCGGTTTTGCCAGTTCAGAGTGAAGCTCCATTAGAACCCTTGGATGAATACCATCGGGCCCTGGTGATTTATTAATCTTTAAATGTTTTAATCGGTGACAGACTACTTCCTCGCTTAAATAAGTACCTATCAGTGTGATATTGTCCTTATTGAGATTGTGTGTCAGTCCCTGAATTGGGTCCTCTCTAGTGAATACTGTTGAAAAAAACTCATTTAGTGTGTTCGCTATGTCATTATCATTTTTGCTTAAGACTCCCAACGTGTCCTTCAAAGGGCCTATACTCTCCTTTTTTAATCTCTTGCTATTGATGTATTTAAAGAATTTTTTGGGATTTGCTTTGCTTTCCTTTGCTACTAGTTTTTCAGTTTCTACTTTAGCCGCTCTTATTTCCTTTTTGCAATTTTTGTTACATTCCTTATAGTGCTGAAATGACTCTGCTTCCCCGTCAGATTTGTATTTTTTAAATGCTCGCCTTTTCTTGCCCATAAGTTCCTTAATCTTTTTGTTAAGCCACATCGGTTTATGATTTTTATTCCCTTTTTTGCTACTCATAGGAATATATTTGAGTGTATTTTTAGCTAGCAGGAATTTTAGTACCTCCCATTTCTCCGTAGTATTTTTTCCTAAAAACAAACCTTCCCATTCAATATCCCTGAAAAATACCCTCATCATTTCAAAATTTGCTTTGCTAAAATTTAAAGTCCTAGTTGAGCCAGTATAGGGCTGTTTGTAGAAACTGATATTGAATGTGACCATATTATGGTCGCTGTTTCCTATGGGTTCCCCTACTATAATACCCGATACCAAATCCTGATTGTTTGTTAATACCAGGTCTAAGATTGCATTGTACCTAGTTGGTTCCTCAATTAGTTGGACTAGGTAGTTATCATTTAGTGTGTTTAAAAACATACTGCCCCTAGCAGTATCACATGAATCGTTTTTCCAGTTTATCTCTGGATAGTTAAAATCTCCCATCACTACTATGTCTCCTACTCCTGCTGCTTTTTCAATTTGCTTTAGTAACAATTCATCATCAGATGCGTTGATACCAGGCGGCCTATAGCATACACCCAATACTAACTTTTTTGTTCCTTTTTCCCCGCATGCAATTTCTACCCATAGTGTCTCAACAGTGTCTACAGTACCCTCCTGAGTATCTTCCCATATATTAGGTTTTAAAAACGGCTTTACGTACAGACACACCCCTCCACCCTTTTTATTTAGTCTGTCTCTCCTAAACAGTGTATAGCCCTCTAGATTGACTGTCCAGTCATGAGATTCATCCCACCAAGTTTCAGTAATGCCTATAATATCATACTGTTTGCTTGCTGCAAGTATTTCTAGTTCACCCTTTTTACCAGTAATGCTTCTGGCGTTTACATACATACAACTAAGATAAGTATTTTCCCTTGCATTAGGGACATCTTTCACCTTATGTGGCAAGGATGACCTGTAATCGTCATTGGTTAGTGCTTTGGTAAAATCCCTTTTAGTACCCATGTTAATAACCTTACTGCCTGCTCTTACCCTCCCCCCAACTTCTCCCCCATTTTGTTTACTACTGCCATCCCCACTATTCTCACTGCATGACCCGTAGTTTTTAGCTAAACCCTCCCCCCAGGCTCCTAGTTTAAAATCTCCTCCAACCTTCTAACCATCCTTCCCCCCAGCACCGCTGCCCCCTCCTCAGTCAGGTGCAATCCGTCACGACAAAAGAGATGGCGTCTGACTGAGAAGTCCGCCCAGTGTTCCAGGAACACAAACCCCTCTTTCCTGCACCAATCCCTAAGCCACACATTTACCTCCCTAATCTCCCTCTGCCTCCCTGGACTAGCGCGTGGCACGGGTAATAATTCCGAGAATATTACCTTAGATGTCCTTGCCTTCAGTTTCTTTCCTAAGTCCCTATAATCTTTCTTAAGGACATCCCACCTTCCGCTAACTTTGTCATTGGTGCCAACGTGCACCAAGACCGCCGGGTCTTTGCCAGCCCCTCCCAACAATCTATCTACCCAGTCCGCGATGTGCCGTACCCGAGCACCCGGGAGACAACAGACTGTACGGCGATCACGGTCCCGGTAGCAGATTGCCCTATCTGCCTTCCTGATGATAGAATCCCCTACCACCACCATTTGACTAGGTACCTCTCTATCTTTTATCCCAACCGCGCCAGAGGGACCGCACCTCTGGATGCTAGAGGGAGCAGTCTCCTCCGGCACCGTCATTTCTTCGCTATCATCCTCCGATTCCTCGTCCAATCGGGCAAATTTGTTCGGGTTTGATAGTTCGGAGATGTCGTGCCTCCCCCTCTTATTCTTCCTTCTAACTGTGACCCAACTGGCTACCTGATCATCATCCTCTTCTACCAGTGACCCCTCCCGCAACTCCTCCACCGTTCTGTCTAAACTACGCTCGAGATTGTGAATCTCCCTCAGTCGCGTAACCGTTTGCTCTAGATCAGTTACCTGGGCTTCCAGGGCAACAGTTCGCACACACCTCGTGCAGATGTATTCACACTGGGCCGGTAGCTCCAGGTGTGCATACATCTTGCACGACATGCACTGAGTGAGGTCCTCAATCACAGCCCCTCCCATATTGTTTGCAAGGTCTAACTCCCTGTTACACTCAAAGAAAAAGCAGCAAAAATAAAAAATAGAAGACAAGCAATATCACTTATACAATAATTAAGCTGGCTTATACTTATCTATCTTTGTGCGGTTCTTGGTCCTTCACTTTTATGCAGCCGTAGTGCTCTCACCTGCGGCACCTATACTCCACTTAGCAGTTGCAGTTGTACCAGCTCACTGCTCCTCCTTTTCACTCGGCTTCCAGCTCCTTTATACTGTTTCCAACTCACTTAGAAATCCCAGCAGCACTTTGAAGAGACCAGCCCCACAGAGCAGGCTCAAAGAGTCATGACCTGGACAGTCAGATCTAGATGACACAGGAGAACTTCTGGGGAATTTTTTCCAGGATCAACAAATCGTCTAGGTACGGTAGGATCCTGACCCCTTGACGGCGAAGTGAAGCCATCATGACCGCCATTACTTTGGTGAAAACTCAGGGAGCCGTTGTCAAACCACAGGGTAACACCCGAAATTGGTAATGAAGGTTGCCCACCGCGAACCTCAGGTACTGCTGATGAGACACTGCAATAGGAATATGCAGGTAGGCATCCTGTATGTCCAGGGAGACCATATAGTCCCCAAGTTCCAAGGCCAGAACAATAGAGCGCAGAGTTTCCATACGAAACTTGGAGACTCGCACATACTTGTTCAAGGACTTCAGATTGAGAATGGGCCGCGAGGAACCCTTCGGTTTCGGGACTAGAAACAGCGGTGAATAGTACCCCTTGCCTCTAGAGGCACCTGTACTACCACTCCTGTAGTGTAGTACAGGGAATTTGCTTTTGCCGGATCCAGAGGCACATCTGTCAGGCAAAATCGATGAGGGGGACGATTCTTGAAGAGTACGGTGTAACCTCGAGTGATGACTTCCCTTACCCAGGTATCTGAAGTGGTCTTCAACCATTCCTGGGCAAAACCTAGAAGTAGGCCCACCCACCCTGGGATTCCCCAGAGGGAGGCCCACCCCGTCATGTGGCAGGCTTGTCAGTTTTGGAAGCAGGCTGACGGGCAGCCCAGGCATGCTTCGGTCTGGGCTTTGCAGGTCTGGAAGCACGAGCTTGCTTTGGGTACGCCTGACCTTTTGCTTTACCTGGAGGACGAAAGGAGCTCAGGGAAAGTACTTTTAGCCTTCTGTGTTGAAGGAGCCGTACTAGGTAGGCAAGCTGTTTTAGCAGTAGCCAGATCAGCCACAATCTTATTGAGGTCTTCTCCAAAGAGAATGTCTCCCTTGAAAGGAAGCACCTCCAGGATTTTCTTGGAATCCATATCCACCGACCACGATTTCAACCAAAGGATACGTCTGGCCAAGACGGACGTAGTAGCAGCCTTGGCCGCCAGCACCCCTGCATCGGAGGCCACCTCCTTAAGGTATAGAGAAGCTGTGGTAATATATGAGAGACATTGTCGAGCATGCTCAAAAGCATTAGAAGGCAGCTCCGCCTCTAGCTCCTGAGCCCACGCCTCAACAGCTTCAGCAGCCCATGTCGCTGCAATAGTTGGCCTCTGCACAGCCCCCGTTAGGGTGTAAATCGCTTTCAAACAACCCTCCTCACGTCTATCCGTCGGTTCCTTCAGAAAGGTGACGGTAGTTACCAGCAGAGCAGAGGAAACTACCATGCGCGCTACATGAGAATCTACAGGCGGAGGAGTTTTCCAATTTTTACATAGCTCCGCAGAGAGAGGATAACGAGCCAACAGCCTCTTATTTGGTGTGAATTTTGTCCACGGATTTTCCCAGGATTCCTGACGTATGTCAGCCAGGTGTTGAGAATGAGGTAAAACTTGTTTAACCACCTTCTTATGTGTAAATCTATCTAGCATTTTATAGACAGCCTCAGGCTCAGGATCATCAGACACCTGAAGAATGAGCCTAATTGCCTCAATCAAATCAGGGAAATCCACCAATGACTTCCCTTCCCCATCAGAAACATCTGAGTCAATGTCTGTGGGATCAGTATATGCACCACCCTCCTCAGAGGACGTGTCTGGGACAGCAGTGGATTGGGAGGAGGTAATGGCCTGTTTAGAAGACATCTTAGTCTTAGGCAGGCGAGAGTGACACTTAGATTTAGTCAGTGACCGGTTCAATTGCTGTAACTGAGTGGAGATTTGATCTGCCCATGGCGGATTAATAGCAGGGACCATAAACTGCTGCATTGGCACAGGTGGTCCCACAGAGGGCGCTAATTTAGTTACAAGCGTGTTTAACAGCGTGGAAAAGGTAGCCCAAGGTGGGTCATTTGTTGCCCCGGTGCTACAAACCCACTGGGGGGTAAGGAACCCCCTGAACCTGAACTCTCTGCTGCCAAATTTTCCCCCAACACGTCTGTGTCATCACCACCACACAATGTGGGAGAAGCCCCAGCTCCGTTGCCTCGTGTAGCTGACATAATAATGAGCACAATATTGGGCAACCTGGTACAATTCTTAGCAGCGATATACCTAGCAAGAACTCCCTGTGAAGTGTGACTGTGTAGCACAAACCGGGAATCCAAAAGATACTGTGTATATATATATATATATATATATATATATATATAGTGACTATAAATCACACGGAAAAATACACAGCAAGCGTATCTTGTGAACAAAATCCTATATTATATAGAAAACCTGATACACCTAGCACCCTCAGGTTATGGAATATAGGAATAGCACGCTGAGTGAAATACCCGATACGGCAGCCACGCAGCAGCTACATGCACACACACATATATAGTCACAAGCGTACCATGCAGAAATTATGCACCATGAAACTGCCCTGGACTAGCAATACAAAGTAATGCTCAGTATGGCTATATGTGTCAACAATAGATATAACACAGCACAGTAAATACTGGATGTATATCACAGGGTGTTTGTACCCACACAACCCTGAATGTATGCACTCTTTCTTAACTAACACTGTCCCAGTGACAGGTAGAATGTAAACACCTGTCCTGTAACTGTGCATTTTACAGGACAGGTGTCCTGTAAAATGCACAGCGCTGGCGATCAGGCTGCTTTACAGAGGAGGATTTGCCCCAGCAGTCCCAGGAACAGCGGAGCTCCATTGTGATGGCTGCTGACAGGGAGTGAGGGAGAGATATGCAGCTCCAGGGCGGGGAGATTCACAGAAATGGCGCCCCGGAGCTGGGGGAGGGGCTACAAGTTAGGCCTTCTCCCCTGCTGGCATCCCCACCGGGCGCTTCGGGCCATAAAAAAATGGGGTTTTATAGAGGGAAAAAAACCCCACCTGTGCCCAGTGTCCCTGGTGGCTAGTGGAGCGGCTGCCCAGTAACAGTGTCCATGCCAGCGCGAGCTGCTTCCCACGGCCGCGCCGGATCGCGGTAAACAGCGGCCAAAGAGACCCCTTACCTCCCCCTGTACCTGTGGCCACGTGATCCTGGAGGTCAGCGGTGGGTGTGTGACTAACAGGAAAAACACAGAAGCCTCCGCTGTAGTTACCCGGCAACCAGGGCTCGGGAGTATACAGCGCCGCTGGAGGTGATGGAGCTGCAGCAAAGAATGTTTCTCTGACATCAAACGCAGCCCTTGAAGTCTTAAAATTTTTCTTTTTCTTCTTTCTTCAAATAAAGCTATAAATGGGCTGCAAAAGGCAGCCCCCCTGTTGTATGCCTGCTTACTGCATGGCACCAACTTACAAACTGAGCTCCTGTGCACGGAGGTGGGGTTATAGAGGGGGCGGAGCTGTGTATCTTGGAAACAGTCAAAGCTTTGAGCCTGTTGGTGCCTCGGATCAAGATCCTACTCTACACCGCGATGTTAATCCTTGTGGAGCCCAGTGTACCTCGCAGCAGAACTATTTGTTAAATATTCTTCATAATAAGCATTTTATATTTTAGCATAAACTAAAAAATGTTTTATGTATTCATTGACTGAGTCTCTGTTCTTTATTGCATGTTAATTTCACAGGGTCCACAAATTATTACTGATATGACTGTTACTCTACGTTCCTGCTGGTGCTCCTGACATGCTGTATAGCAGCTAGACAAATATTTTATATACAGAACTATTGAGGAGATGTACCAACCCTTGGAGATAGAGAAAGTGGATATGTCCAAAGCACCCAATCGTCTTCTGTCACTTATCTAGCACAGTACATGAAATGATATCTGTAGTTAGAAGCATCACTTGCTTTGGGCAAACACCCAATTTTATCTCTCTCCGTGGATTGATACATCTCCCGGAAAATGTCATGTCTCCCTTTCACTTAATTAACAACTTAAATTAATAATTAACAACATCTTTGTTTTGGAAACAGGGGAAGAAATTCCCAGTATAAGATACTGTTAATAGGGGTTTCCATCTTTCGATAACTTTCTAATGGCTTGTCAATACCCTCCTGGTACAGTACATTTACTTTGATTTTACATTCACGTTTTTTCCATGCCAGACAGGGGCGGATTGGGAACTTAACGTGGCCCTGGAAAAATATGAAAAGTGGTTTGAGTAAGTCAGTATAAGCGGGGGCCCAAAACAAATTGGGGGTTAGCAAATGGTTAGCATTAGCCACAATGGTAGTGAGCAAGGACAATGCAGCATGGTAGGCAGTCACAGCTCCTGCAGGAGGATTCTGTCACAGGAGGTGGAGATCACACCAGTAGGTGAGGTACTGCACTGGTAGGCAGAGTCATTACACCAGGGTGACAAGTACACACATTTAATCCAACAGCAGGGAATTCCAAAGATTAGCACCGCCGTGGTAAAAGGTCATTATAAAATACAGTAGATCATTCTTACTGGGGTCTCATCCATTGCTAAACATCCACTGGTCTTACATTTTTTTCTTGCGGTGTAAAAGAAAAAATAAATCACAATGCCTCTGTCTACCATTCCAGTGAGAAATATTCAATATATGGAGCATCCCAGTGACCACTATGCAATGCCCATAGCAACCAACCAGGTTCTAGCTAATATTTTATAGAATATATTTGATAAATGATAGCTAGAAGCTCATTGGTTGCTATGGGCAACAAACTCTTTAGAAGGTTTGCTACATCTCTCCCTCGGGCATTGCCACAATGCCCAGCTGTGCACATATCGGGCACTTACGGTAGTGCCCAAATCTCAGGTTCTCTATCGCCCCTCCATGTTGTAATGCCGGTAGGACATAATGTGCCGCTGGAGCTCCTGAACTGGCATGGCCCTGTACGGCTCATATTAGGCCAAAGATAAAAGAAAAAATTAATGTTACAGAACAGTGTTATTAGCTAATAGGGGGAGATATTTGGTTACACATATAGAGCCTGATTTTGAGATTTACATTAATCTCTAATGTTTAATGATCTGCGCATGAGCAGGCACCGCACTACACATGCACAGAACTGGTCCTGCGACATCCTGAGTAACCTCAGGGTTACTAGATGTCCTATGTGCATGCAGATGATCCCGTGATGCCACTTCAGGTGCAGCAGTGCATTACAGAATCCTGGGCTACTTTTTTACTTAATACACCTCATGTTGCTTTTGCATAATTCTGCATAACTGCAGAAGTGCCATCAGCGTCCACCTCTGAATCAGCCCCATACAATAATTATATGGAGACAGGGGCATAACTAGAACTTTGTGGGCCCCAAAGCAACATTTTTAAGGGGCCCCCCAACTCAGGTCTCCAGAGAGAGTATGGCAGCAGGGACATAGAGACAGAGAGAGTGGTGGCAGGGACAGAGAGAGAGGGTGCTGGCAAAGACATAGGGACAGAGATAG
Source organism: Pseudophryne corroboree (assembly GCF_028390025.1). Taxonomy (NCBI): domain Eukaryota; kingdom Metazoa; phylum Chordata; class Amphibia; order Anura; family Myobatrachidae; genus Pseudophryne; species Pseudophryne corroboree. Next base: position 392,634,402 of record NC_086452.1, read on the forward strand.
ACAGCAGGGACTTAGGGACAGAAAGAGGCAGCAGGGGCATAGAAACAGAAAAAAAGGCAGAAGTGACGTAGGGACAGATAGAGAGGCAGCAGGGACATAGAGACAGAGGGACGAAGAAAGAAAGCAGGGATGTAGTAACAGATAGAGGCAGTAGGAACATAGAGACAGAGAGAGTGGCAGTAGGGACACAGAGACAGAGAGAGTGGCAGCAGGGACACAGAGAGAGTGCAGGCAGAGACAGAGAGACAGAGATAGGCAGCTGGGACTTAGGGACAGAAAGAGGCAGCAGTGGCATAGAAACAGAGAGAGGCAGCAAGGACATAGGGACAGAGAGAGGGAGCAGGGACATAGGGACAGAGAGAGATGCAGCAGGGACGTAGGGCCAGATAATGTAGAGAGACAGCAGGGATGTAGGGACAGATAGAGAGGCAGCAGAGACAGATAGAAAGGCAGCAGGGATGTAGGGACAGAGATAGACAACAGAGACGTAGGGACAGATAGAGAGGCAGCAGGGACGTAGGGACAGAGAGAGAGGCAGCAGGGTCGTAGGGACAGAGAGAGAGGTAATTGCAACATGCAATAAAAGAAAAAAACTGAAAAATGTAATAAATGAACAATGGGCCTAATTCAGGTTGGATATCAGTGTGTAATCCAACCGCAAATAATGAGAAAAAGATGCGGGCGCATGCGGGCGGCCGCAGAAAATGCGATTGCCTCTGCCTGTCAATCAGGCAGATGCGGTCGCAGGGCGGGCAACGCTCTGTTTCCAGGGAGGAGACAGAGCGTTGCGGGGGCGGAGGTGGACAAATGGGGGCAGTGCGGCGCAAACAGGGGCGCGACATCACACGCAGCGGCCACGATGGAGAACATGGCGGCGGGACTCCCGCGGGCGCAGCTGAGCTGAGCCGGCAGGAGCCATCCTTAGTTTCTGCTAACAAGCAGAAATTGTGATGCGTTCGCTATTTCTGCTTGTTGAAAGGGGGGAGGCGGCGGTCAGCATGCTGGGCGGCCTTGCCCAGCGATGGGCGGTCCCCAGCATGTGATCCAAAGGATTGCAAATTCTGCTAATTAGCAGAATTTGCAATCTTTACTGAATGAGCCCAATGTCACCAATTCTGCATATATAATAAAGATAAAATTCATATAAAATCCCAAGTTTAAAGGAAGCAATGACCAACCACTTCTGTTGCCATAACAACATGCACGCAGCTATCCCGAATCCGGAAATAGAGTGCCGATCTGTCACCAAGACAGCAGGTGGGGAGGAAATGAAGCAGTCACAGTGCCATCTCCATGGGAAAGGAGACAGAGTGATGGAGATTCCAGAAGCAGTAAAAGATGGTAGCAGATAGATGCCGGGCCGGAACATGTAACCAATATCAAGTCACATCAGTGTTAATAGAAAAACACACTGTTGCCCTGGAGATGGGAACTGTTTACAGTCACATGATTTAGAGGAGATCTTTGATTGGAGAGAGACCAGCCTCTGTATTTTTCAGTTGGGGGAAGTGAAGGGATTGGTTATTATGGGTATATAAGGATTGTTTGGATGGACTAGCAACACTCATTACCTTGAAAAAGACCCAAGAGGGGGTTGAAACGCGTTAGTGGGGATCAGGCGACTGGAGAGTGCTAGGAGGACATTACCATAAGGAGCAGAGTGCCTGCGAGTCTACTCGGGATACCGCATGGTGATATACTGTACAGTACCATCCTCCCTATTACCTTTTGGAACTGATTAAAACCCAGTTCCTAGATTTCTGGTAAGTACTCATTTGCAATCACTGCCTGTCTGATCCCATTCTTGAGTGTTGTATACATGTACCTTTTGACTTATTTTATTGTATGATGTGTGCTTTTTTATCATAAAAAAGGTATTATGATATTCGTATTTTCACTCTTTCTTGCATGTACTGAAAAAAAATGAGACCTCATTGAAAGAGGCATTTGGCACAGTACTGATGAAATTTCTATTGGAAACAATCGAGTATTTTGGATTCTGTGTTTTAAAGGTACAGTACACGTCATAAAGGAAAGTGATTATATTTGATTCTAGCGCCGTCTAAGGAATCACTCACCTTTTACATTTCATTTCTGAAGAGGAAGTATGCCTTTTTGCAGATGACTCAAAGGTATGCAACAGAGTAGACACACCAGGAGGGGTTTCACTTTGTAGGAGGATCTAGGTAGACTGGTCAAGAATGTGGTAACTACAGTTTAATACCAAATCAAGCACTTGAGTCCCAAAAGCATAAAGAATTAACAGCACTATAATGGAAAATACTGAGGAGGATTGGGATCTAGGCCAAATTACCAATGAGGTGAAAGGGACTACATATAAAAATAATAGGCCCATCGTCAGAGCAGTAACTAGACTTACCTCGCGGGGAAGGGACATGACAAAATTGATCCAGAGAAAGCACATGCTATGGTGCCCCTTCCCACATTGTGTGTGTGTGTGTGTGTGTGTGTGTGTGTGTGTGTGTGTGTGTGTGTGTGTGTGTATATTATATATTTTATATATATATATATACCCGAGAGCTCACCGCCATTCAGCCACAATAACCCTCATTAAATAATACATTCCAATATACTGCCACACCCGGGACTCCAAACCACAACCTGCTGCCTCCCAGCCAAACACCCCACCCACAAGGCCACTTGATCCCGCATAAAAACTATGAGATTTCTAACTGTGTGAAGCTACCTGTACCCATAAAAAAATAACCAGAACCATAATCGATCAGATCCATTCAGTGTGCAGCCACACATCCAATCACTTGCAGCCACACACTACATAGATCTGCCCAGCCATAACGCTAATCACCCCTTTAAAAAGTACACGGTAAGCTTCACATAGTTAAAACTCTCTAGCTTGGAATTCTCTAGCTTTTTATGCAAGGGCAGATCACTGAATGAATAGTGTCAACTGCAATGACATAGGCAACGGGTTCGAATCCCGGGCACATCAGCATCCCAAAATGTAATAAAAGACAGTGTGACTGAACAAGGAGCTCAAGTCCGTGAATGCTGTACAACAGACATGCCAAACTCAAAATCCCAACTAGGCCGAATTATTAAGGTCCAAGCCTTGTGTGGCCCGCAAGAAAGAGATATTATCTATCTATCTATCTATCTATCTATCTATCTATCTATCTATCTATCTATCTATCTATCTATCTATCTCTATCAGGTCGAGTATCCCTTATCCAAAATGCTTTGGACCAGGAGCATTTTGGATAATGGTTTATTCCGTTTTTCAGAATATTTAACATTTTTTGCCCCCACTATAATGTCAGATACAAGTAATGCCCCTGCCATCCTCACCCATTCACCTTCCCCCTCACACAGTCAACTGCCCCTGCTATCAGCAATCTGTATCACTGCCGAAGTTGCCAGTAACACCACTGGGTTTCCAGGAGCAGGGTTGGTCGATATAAGAGGCCCGGCAGGTGAGCAGAGCCGCACCGTGCTGCATGTGAGATGCTGGGCGGGAGGTGATGGAGTCGCTCCCCTGCTCGCTGCTCTTGCTGGCCATGCTGTGTGTGTTGGGGGCCATGCTGCTGGCCTGTGCCGGGAGCCTCCTCCTCAGCCTGCTGTCCCTGCTCAAGCCCACTCCCCTCCTCGCTCTCTGCTGCTGTCCGTAGTCTGTTCCTGCCCACAGTGCTGCTGCTGCTGGAGGGTGGCGGGTGCCAAGCTGGCCCCTGGTCATCCTACGAAGCTCAGACGACGTGGGCTACATCCTGGAGAGGAGGCAGGAGCTGGGCGAGCACCGCTAACTTGGTCAGAATTCTGGCTCAATTCCCTGCCAGCGGGCCACATAAGGACCCCTAGCCAGGGTTCGTAAAAGGATGCGGTAGGTGCCGCATGTGGCCCGTGGGCCGCGAGTTTAACACCCCTGCTGCATAGGTATTAGCAACAGAAGGGGTGGGGGTAGGAGACAGGGACGGTCAGGAGATGCTGGGTTTCAGAAAGTGGAGAAGCTGCAAGTGAAAGTAATTAAAACAAATAATTGACCAGTGCTGCCAAGAGCGCCCCCTATCCTGCAGCGCTATGTGCGGTGCCCCCTCCGCACATACCTAGTTACGGCCCTGGCTCCAGCCCTATGTAGGTGTAAAAGAAACAGGCGTATTTACATACACACACAACATCCCTATTGTGTTTTTTTTTCCGGAAAGCGCAGTACGTTCATCTCAATATGACCATATGCCATAGGTGCGTAGAATGGCCACGTCGCTCTCCTTTAAATCTTATGAGAACATAAATATCCCTACTGAATGCTTGCAGTTTGCGATCCCTTCTATTTAGAAAGCCTGGGATTATATATGAAGGCTGTTCGTACACAGACTGTGTGTATATAAATCACAAGTCAATAGTATGTGAAAACAATCAATGTTAATTTGCTGTACAGCAGTATACGGCACAGTGCCACAGTTTAAATACAAAGTAAATTTCGTATCATTGATAATGGAATTATAGACAAATGTGCCTTAACTTAAATCTAATCCAGGTAAAGGATGTGGTTTCCAGCCAGCTAACTCAGAGAACACATTTTTATGGCAGCGATCTGAGGCTTCCTTGTGAATGTCAATAATTCATTATAAATATAGCAAGGACTATTTCTTATTTGCTTATTGAGCTGGAACAGCTGGAAACTAATAAATCATAAAGCTGTTAGCATGTTTAGTTTGGACTTATGTAGCATTAATAAAAAAGTAAAAAAAAAAAAAAATACACTACACAAATGGCAGCTAGAATGAGCATATTCCGAGCGATAGCTGCTTGCTACTCACAAACATCCTGAAGCACATTCCACTTACAGAAAGACCTCACATTTTAATATTCCAGAGACCCTGGGACAGCCACCTACTGAATCTGTATATTCCTCACAAGACAGCAAAAACATCTACAAAAGTCTCCTTCTAGTAAAACCGCTCACTGCCTGCCTTACAACTTACTGTGATAGCACATGACATTTTTAAGGGTTGGGTATGGGTGACCGGCGTCTGGGATCCCAACAGTCACCATACCGACACTGAAATCCCGAGGTTGAGAATGACAGCGCGCGCGTGGGGGGTGGGGGGGGGAGTGGGGTGACGACAGGAGACGAGTGGAAAGTAGCCCCTTACGAGCTCACTGCACTTGCCACAGGTTATATTCGAACCTTACGGGTGTCATGGAATAGTCCCTTTTGGTCGGCATGCCGACCGTTGGGCTGTTAACTGGTCAGGATCCTGGCGTCGGTATAGTGACCGGCGGTCACATAGCCGCGTCCCATTTGTAACCCTGATGGAGACTCCTGAGAAAGGATCTCAGAATGTTATCAGACTGGAGTCACCGGTGACCTGTGAAACGTCTGACACCCAAATATTACATGTTTGACCACACTGGCGCTAAGAAGCCTGGGAAATCAATTTGTTTCTGGCAATGAACGTTAACCTTATTATTATTTTTCTATAATTATTTTTTTTTTCTTTGCTTCACAGAAATTTTACACAGCGCGGTACACTGCCCTGAGCAGAAAATTAAGTTTTTGGTATCTGGCTAAGAAACGAAGCGACTTATAAGAAACTTAAACTATAATTGAGAAAACATCAGCAATTGCTCATACATAAAGCTCGCAGACACAACACATGAACCAGGGTCTCCATAAAGTCTCTCGATACCATAGCCGTGTTATGTACATTTTTCCCCCTGTATGTTCTCTGTCTTGCATTCTCCTTGAACTGACCAAACGTCCTTGAGGTCTGTCCATTTACCTCCACCTAAAATTATGTTGCACAGGGTAAGAATTAACAGTTCTTTTTGTAAGTATATCTAGAGTAACTGTCCTTTGTCAGTAAAGTAATATGTGAAAGAGAAGGAAGAGACAGATACAGCTGAAGTATGATTCTTACCCACCTTCTTTCCCAGCTGGGCCCATTCATTGATCATGTATGTATTTATTTAAAATATTATTTGTGAACAAATACACTTTGGACAGCCTTACCGTTGCCAATATAGCCTTGAGAGGAATAGGAAGTGCATTACAAAAGGCTTTCTGATTTAACACACAAAGGCCCCCATTTATCAAGCCTTGGAGAGTGATAAATAGCACAGTGATAAAGCACCAGCCAATCATCTCCTAACTTACATGTTACAGGCTTTGTTCGAAAAAAAAATTACAGTTAGGAGCTGGTTGGTTGGTACTTTATCACTGTGCTATTTTTCACTCTCCATGGCTTGATAAATATGGGCCAAAGTTCAAGAAGAAAACGTATAGTATATTGAAGTAATTTGCTCTAGGTCCTGCATCTTTGATGCCAGTTTGGACATGTATTATTACTAGTGTTGTTATACTACTTTTTTTCTTACTGATTGTAGAGCAACATTTTCCTGCACTATAGCCAGTTTTTGGCTGTGGCTGTCCTTGTAAAGGCTAATGGTACTTTGTAAGTTTTTTAAGGTTTAAATATGTTTTTTCACTTGCACATTTTGGCTACTTTCAGCAATTATGCCAATAAACAGCTGGGCCCATTTTATCCAAGAGCCAATAACTCCTTCAAGTTCCACCTTGTAATGTTATTCTTTTCAGCCTAATAGTCATTTCAGCATTTTTTTCATAGTAGAGACCAATAAAAAAACAATTACTTAATCTGTCACAATTTGTTAGAGCAGATTCACAATATAGCCTGTGATTAATGAGGGCGCTGTAGTCCACGAATGAGCGTACCTCTGTCTGAAGGATGGCAGCCCTCTGTTCTTTGGCAGTAAGAGATTCCTTAAGTACTTCAATGTGTTGCTTGCAGTCTGAGTTCTGATTGCCAAGAGTTTCCAACTTGGTTTGTAAGGCAAGAAGTTCAGATTCCTTCTTTGACAGCTCCAGCTTCAACTGGTCAATCTTTAAAATGATAATAATTTAGAACAATTAATTATAGACATTTTAAAACAATGAAAAAATAAGAACATTTACCATAAGTCTGGGAAAAGGAGGGCAGAGAGACCAGAGGGTGACAAATATCTGACCCCAGGACTGAAAACTGCTGCAGAGCTGAGCACCAATCCACAATTGTTGTGAGGAGCCTGTCGTGAAATTTGAATCTACCAATCATAAAACCAACCTATAGTATCAGTAATTATTATAATCATTAGGGGGCGTCAGAGTCCTTTATATTAAATCAAATATATATTTAACATCAAATAATTTGTAGATTATACTTGGGCAGGGTTTATGCATCCATGCATGTGGATATATTTATTTTGCATTTACAATGAGAGAACTTTAATTTAAAAAAAAAGGAAGAGTGGAATGGAGTCCCTATTGCCCATTTACACAAAGAGGCTTTTTGTTTGTTTTATGGTTTTTTTTGTTTACTTTACAGTATGTCCACAAAGCGCAAAGAATTGTAGTTAGCGTGTTAGCACTAATACAACTAAACACAATGCATAAATTAGGTTGTGCAGTATTTCTGAAAATGGAATTAATGAAACAGATTTTAACATTTGAAAGCCAGGGGTTTTTACTTCGTAGACTATTAATAATGTAGTCTAATCCAGTAACAGGCAACAGGTGGATCTAAGGCCGCCTGCACCAACTAAGCCTTCATCTGTGCCCTCTAGCCCCTTCCTCCTTTATGCCTATCAGTCCATTTCGATGCTCTATGCCCTGGGGAACCCAGTTCGAATGTTATGCTGTATACTCCATCGAGCTTCAACTGCAGAATACGAACAGGGGAAGAGGAAGCATGGTGGGCCATGAAGCAGTAATAAGCAGGAACTTGCTATATTATTTGCAGACTTCCACATGAAGTAACCACGCAAGAGAAGGGACAGAACGTGTAGTCCGCACCACGTGTTCTCCATCCTTCTCCAGAGAAGAAGAATACATGGTTTCTGCTTACTTCATTAAAGGTAAGCAAAATTTAGGCATGACACCTTATGTACAGATGTGTCTTCATACATCTAGCCTCCATACGCTACGCAGCGGGAGATGCCTGGCGTGAGCAGAGAGGTCCTGTGTAACTCCTCTAACGTTGGGCGCCTTTTTGATGAAAATGTGTCACAACACAATGCAACTAGGGGGATCAGTACGAAATCCCACTGGACGGGATGCATCGTAGCACTTCCTATGCGGAGACTCAGTCACACACAGATATACAAGTATCACATATATAATTAAAAGGGGCTGTTTGCTGTGACTGCAGCCAAGATGTATGAGGACTGTACTGCAAACAGGTTGCTTATTTTTGGTCCCACGTAAAAATGGCACACATTAAAAACAAGCATAACAGAATGACGGAAGAAAAACTCAGCAAAATCTTGTGGGACATGGTCAACCAGAAGTCCTTTGTTTGGCATATCTTAATTAGCTTTGATTAGATGAAGTTTTACGCTATTATGAGATTAAGGCTAATACGCAGCTCTTTTGCAGTAAATTACCTCTTTACAAATCATTCTCTTAGTATTACCACCTGTTTGATGCCAACACTTTATTGTCTATCACAATCCTTTATAGAAGTGAACAGATCTGTATGGCTCTGGGCCTAATTCAGACATGACCACAAAAGCAAAATCTGTCTCTAATGGGCAAAACCATGTGCACTGCAGGTGAGGCAGATATAACATGTGCAGAGAGAGTTAGATTTGGGTGGGTTATATTGTTTCTGAGCAGAATAAATACTGGCTGCTTTATTTTTACACTGCAATTTATGTTCAGTTTGAACAAACCCCACCCAAATCTAACTCTCTCTGCACATGTTACATCTGCCCCACCTGCACTGCAACATGGTTTTGCCCATTAGAGAAAAATGTTGCTGTTGCGATCAGGTCTGAATTAGGCCCTCTGTCCAGTGCTCGCATATCTACAAACAATTAACCTCTGGAGTTTGGGAATACGTATATACTAAACAGTGGGTTTTCAAAACAGCGAATTATCAGTGGCTTTGGCCTCTGAATTTAAAACGGCAACAGCAATAAATGTGAAACAAGCCTAATTTAGCATTCACTACTACCGTTGTTTTAAATTCAGCAGCTTGACAGCCGTTTAGTAAATACATCCCTAGACGTTATTCTTGAAACCAAGAGCACAACCAGCACCCGGTCTATTTACACCAGTAAATCCAAACCACAAATGACTTTTCATTTTAGGCGATGATCACAAATACTGTATGTGAGAATGTATACAGGTTGAGTATCCCATATCCAAATATTCCAAAATACGGATTTTTTTGAGTGAGAGTGAGATAGTGAAACCTTTGGTTTCTGATGGCTCAGTGTACACAAACCTTGTTTAATACACAAAGTTATTAAAAATATTGTATTATAAGACCTTCAGGCCGTGTGTATAAGGTGTATATGAAACATAAATTAATTCTGTGAATGTGTACACACTTTTTTTAATGCAAAAAGTTATTAAGAATATTGGCGAAAATTACCTTCCTGGTGTGTGTATATGGTGTATATGAAACATAAATTTATTCTGTGCTTAGACTTAGGTCCCATCACTATGATATCTCATTATGGTATGCAATTATTCCAAAATACAGAAAAATCCAATATCCAAAATACTTCTGGTCCCAAGTATTTTGAATAAGGGATACTCAACCTGTTCTATTGTATAATACCCGCTGTATAGACCAAAATAAGATTGCTGGATTGTGCAAGGTTGAGAGTTTTGGCTACTCACAAGCCATCCACAAGTCACTCAGTTTTTAGATGCTGGATGAGGACAGTGATTACTCTTCATAATTATATTTACTTTTTTTAATTGAAATCCCACATGCTTATCACTCACACTTCATCTCATCTCAGGAACAAAAATCACTGAGTTCTGGAGACAACATCAAGAGAAAAATGTTGGCCATGCGGTCCTTTGTGATCAAATTGCACATCTTACCTTGCCAGAAATGTTTGTATACTAGGACAAAAGCATTTTTTTACTTTTCGGATAAAACAGAATAAACATTTAACAGATGGAAATGAAGCAACAGCTTTGTATCACAATAAAAGGATACAAAAAACGACAAATTCAGCTACGCAATGTACACAGAAACTACAAAAATACATTAGGTCAATGTTTAGACTGTAAATAGCAAGTTGATTTCCATTTAAGCATACATCTGATGGCCATGTTTCTTTCTTATACTCCTGTAAATCATTATCTCTTTTTCAAAATCTCCTTGGAGAGAAAACAGGTATGGCCAACAGACATAGATTCACACCAAAAACCAAAACAAAATGACGGATGGAATCCTCCCTGCAGAATTGCACATTGTATATAAAGCTTGTGTACAATGGTCATTTCGAAGTCCCAATTAAGTGACTTATTTGTTTGGCTTAGTCTATAATATTATTTTTTTTACTCTTATACTGAAATGTAAATGATTATTTATTAAGCTCGTTGGGGGGAATTCAATTAGCCATGGGACTTGCCGCTGGCTTTTAACTCCAAGCTATTTAATTACTGTCCGGGCATAAATGATTAGAGAGAGAGGGGCATTACTGATGGGAGACAAAGGGGAAGGTGAAGTAGAATATTAAATAGAAGAGAAAGCTCAAAGGTGCCATCAAAAGCCTTCCTCGTCATTGCAGCATGAGCCATGTGACTGGGATTACCATGGAAATCACCATCTAATTGTCTTTTTGGAAAAATGACGGAGGAATTCACACTGCAGAAATGCGCTGTGTCTGTTCCAGTCTCACATCTATGAAAAGCATATGTAAAATGGACATTGTGAAGTATCAATGAAGTGTCCTATTTGTCTGACATAGCTTATAATAACGAGCTTTTATGGTAAGAACTTACCTTTGTTAAAACTCTTTCTGCGAGGTACACTGGGCTCCACAAGTATTGGACAATGGGGTGTAGAATAGGATCTTGATCCGATGAACCAACAGGCTAAAAGCTTTGACTGTTACCAAAATGCACAGCGCCGCCTCCTATATCACCCCGCCTCCCAGCACAGGAGCACAGTTTTTAGTTAACCAGCCCAATGCAGTAGCAGGAAAAGAGACGACAACAGTTAGTAGCCACATACACCACACTCTCACGACAAGAGAAGTGTCAGCGGCTAATGCCATACCAACCCAAAGAAGCTAAGTGCATCAGGGTGGGCGCCTTGTGGAGCCCAGTGTACCTTGCAGAAAGAGTTTTAACAAAGGTAAGTTCTTACCATAAAACTCGTTTTCTGCTGCGGGGTACACTGGACTCCACAAGGATTGGACAATGGGGATGTCCTATAGCAGTTCCTTATGGGAGGGGACGGACAGTAGCAGGCACAAGAACCCGGCGTCCAAAGGAAGCATCCTGGGAAGCGGCAGTATCGAAGGCATATAACCTTATGAACGTGTTCCCGGAAGACCACGTAGCCGCCTTGCACAATTGTTCAAGGGTCGCACCACACTGGGCCGCCCAAGACGGTCCAACATACCGAGTAGAATGGGCCTTAATATGAACAGGAGCAGAGAGACCAGCCTTCACATAAGCATGTTCAATCACCATTCTAATCCATCTGGCCTGGGTCTGCTTGTGAGCAGGCCAGCCACGTTTGTAAAATCCTAACAAAACAAAGAGAGAATCAGATTTTCGGATAGAAGCAGTTCTGTTCACATAGATACAGAGAGCCCGTACCACATCCAAAGGCCGCTCTTTGGGAGACAAATCAGGAGAGACAAAGGCCGGAACCACAATCTCCTGATTAAGGTGAAACGAAGAAACCACCTTCGGTAAATATCCGGGACGGGTCCTAAGAACCGCCCGATCACGGTGAAAAATCAGATATGGGGAACTACAAGACAAGGCACCCAGATCCGACACTCTTCTAGCAGAGGCAATAGCCAGCAAGAACACCACCTTAAGGGAAAGCCACTTAAGGTCAGCTAAATTAAGGGGTTCAAACGGAGGCTCCTTTAACGCCTCCAAAACCACAGACAAGTCCCAAGGAGCCACAGGCGGGACATAGGGAGGTTGGATACGCAACACACCCTGAGTGAAAGTATGAACATCAGGCAAAGTCGCAATTTTTCTCTGAAACCACACCGACAAGGCAGAAATATGAACCTTTAGGGAGGCCAGACGCAGGCCCAACTCTAGGCCTTGCTGCAGAAAAGCCAAAAGCTTGACTGTACTAAACTTGGAAGAGTCATAATTGTTAGATGCGCACCAAACAAAGTAGGAATGCCAGACCCTATGGTAAATCCGAGCAGAAGCCGGTTTCCGGGCCTGCAACATAGTTTTAATGACCTCTTCAGAAAAACCCTTAGCCCTCAAGACGGAAGCTTCAAGAGCCACGCCGTCAAAGACAGCCGGGCTAGGTCCTGGTAGACACAGGGGCCCTGAACGAGGTGGTCTGGGCGTTGTGGAAGTAGAATTGAACGCTCTGACGATAGGCCCTGCAGGTCTGAGAACCAGTGCCGTCTGGGCCACGCTGGAGCTATGAGAAGCAGATTTCCTTTTTCTTGCTTGAACTTCTGAATTACCCTGGGCAGGAGCGACACCGGAGGGAACACATACGGCAGCCGAAACCTCCACGGCACCGCCAGCGCATCCACGTATGCTGCTTGAGGATCCCTTGTCCTTACTCAGAAGACCGGAACCTTGTGATTGTGTCGAGACGCCATCAGATCCACGTCTGGAAGACCCCACTTTTCCACGAGGAGTTGAAACACTTCTGGATGGAGGCCCCACTCGCCAGCATGCACGTCCTGACGACTGATAAAGTCCGCTTCCCAATTCAGGACTCCCGGAATGAATAGTGCAGATATGGCCGGTAGATGGCGTTCCGCCCAACGTAGAATCCGTGAGACTTCCTTCATTGCCAAACGGCTTCGAGTGCCGCCTTGATGATTTATGTAAGCCACTGTGGTGGCGTTGTCCGACTGTACTTGAACATGACGGTTCTGAATGAAATACTGGGCCAGGTTCAACGCATTCAAGACCGCCCGCAATTCCAGAATGTTGATCGAGAGGAGAGATTCCTCCTTGGTCCACCGACCCTGAAGGGAGTGTTGCTCCAGCACCGCGCTCCAACCTCTTAGACTGGCATCTGTCGTCAACAGGACCCAGTTGGATATCCAGAAGGGACGACCCCTGCACAATTGTTGGTCCCGGAGCCACCAGTGTAGCGACAGACGGACCTCCAAAGTCGAGAAGATCATTTGAGACCTGATCCGGTGAGGCAGGCCGTCCCACTTGGCTAGAATCAGCCTCTGGAGGGGCGAGAATGTAATTGAGCGAATGCTGATACCATGAGGCCCAGCACCTGCATTGCCGAATGTATCGACACTTGCGGACGAGAAAGGAAGCAACGAATCATGTCCTGAATCTTCTTCCTGAGACAAGAACAACCTCTGGTTGTGAGTGTCCAACAACGTTCCCAGGTGCACCATGCTCTGAGCAGGGACCAGGGAGGATTTCTTTCAGTTGATGAGCCATCCGTGGGCTTGTAGAAACCGGACCGTCATATCCAGATGACGCAGGAGAAGATCTGGGGAATTTGCCAGGATTAACAAGTCGTCCAGATACGGCAGTATCCTGACCCCTTGACAGCGGAGTACCACCGTCATCACCGCCAGAACTTTGGTGAAGACTCGCGGAGCCGTTGTTAAACCAAAAAGTAATGCCCGAAACTGGTAATGTAGGTTGCCAATAGCGAACCTCAGGTATTGTTGATGTGACACTGCTACAGGAATATGCAGGTAAGCATCCTGTATGTCCATGGAGACCATGTAGTCCCCAGGTTCCAAGGCCAGAACTATAGAGCGAAGGGTTTCCATACGGAACTTGGAAATCTTCACAAACCTGTTCAATGCCTTGAGGTTGAGAATGGGCCGGGAGGACGCATTCGGTTTCGGGACTAGAAACAGCGGAGAATAGTACCCCCGGCCGCCCCTCTGAGCAAGAGGCACCTGTACGACGACTCCTGTATCCAGGAGGGTCTGTACCACCGAGTGTAGAGTTTTTGCCTTTGTCTGGTCCAAAGGGACGTCTGTCTGGCAAAATCGATGAGGGGGTCGGTATTTGAAGGCTATGGCGTAACCTCGTGTGACGACTTCCCGTACCCAGGCATCTGAAGTGGTCTTCAACCATTCCTGGGTATACCCTAGAAGCCGGCCCCACACCCTGGGATCCCCCAGGGGGAGGCCCGCCCCATTATGCGGCAGGCTTATCGGTCTTGGCAGCTAGCTGACGGGCAGCCCAGGCTCTTTTGGGCTTCGGCTTACCAGGTTTGGAAGTGCGGGCCTGCTTATGGTACGCCTGACCTTTTGCTTTACCTGAAGGGCAAAAGGGGCGAAAGGACGTACCTTTAGCTTTCGACACAGAAGGAGCGGTATTAGGCAGACAGGCAGTTATGGCAGTAGCCAAGTCAGCCACTATCTTATTTAAATCCTCCCCAAACAGAATATCTCCCTTGAAAGGGAGTACCTCAAGGGTTTTTCTAGAGTCCAGATCCACAGACCAGGATCTCAGCCACAATATCCGGCGAGCCAGGACTGACGTAGTAGAGGCCTTGGCTGCTAGGATACCGGCATCAGAAGCCGCCTCTTTAATATATCGAGAAGCTGTGACAATATATGACAAGCATTGTCTAGAATGGTCAGAGGAGATTTCAGCTTCTAACTCCAAGGCCCATGCTTCAATAGCCTCTGCAGCCCATGTAGCAGCAATAGTGGGCCTTTGTGCAGCACCCGTGAGGGTGTAAATCGCTTTCAGACAACCCTCCACACGTTTATCCGTAGGCTCTTTTAGAGACGTGACGGTAGTGACAGGTAGAGCTGAGGAAACCACCATTCTAGCCACATGTGAGCCCACTGGAGGAGGTGTTTTCCAATTCTTAGACAGTTCTGGCGCGAGGGAATAGCGAGCCAGCATCTTCTTTTGAGGCACAAACTTTGTACCCGGGTTTTCCCAGGGTTCCTGACGTATATCCACTAGGTGATCAGAGTGAGGTATAACTTGTTTAACAACCTTCTGACGCTTGAACCTATCTGGTTTCTTAGGAGGGACGGATGGCTCGGGATCATCCGCAATCTGCAGAATTAACTTAATAGCCTCCGAAAGATCAGGAACATCCACATGTGAAATACCCTCCCCTTCAGCCGTATCTGAGTCAGAACCTGTGGGGTCAGTATATGTGCCATCTTCATCAGACGAGGTGTCAGTGACGGCAGTGGATTGTGAGACAAGCGCTCGCTTAGAGGACCTCTTGGACTTTTTAGTAGTCAAGGACTGGTTCAACTTCTTTAATTGAGCAGATAAATCGTCCGCCCACGGCAGGTTAGCTACAGGGACCACATACGGTTGTACCGGCATTGGGGGTCCCATAAGGGGTGTTAGTTTATGAACTAGCGTATGCAGAAGTGTGGAAAAAGCGGCCCACGGTGGGTCAGTGTGTGCCTCCGCTGCCACAGTCCCACTGGGAGGCAAGGAGACCCCAGAACCAGAGCCCACAGCTGCTATATTCTCCTCATATGGCCCCGTGGCGTCAGCAACACCGGCAGTGTGTTCAGCCCCAGAACCGTTACCCTCAGAAGCAGACATGATATAACTTGCAGTATGAGGTTAACACAGTACAATTATCAGCAGCACTATACCTCTAAACCCAAACCCCTGCGCAGTGTAGTCAGCACTAGCAGAGATAAGGGAGAGATATGGTGACTAAATCACAGAGAAAAATACGTTATACAGTATATCTTTGTGAAAATCCTATATTAGATAACACCTAACGCACCAAGCCCCCTCAGGTTATGGAATATAGGGATAGCAGGTTGAGTGAAAAACACGAAATGGACACCACTCAGCTATCAAATGCACACACAGAAAGTCACAGTTTGTACAATGCAGAGGTTATTACTGACAATAATACTGCACTGGACTAGCTTACACAGCTATATAACAAAAGATATAACAGTACACAGTAAGAACTGGATGTATATCACAGGGTAATTGTGCTATAAAACCCTGACTAAATGCACTCTTTCTTAACTATCACTGTCTAAAAAGGCAGGTAGAATACTTAAGTGTCATGTAAAGGCACAGCGCTGACAACCAGGCGGCTTTACATAGGAGGATTTGCCCAAGCAGTCCCAGGAACAGTGAGCTGAGGGATAATGGAGCCGCAGACACTGACAGGGAGTGAGGAAAAGACAGATATGCAGCTCCAGGGCAGGAACACTTGCTAGAAATGGCGCCCTGGGGCCGGGGGAGGGACTTCAGGTCTAAGCCTTATCCCCTCAGCTGGCAAAACCACCGGGTACTGTGGGCGATATAAGAATTGGTTTAGAGAGAAAACCTGACCTGCGCCCATGCCCTGGTGATTTAGTGGGATCGCCTGTACTGCCACAGTGTCCACCGCCAGCGCGCGCGGCCCGCCTCCCACTGACCGCGCCGGATCGCGATAAAGACAGAGTCCCGCAAGCGGGACCCACTTACCACCTCCCGAAGCGCGGCCACGCGATCCTGGAGAGCCCCAGCCGTGTGTGTCTAACGTGAAGAAAACCGCAGCCTCCGCTGTAGGTACCCGGCAACCAGGGCTCGGGAGTGTACAGCGCCGCTGGGGAGAGCTGGAGCTGCAGCAGTGAATGTCACAAGACATTTACCACCGCTGCTGCCCTTGAAGTCTTCACTTTTTACCTCATAAAAAGCTTTTCTTAGGGCTGCTTGGAGCAGCCCCTTTGTTAAGTTCCTGCTTACTGCAGCACCAACTTACAAAACTGAGCTCCTGTGCTGGGAGGCGGGGTGATATAGGAGGCGGCGCTGTGCATTTTTGGAACAGTCAAAGCTTTGAGCCTGTTGGTGCCTCAGATCAAGATCCTATTCTACACCCCATTGTCCAATCCTTGTGGAGCCCAGTGTACCCCGCAGCAGAAACTTTTTTTTTTTTTTATCATACATTGAAATAATTGTAGTCACACATTGGTGTCTCTTTGATTAAATGTAGTTTTACATTTCATTCATGGGGGGAGTTCAATTAGTCGCGGGACTTACCGCAGCTTTAGCTCACAGGTTAAGAGCCCGGAGCTATTCAATTACAGCCCGCACATTACTGATAGGCGAGAGAGGGGAAAGGGGAGAAATTTCAAAAGAAGACCAAGCTCAAAGCCTCTTTGCTCACTACATAAACCCAGGGTTACCATGGAAATCACCATCTAATTTTCTTTTTGGGATGAAAATTTCATGCACAATCCATATGTACAACTCAGAACAGGTCGCACACTCTCCGTTGCCACCCAGTTACTACCCCGCATGGCGCATTCTGCCATCAGTGAGAAGTGACTACGTGCGTACAAATCACTTGTAGTTGCTGTGTGTTGCATATGTTGTCTGAGGCCCAAGCTCAGGTTGCAAAAAATTGCGAGATGCAGCCCCAGTCAGATTTGGACAAGAATCAGGCCCAATGTTGCTACATATGTGTTAGAGGTGTACTTATCATAGAGCTGCAATAATTAACATCCTGTCTTGCTGTTTGTTGCATTGATACAGAATATTTTACTGAAGCTATTTAGCATGACTGGGCTGCTCTGGGAACCATAGCAGTAACCCAACTTAACAGCGAGTTTTCCCACTTTACTGGCAGCTTAATACTACCGGCGAAGGGTTAAAATTATATAGGTACAGTAACCTCCTGCTGAGATGGAGTTAGCATGATGTGGCAGGAGGCATCTAGAGGAAAGGACTGACGAAGTCATAAAGCAGGAAGGAGTTGGGGGTTGTAGATCTGGAGGGCCACATGCAGCCTAAGATCTGCCTCTTACCCATCACTGATCTAGATAAAACTCAGAGACCCAAGGGTGACAAGAAACAGTAACACCATTGCTGAAACAGATCTTTATATGTGTTCTAGATCCCTGCAGCATATAAAGGTGACATGTCTAATTTAACTACTGTAGTTTTAAGTCATCCATGGAATGGAGCAAGTAATAATGAAGTTTGCTTTTGTAAAGGATTATTTCTATCTCTAACTCTGCTAGAAGATTTAAAAAATTTACTTCCGAATGAACTGCACTATCAAGTGAACATGCTACAGATATCTCACCTTGCTTTTCATAAACTTTGAATGACTTTTATAAACTTCCATTTGTTTGATTTCCTCTTCCCTGTCTTCTGTGTTCAGGACGCCATTTGTTTTTATGATTTGGATTTCGTCTTCAAGGTCTCGAAGGTTTCTTTCAAGGGAAGCGATTTTGGTATCCTGTTTGAAAATGGAAATATTATTTGTGTAAATGATGGTACAGGAGGAAAGTATGCAGCACTGGAAACCTAGTAAGGTTGGATTAAGATGATTAGAAGGAGATATGAGAAGCAGTGTCAGTAAATTAGCCTGTCATATACATCACACAGTACATGCCATGCAGATCTACAGTAAGAGAAGCTTAACAGTCTCCTAAATATTCCAAGTAGTGTGAATACACTGGGGAAAGTACAGTATTAAGAGGGTATAGTAAGTGCATGACCCACCGCAAGACATTCTCCCATTTCCGTTTTTATTCCATTAAATATGTCAATGCATAATATCACAATACGGTGCATATCTGTTAGAAGAATTTGTACAATATAACACTATGACACTAGGGGCCAGATATAATGCAGTGCGAGACAGCCGGATCTCCG
Source organism: Pseudophryne corroboree (assembly GCF_028390025.1). Taxonomy (NCBI): domain Eukaryota; kingdom Metazoa; phylum Chordata; class Amphibia; order Anura; family Myobatrachidae; genus Pseudophryne; species Pseudophryne corroboree. The sequence continues at coordinate 392,652,988 of NC_086452.1, forward strand.
AGATACCAGCCGAACTCATACGTGTTTTTTAAAGCGGCAATCATTTTCAAGGCAAAACCAACCTGGTTTTGCCTTGCAAATGATTGCCGCTTTAAAAAATAAAAAAGTACGAGTTCGGTTTGCTTTGTAAATGATGTCCAAGTTAGGCCGTAATCTCAGAGCTCCGGCCGTCTCGCATTACATCTGGCCCTATATTTTTAAGTGTCAAGCTTGTGTTCCATCTTTATTTAAAAAGCAATGGTACCCAATCAGTACCTAAGTATAAAACAATGATAACTTTATTTTTAATAATACCTTGCTGTCCAAACCCAATAAAACCTTCCCTTTCCTCTCTGTAAGCAGACAGCAAAAATTATGTTCTACATATTTAGGCCTAGAATATTTGTAAAGGGGACAGGATGTCTCAGTGTGAATAGACCATCTACCCCTGTCTAATCGGATCTGTTGACGTAGCTCAGAGAGGTGAATGTGATGCAAATTATAACTACTGGAACTAGGAAGTTCAATAAATGATAGTCACTTTGTAATCTGGAAAGTTGTTGCAGATAGTACTGTATACTAAAGGTCAGTAATTCTACATAATATTTACTAAACAGACTAGAAACATTATCACACTTTAGCACAGAAGGAACTCAGCATGCGATAGTAATAATTTGATGGAGTTCTCCCACAGTTTAGTACAGAGTTAATAAGAAGGAAAGGATTAGCGACCATGCCACACACAAAATGTTTGCTATTAGTATATTATAGAGAAATCACAGCAACCAAAAGATGATGTTCAGCTGTATAAACACACAGATTGTCGGTAGAGCGCATCGAATAAATATATGCGGGAAAGTACAAGGCTAGAAAAACAGATACCAGTATATGCTGAAGGGCCGAGATGTTTACTGCAAGCAACGTCCGTGGCAAACCAAACACTCATCCAAGTGATAGTGGAGTCACTGTAGAGACACACACTGCACACTGCATCACACACACTTTACTATTCCTGAGATGTAGGAATGTATTCGGGAAAAATATCAATATAGACTATTGTACACCGTATCATAGAGTGTGTAAATATGAGCAGATACAGCCATTGGTTAGCTCATCAGGAAATGGGATTAGTTCCAGATAATACAGTATGGTGCTAACGGATGTGTGGTATAGTCACACATGCCTATTATTCCACTGACAGCAGTGGAGTGTCACCCAAATGTCCAATGGTTCGGCTGCTTTTGGGTGGATTAATGAGTTACCTAGTTTTTAATTTGGAATTTGACATATATATCATTTATGTGCATACAGTATATCTGTCTTAGACAAAGCCTACTTTGAGAAGAAAAGTTATCAAGTCTACATAAAGCATTTACATTATCTGAGATAATGTACCATACTGCCCAACATTTATTCAGGCAACACTGGGACAAGATAAGCCACTGCCTTGGTTTGTCGAAAATTATCCCCCTGATCCATTCAAGTACGCCCACTTTCTGGTGATCAGGGGTGCCCCGTTAGCAGTCTGTGAATTCAGGCTATTGGACATATGGGGCAATATGTAATAGAAAACTTGCAGAAATTCCCAAACAGCCTGCACCTCGCAAACTTTTACATATTGCCCATGGTGTACGTTAAGAGAACTCATAGGGGTCTATGTACTCAGCTCTGGAAAGTGATAAATTGGTGCGAGATGAAGTACCAGCTCCTAACTGCCATGTTACCGGCTGTGGGGTCTATTCATGAAGCAGTGAAAAGTGTGGAGAAGTGAGCCGCTACGTATAATTTTACAGAAGGGGCTTTATAAATGTTACGTCAACACTGATTGGTTGCCATAGGCAACTTCTCCACTTTTTACTGCTTTTTAATAGAGCCCTTTGTTTGAAAAATGACCGTTTTACGCTGGCTGGTTGGTAATTTGGGGTCTATTTACTAATCCTTGGATGGAGATAAAGTGGATGTAGAGATAGTACCAGCCAATCAGTTCCTAACTGCCATGTCACAGGCTGGGATTGAAAAAGGACTTTATCTCCCATTATCTCCATCCACTTTATGGGGCTAATTCAGACCTGACCGCAGATGTGCTAAATTTAGCACAGCTACGATCAGTCACACTGACATGCGGGGGGACGCCCAGCACAGGGTTAGTCCACCCCACATGTCAGTCTCTGCCCCGTTGCACAAGTACAAAAGCATCGCACAGCGGCGATGCTTTTGTACTTCAGGAGTAGCTGCCAGCCAGCGCAAGTCCTGCGCGCTGGTAGGGAGCTACTCGTCGCTGCCCGGGTCACAGCGGCTGTGTGTATTGTCACCACAGCCGTGCGCAGAGACTGACTGGCGGGTGCCGCTCCGGACTTCCCCCCCTCCACGGCATTATAGTGTTCTCTCACCTCCCCTGTCCTGGATATAAACTGCTCACCTGGGCGGCCCAGGTGAGCGGACCAGGTGAGCAGTCTATATCCAGGACAGGGGAGGTGAGAGAACACTATAATGCCGTGGAGGGGGGGAAGTCCGGAGCGGCACCCGCCAGTCAGTCTTTGCGCACGCCTGTGATTGTCACGCATCTGCCGCGACCCGTCCCCCCAACGGTCCGGGTACGCCTACGTTGCCCAGACCGCTCCCCCTAAACGGCGGCTAGGTGCCGCCGGTCCGCCCCCTCCCGCCCAGTGACCACCTCTGCCAGTCAATCAGCCGTCGGCTGTCTGTCATGCGCCAGTGCATGCGCAATTCAGACCTGATCGCTGCTGTCAGGTCTGAATCAGCGACCTACATCTGGCCCTCAATAAAATAAAGAAATAAAATAATAACTCTATCATTATTTGCATTTGTAACTCACTCTCTACTCTCATCTACTGTATAACTAATGCTACAGTGCCCCATACATTGTACATGAGACAGACTCAGCAGCTACTTAAGTGAGTTAAATAGAAAGATGTACTGCAGTTCAGGGCGTTGTGAGGAAAGAAAATGTAATCACAACAGTTGTCTTATGTTACCAACACACAATCATCTACAGAACCCTGTATTACAGTAGATGGTGTAAAGGCCAGAGGGAAGTTTTATGTGGGAATAACGGGTCAATTAAGCAGATGGGTGTGGCAAACATACTGTGTCTTGGTTGCAGTTTATAATTTTGCTTTCAGTTTATACATTTATAACAAATCATTAAAAGATCATTATTCTTTATGATAACCAAGTGGAGTTAATCTAGTCCAGATCTAATAGCAAGCTGTCATCAATTTGATTAACAGCTCTGTGTAAGCATTTGGCATTGTTTGCTATCATTTGGACCTCAAGAGAAACCTCTCACCTGACAAACGCTTAGATATTCCAAAGAGCACATGTTTTCAAGATCTCTTTGCCAGCAGATTTAATCCCATGGTCAGCAATGGATGTGACACAGAAGGAAAGGGCAGACAATGGGGCAAATAAATTTACTCTGACGATGTGGGCAGGGTCTCAGATGTTCATGGATCCGACTGCTTGGCTGTGCACAGTGACTGTATAAAGCACCAGTGTAAACTGGATGCTACTGCCCAAAATGACTGTCATACAATGTAGCGGACCTGACACCAAGGCTACAGTATAGAAAATAGTCATGACCATGAATATCTGCAGGAGGAGGTAGCTGAAAGCATTATAGGGAGCAACCTCTGTATTCCCTCCCATAACAGCCTATGGGGTATATTCAATTAGTGTCGAAAGCTGCCGTCTGTCGAAAAGACGTCAGTTTTCGACTTTTAAGGTCGAATCGTGATTCAACCTATTCAATCCCAAGCATTTTTATTCGACAAGTCGGGGAATTCGACTTGTCGAATAGTACGTGAATCGACGGTATAGCTGCAGATTCACGTACTTTTGAGGGAAACAGGGCCAAATTCGACAGGATTTGGCCCCGTTTCCGACCATCTCAGTCCAACATAAAAAAATGTCGGACTGAGATGAGGGACTGTGGAGAAGAGGGGGGAGAGCAGGTGCCAGAGGAGACGGTGGGGGCACAGGGGGAGAGCAGCGCCGGAGGAGATGGGAGAGCCACGGGCACAGGGTGAGAGCAGCGCCGGAGGAGACGGGGGAGAGCCGGGAGCGCAGCGCTACAGCAGCTGGCAGCGAAGCCGGAAGATGTCACAGCCGCCACTCACTGCAGCGTCCACCCGGCTCCAGCAAGCGAGGTCCCGCTTCCCGTGACATCCTCCACCTACGCTGCCAGCTGCTGTAGCGTTGTACTCCCGGCTGTCCCCCGTCTCTGCTCTCACCCTGTGCCCGCGGCTCTCCCGACTCCTCCGGTGCTGCTCTCCCCGTGCCCCCACAGTCTCCTCTGGCGCTGCTCTCCCCCTGTGCCATCACCGTCTCCTCCGGCGCTGCTCTCCCCCTCTGCCCGCATCTCAATTCGACTTTTTTTAAAGTCAAATTGAGATTGCTTTGAATAGCCCAGGTCGGATCCATTCCGACAAATGAATATCGGAATGGAACGGCTTCAATTGAATATGCCCCTATTATTGTACATAATGTATACAGTAGCTAGTTCAGCAATCTCATAGATAGCTTATGTCTGCCACTCAAACGCTAAGTGCCCGTGAAATGATTGATGCAACTGTTTTAAAGTAAAAAGAGCCTGAATAGATGGACCACCTAGCAACAGTTCCACGGACGTAAGTAAAGATAATCAAATACAAGCTTTGAACTTGGTTGGTAAAAGTGACCTGTTAGGTCTTTGATAGGGACATTATGAACTTGATATACACAGGTGCGTTTGTGTGTCCTGTCTAGGAGGTGTCACTGAGAACAATGTGCTTGTCTACAGACTAGAAAACAAAAAAGGTATTTTATTTTTCACCTGATCATGTGTACAGATGCTGTGACTGAATAGGTCCACACAGAGAAATCAATTCATCATACACACCCAAGCAGTATAAAAAAAGAAACACACACACAAACCTTTCAACTTACCTGCCAAATAAAATCTGGATCAAAGCACAAAGACGGAGATCTCTACAAGGAGTAAAGTAAAACCACAGATTCATATTCAGTTTGATTCTCCAGTTACAGCACATTCAAGTCATCAGTTCTGCCTCGTAATCATAACTATGAAGGACTCTTGGCACAGAATCAAAAACACCATAAGCTAAATTACAGTAGCTCTGAAACGGGGACAGCAGCGATTCGTGGTAACAGACAGGGGAATTATTATGACATGAAATCGAAATAGCTCTATTCATTAGTGGTGCAGTTATGGAATTCCTGTAATGAAATTCTAGCATTACACTTAAAACAATGAAAGTCTGCAGTAGCTACAAGCTAATAAAACAATCGGGTACTCTGCCATTAAAGTGGTGCTAAACCTAAGAAGAAAATAAACGCTATGTTATGCTAAAATGTCACAATAGCTCCATTGAGTAAGAGCAGTTTTTCACTACACACTTTCACATTTCTGCGTTAGTTCGGCACATTTCTGACGATCAATAAAAATATGGCCCTGGTAACAAAGAAAGACCTCCTTTACCAGTTCAGACAATGTTTTACTTAATAAGAAGACATGTTTTATTTAAGCCTGGGGCAGTACGGATGGTGTAATGGTTAGCATCACTGCCTCACAGCACTGAGGTCATGGGTTAGATTCCCACCATCTGTGTAGAGTTTGTATATTCTCCCCGTGCTAGCGTGGGTTTCCTCGGGTACATCGGTTTCCTCCCACAACCCAAAAATATACTGATATGTTAATTGGCTCCAAACAAAATTAACAATTGCGAGAATGTGTGTGCATGTGGTAGGGAATATAGATTGTAAGCTTCACTGGGGCAGTGACTGATGTGAACGGAGCAAATATTTTCTGTAAAGTGCTGCGGAATATGTGTGCGCTATATAAATAACTGGTAATAAACATATGCATTCTTTTGCATCTGTATATTGTAACATTATAAAGACAGCATTTACGTTCTCTATTTTGCTCCAGATAACAGGCAGTATAAATGTACTTTCTTACGACGCAAAACACATCAGCACACCCCTTGCACTTGCCACTTGGAGGTCCAAGTAGCGAGTGCTGGGGTTGTGGTAATGCGTTTTGTGCCATATTATCCCTGGAAGTACAGTGTAATACAGTGAATCAATGGATGCAGCAGAGACGGGCTATGCAGATGCAAATCATGTCATCAAGGACTTGTCCACTTTTCAGGAAAGTGGGCAGGATCCAGGAAGGTTTCCTGCTCTCCTGGGATCTGGGAGAACTCCCTGAAATTCACAGATAAGTTTGTATCAAGCATCTGTTAGCAGCTGCTGTGTGTCTTTGGCTAACATATGCAGTAGCATAAGCGTGGGTATACTTCAGCATATCAAGTACAACAGTGTAGCACACACATTATAATGCATTTTAGTTTTTACAGTGGTCAGAACAGTCTTAAACACATTTTCAATTCACTAGTTTTAAATGTATTAAATAATTCTGGTGGAGCACAATACTATATATTCTTTTTTGTATGAGCAGAGAACAAATAAGAATTTACTTACCGATAATTCTATTTCTCGGAGTCCGTAGTGGATGCTGGGGTTCCTGAAAGGACCATGGGGAATAGCGGCTCCGCAGGAGACAGGGCACAAAAAGTAAAGCTTTCCGATCAGGTGGTGTGCACTGGCTCCTCCCCCTATGACCCTCCTCCAAGCCTCAGTTAGGTACTGTGCCCGGACGAGCGTACACAATAAGGGAGGAATTTTGAATCCCGGGTAAGACTCATACCAGCCACACCAATCACACCGTACAACTTGTGATCAAAACCCAGTTAACAGTATGATAACAGAGGAGCCTCTGAAAGATGGCTTCCTAAACAATAACCCGAATTAGTTAACAATAACTATGTACAATTATTGCAGATAATCCGCACTTGGGATGGGCGCCCAGCATCCACTACGGACTCCGAGAAATAGAATTATCGGTAAGTAAATTCTTATTTTCTCTATCGTCCTAGTGGATGCTGGGGTTCCTGAAAGGACCATGGGGATTATACCAAAGCTCCCAAACGGGCGGGAGAGTGCGGATGACTCTGCAGCACCGAATGAGAGAACTCCAGGTCCTCCTTAGCCAGAGTATCAAATTTGTAAAATTTTACAAACGTGTTCTCCCCTGACCACGTAGCTGCTCGGCAAAGTTGTAATGCCGAGACCCCTCGGGCAGCCGCCCAAGATGAGCCCACCTTCCTTGTGGAGTGGGCCTTAACAGATTTAGGCTGTGGCAGGCCTGCCACAGAATGTGCAAGTTGGATTGTGCTACAGATCCAACGAGCAATCGTCTGCTTAGACGCAGGAGCACCCATCTTGTTGGGTGCATACAATATAAACAACGAGTCAGATTTTCTGACTCCAGCTGTCCTTGCAATATATATTTTTAATGCTCTGACAACGTCCAGTAACTTGGAGTCCTCCAAGTCACTTGTAGCCGCAGGCACTACAATAGGCTGGTTCAGATGAAATGCTGACACCACCTTAGGGAGAAAATGCGGACGAGTCCGCAGTTCTGCCCTGTCCGAATGGAAAATCAGATATGGGCTTTTGTAAGATAAAGCTGCCAGTTCTGACACTCTCCTGGCCGAAGCCAGGGCTAGTAACATGGTCACTTTCCATGTGAGATATTTTAAATCCACCTTTTTTAGTGGTTCAAACCAATGAGATTTTAGAAATTCCAAAACCACATTGAGATCCCACGGTGCCACTGGAGGCACCACAGGAGGCTGTATATGCAGCACTCCCTTAACAAAAGTCTGGACTTCAGGAACTGAAGCCAATTCTTTTTGAAAGAAAATCGACAGGGCCGAAATTTGAACCTTAATAGATCCCAATTTGAGACCCATAGACAATCCTGATTGCAGGAAATGTAGGAATCGACCCAGTTGAAATTCCTCCGTCGGAGCACTCCGATCCTCGCACCACGCAACATACCTTCGCCAAATGCAGTGATAGTGTTGCACGGTTACTTCCTTCCTTGCTTTAATCAAAGTAGGAATGACTTCTTCCGGCATGCCTTTTTCCTTTAGGATCCGGCGTTCAACCGCCATGCCGTCAAACGCAGCCGCGGTAAGTCTTGAAACAGACAGGGACCCTGCTGAAGCAAGTCCCTCCTTAGAGGTAGAGGCCACGGATCTTCCGTGATCATCTCTTGAAGTTCCGGGTACCAAGTCCTTCTTGGCCAATCCGGAACCACTAGTATCGTTCTTACGCCTCTTTGCCGTATAATTCTCAATACTTTTGGTATGAGAGGCAGAGGAGGAAACACATACACCGACTGGTACACCCAAGGCGTTACCAGCGCGTCCACAGCTATTGCCTGCGGATCTCTTGACCTGGCGCAATACCTGTCCAGTTTTTTGTTGAGGCGAGACGCCATCATGTCCACCATTGGTCTTTTCCAACGGGTTACCAGCATGTGGAAGACTTCTGGATGAAGTCCCCACTCTCCCGGGTGAAGGTCGTGTCTGCTGAGGAAGTCTGCTTCCCAGTTGTCCACTCCCGGGATGAACACTGCTGACAGTGCTATCACATGATTCTCTGCCCAGCGAAGAATCCTTGCAGCTTCTGCCATTGCACTCCTGCTTCTTGTGCCGCCCTGTCTGTTTACATGGGCGACTGCCGTGATGTTGTCCGACTGGATCAACACCGGTTTTCCTTGAAGCAGAGGTTCTGCCTGGCTTAGAGCATTGTAGATTGCTCTTAGTTCCAGAATGTTTATGTGAAGAGACGTTTCCAGGCTCGTCCACACTCCCTGGAAGTTTCTTCCTTGTGTGACTGCTCCCCAGCCTCTCAGGCTGGCGTCCGTGGTCACCAGGATCCAATCCTGTATGCCGAATCTGCGGCCCTCCAATAGATGAGCACTCTGCAACCACCACAGAAGAGATACCCTTGTCCTTGGAGACAGGGTTATCCGCTGGTGCATCTGAAGATGCGACCCTGACCATTTGTCCAACAGATCCCTCTGAAAAATTCGTGCATGGAATCTGCCGAATGGAATTGCTTCGTAAGAAGCCACCATTTTTCCCAGGACTCTTGTGCATTGATGTACAGACACCTTTCCTGGTTTTAGGAGGTTCCTGACAAGCTCGGATAACTCCTTGGCTTTTTCCTCCGGGAGAAAAACCTTTTTCTGAACCGTGTCCAGAATCATCCCTAGGAACAGCAGACGAGTTGTCGGCATTAACTGGGATTTTGGAATATTCAGAATCCAGCCGTGCTGTTTTAGCACTTCTTGAGACAGTGCTAATCCCATCTCTAGCTGTTCTTTGAAGAAGAATCATCATCTCGGCCATTACCTTTGTAAAGACCCGAGGTGCCGTGGACAATCCGAACGGCAGCGTCTGAAACTGATAGTGACAGTTTTGTACAACGAACCTGAGGTACCCCTGGTGTGAGGGGTAAATTGGAACGTGGAGGTACGCATCCTTGATGTCCAAGGACACCATAAAGTCCCCTTCTTCCAGGTTCGCTATCACTGCTCTGAGTGACTCCATTTTGAACTTGAACTTCTTTATGTACAGGTTCAAGGACTTCAGATTTAGAATAGGTCTTACCGAGCCGTCCGGCTTCGGTACCACAAATAGAGTGGAATAATACCCCTTTCCCTGTTGTAGAAGAGGTACCTTGACTATCACCTGCTGAGAGTACAGCTTGTGAATGGCTTCCAAAACCGTCTCCCTTTCGGAGGGGGACGTTGGTAAAGCAGACTTCAGGAAACGGCGAGGCGGATCTGTCTCTAGTTCCAACCTGTACCCCTGAGATATTATCTGCAGGATCCAGGGATCTACCTGCGAGTGAGCCCACTGCACGCTGAAATTCTTGAGACGACCGCCCACCGCCCCCGAGTCCGCTTGAGAAGCCCCAGCGTCATGCTGAGGCTTTTGTAGAAGCGGGGGAGGGCTTCTGTTCCTGGGAAGGAGCTGCCTGTTGGTGTCTCTTCCCCCTTCCTCTGCCTCGTGGCAGATATGAATATCCCTTTGCTCTCTTGTTTTTAAAGGAACGAAAGGGCTGCGGTTGAAAAGTCGGTGTCTTTTTCTGTTGGGGAGTAGCTTGAGGTAAAAAGGTGGATTTCCCGGCTGTAGCCGTGGCCACCAAATCTGATAGACCGACTCCAAATAACTCCTCCCCTTTATACGGCAAAACTTCCATATGCCGTTTTGAGTCCGCATCGCCTGACCACTGTCGCGTCCATAAACTTCTTCTGGCCGAAATGGACATAGCACTTACCCGTGATGCCAGTGTGCAGATATCCCTCTGTGCATCACGCATATAAAGAAATGCATCCTTTATTTGCTCTAAAGACAGTAAAACATTGTCCCTATCCAGGGTATCAATATTTTCAATCAGGGACTCTGACCAAGCTACTCCAGCACTGCACATCCAGGCTGTCGCTATAGCTGGTCGTAGTATAACACCTGTATGTGTGTATATACTTTTTTGGATATTTTCCATCCTCCTATCTGCTGGATCTTTAAGTGCGGCCGTCTCAGGAGAGGGTAACGCCACTTGTTTAGATAAGCGTGTGAGCGCCTTGTCCACCCTAGGAGGTGTTTCCCAGCGCGCCCTAACCTCTGGCGGGAAAGGGTATAAAGCCAATAACTTCTTTGAAATTAGCATCTTTTTATCGGGGGCAACCCACGCTTCATCACATACATCATTTAGTTCTTCTGATTCAGGAAAAACTATAGGTAGTTTTTTCACACCCCACATAATACCCTGTTTAGTGGTACCTGTAGTATCAGCTAAATGTAACGCCTCCTTCATTGCCAAAATCATATAACGTGTGGCCCTACTGGAAAATACGGTTGATTCGTCACCGTCGCCACTGGAATCAGTGCCTGTGTCTGGGTCTGTGTCGACCGACTGAGGCAAAGGGCGTTTTACAGCCCCTGACGGTGTTTGAGGCGCCTGGACAGGCACTAACTGATTGTCCGGCCGTCTCATGTCGTCAAACGACTGCTTTAGCGTGTTGACACTATCCCGTAATTCCATAAATAAAGGCATCCATTCTGGTGTCGACCCCCTAGGAGGTGACATCCCCATATTTGGCAATTGCTCCGCCTCCACACCAATATCGTCCTCATACATGTCGACACACACGTACCGACACACAGCAGACACACAGGGAATGCTCTTAACGAAGACAGGACCCCACTAGCCCTTTGGGGAGACAGAGGGAGAGTTTGCCAGCACACACCAAAAGCGCTATATATGACAGGGATAGCCTTATAATAAGTGCTCCCTGTATAGCTGCTTTTATAATATAATTTTTGCCACTATTTTGCCCCCCCTCTCTTGTTTTACCCTGTTTCTGTAGTGCAGTGCAGGGGAGAGACCTGGGAGCCGTCCTGACCAGCGGAGCTGTGTAAGGAAAATGGCGCTGTGTGCTGAGGAGATAGGCCCCGCCCCTTTTCCGGCGGGCTCGTCTCCCGCTCTTTAGTGTATTCTGGCAGGGGTTAAATATCTCCATATAGCCCCCGGAGGCTATATGTGAGGTATTTTTTAGCCAAATAGGTTTTCATTTGCCTCCCAGGGCGCTCCCCTCCCAGCGCCCTGCACCCTCAGTGACTGCCGTGTGAAGTGTGCTGAGAGGAAAATGGCGCACAGCTGCAGTGCTGTGCGCTACCTTTAGAAGACTGAGGAGTCTTCTGCCGCCGATTCTGGACCTCTTCATGTTTCAGCATCTGCAAGGGGGCCGGCGGCGAGGCTCCGGTGACCATCCAGGCTGTACCTGTGATCGTCCCTCTGGAGCTGATGTCCAGTAGCCAAGAAGCCAATCCATCCTGCACGCAGGTGAGTTCACTTCTTCTCCCCTAAGTCCCTCGTTGCAGTGATCCTGTTGCCAGCAGGACTCACTGTAAAATAAAAAACCTAAGCTAAACTTTCTCTAAGCAGCTCTTTAGGAGAGCCACCTAGATTGCACCCTTCTCGGCCGGGCACAAAAATCTAACTGAGGCTTGGAGGAGGGTCATAGGGGGAGGAGCCAGTGCACACCACCTGATCGGAAAGCTTTACTTTTTGTGCCCTGTCTCCTGCGGAGCCGCTATTCCCCATGGTCCTTTCAGGAACCCCAGCATCCACTAGGACGATAGAGAAAAGAAACTTACAGACATAAGTCAGTCTAAGGGGTAAATTTACTAAGGTGGGAGATTTTTAGAACTGGTGATGTTGCCCATAGCAACCTATCAGATTATATCTATTATCTGCTAGAAGCAGCTAGATAAATGGTAAGTAGAATCTGATTGGTTGCCATGGGCAACATCACCAGTTCTAAAAATCTCCCACCTTAGTAAATTTACCCCTAAGTTTCCAGCTTACAGGTAACAGAATTAAAGTATTCTTATTTAGAGCACTCTGAAGTAAGTTCTAAGGCTCACAATGAATAGAAATTTGGACAACATGTACTTCGGAGGATACAATAGCCATTTATAAAAAAAAAAAAATTAGTTCCAGGTGGTGCTGTTGTAATACAAATGACCTGAATAGCATTACAATTCTTCATTGTGTCCTCCATTGTGGACAACCACAGTTTCCATAAGAACAGCATTCTCTATAGTAGAACATATCAGATGGAATAGCCACAAAAAATAATAAAATAGTAAATAAATCAGCAATCCAAATTAAGTTGAAGTTTGCACACTGACAATGTATTTATTTTCACTTAGAGATTCAGCAAAAACTGCAATCTGACTGGGTGTGGCAAAACTTTTGCAGAAAACACTAGAGACATTCAACACTTAAAAATGGTCTATTTTTATTTTCAATCAGTTTTACGTTGCTCCAAAATACACAATGTGGACAAAAGTGATTGGACACCCCCGTGCAAGTGAAATGGTATGCTCCTACAGCATACAAGTGTTTGTGTAAGTAAAAAACTGGTAGTGGGGCACTGATTAGATCCTTTGCTAAATAGCTTGCCAGGAGGAGCTAACAAAGTTTAAAAAGAGGATCATCAAAGGCTGCTCATCTGAGGTAAGAGTGTGAGAAGCAATACAGATATCCGGAAGGTTCTTAACACCGTTGTGTCTTCTGTCATTACTGCGTAGAAGAAGAACGGCCATTGCAGGAATGCACCTCGCCCTGGAAGACCCCCAAAACCCCAATCCAGGGACTGGAGAGTGCTAACCAGGGAGCTGCAAAATAATGGGTTGTCCCATGCATACCACTGCACATGAGTTCTAAATGGCCACTAAAATGGCGGGTTCTGACAAGAACACTTTGTAGGGATACCCATGAACTTGGATATTATATTATATCAACATAGTGTATGTTACACTGGCTAAAAGCGACAGTGACAGAGTGAAGATGATCTAAGGCAGAGGACTCAGGATACTGGGACTGGGGGTAAATTATATTTTTCTCTTTTTGGCATCTCAAATAACTCCATACTAAGTTTTCCGCACTGTGTCTAAGTATCCTTTAGAGAGTAAAGGGCCCATACACTACAACAATATGTCTGAGGCTGAAGTCGGATGTAATTTCCCTTGAACTCCCCCGGGACCTTCCCGGTAGTGATTCCATACGATTTGGTACGTTTGTATTATTTTTGCATAAGATATATCGCATGCAATTGATGAAGCCGCTATACATCGCATGCAATATATTGTACGGCATACAATTGTACCATGAGATATATCTGATGGGCTACGGGGGCTGGGAGTGTCCTGAGAATGCCAGACAAACTTCCCTGTGATACATCGCATGCAATATATTACATGCACAAAAAACACACTTTTTTCATCCGATTCCATCCAATTCCGATACATCATTAGTGCAGCACCAACGACCTAGGGGATCCTATCCGACAGCCACGGGGACGCGCATCAGATTGGATACAATCTAAAACACATACGATTGTACACAATTTTATACAATATATCAGACGGATATATCGGAATTGTATGAAATCGTGTAAAATCGTACTAGTGAATGGGGCCCTTAACTTGCCTAAAAGTGCTACTACTGAGCCCTTCATATGAAGAGCCTTCACTTCCCTCTCTTAAAACGTGGGACTAGGTTCTCAAGCAATTTGGATTATGTGTATGATGTGATGGCTTTTGCAAGCTGCCATTTCTTGGTGGTTTGACATTAATATTTAAAGTGCTGCTGATAGTAAGTGCAATACACACCGGACTTTGCAATGAATATTAGCGCTGCCTCACGAGAAATGTTGCTCTGTAAATATACCCCTTTTTCTTACGACATGAGAATGTCTACTATAGTTGTTATGAAAGAACTATTTCAACATCATTGCATGGTCTCTCTGATTTACAGACCAGCTCATGGTCACCTCGAATGGTGAATCTGATTTTATGTAATTCTCTATTTCAAAAAACTTGACAGATTAGGAATATTCAGAATTTCACAGTAATGCAGTGCTTTATGTTTACTATTTGTCATGTTCTAAAAATTATATATGCGTATATTGTATATCCCATGCTTATATGTAATCTTTTTTTTTTTTTTTTAGGGTAATGACACGGCCTAATTCAGATGTGCTTGAGGTGAGCATTGTGCACAGATATGGTAATGCAGCAGGAGGTGTCTGGTATAAGTAAATGCCTACTGTTTGCATTAGTGATCCGTGCTTCATCCTAGGACGCAGCTTTGGATCACCTGCTACACCATCATACTGCGGCCTGACCCTTGGGGTCATGCAAGCCGGCCACTGCAGCTCTGACCAAGAGGCCAGGAATCTCCATCTTCCGATAGAGCTCCTGGCCTCAGCATTCCCCTAAAACGGTTGTGACACGCTTCCGTTTTGGGAAATGGAAAGCATTGCCGCCCCCTCTCAGCCCCCAAATGGCTGCAGACTGTCAATCAGCAGACGTACGTCCAACAACGCAGAACCCGTACTGCACATGCGCAGTTTGGGTGAATGCTCAAAAGTACCAAGTATTGGTACCTTGCGATATGCGGCGAGACCTGCATCAGGCCCACAGTGCTTACTCCTCTTTACATTTCTTCATCTACTTCATTTCAGACCTATAGAATGTTTGTTTATTTTGTATTTGTTAGCAGCAAATTTCCGTTGGAATCAACAGTGTTAAAACAAAACTGGGTAATAACAGACAGTCAGAGAGGTATTGGGGGTCATTCCGAGTTGATCGCCCGCTAGCAGTTTTTAGCAGCCGTGCAAACGCATAGTCGCCACCCATGGGGCGTATGGGGTGTATTTTCGCTTTGCAGAAGTGTGAACGCCTGTGCAGCAGAGCACCTACAAAAACATTTTGTGCAAAACAAGACCAGCCCTGGACTTACTCTTCGTGTGCGTTGATTCTGACGTTGGAGGGTTGGCATTTGACGTCACACACACGCCCAGCCACGCCTGCGTTTTCCCCGGCATGCCTGCGTTTTTCCCAAAACTCCCTGAAAACGGTCAGTTGCCACCCAGAAACGCCCCTTTCCTGTCAATCTACTTGCATTGTGCCGTGCAACATAAAGCTTCGCTAGAACTTGTGCAAAACCACAAAGGTCTTTGTACCCGTACATCGCGCTTGTGCATTGCGTGCATACACATGCGCGGAAATGCCGATTTTTAGCCTGATCGCTGTGCTGCGAACGGCAGCTAGCGATCAACTCGGAATGACCCCCTTTGTAAGAAGGCCCTGCTCGCAAACTTGCCATCTACAGAAGAGTTTAAATCGTTTTCCAACCTCTATATGCAGCTCCCAAGTAACTTTTAATCTGTAATAACAGAAGATAGAGCAGTAGCATTTACATCTTGCTCTAAAACTGCTTAATCCCAACATAACAAGTTCTGCCTAACTCTTCAACACCAAAGGTGCCTTTCAAAGTTTGTAAATCTCAAAAGAATCCACAAGCTGACAGCCCTCTACACCTGTGCTGATGCTGAAGGATATGGACATCTTCCTTCAGTCACACAATGAAGCAGATAAGAGACATGAAAGAATGTGGGGTGATAGAAGTGAACAAAAGAGAGGGGGAAACCATGAAAAGCAGCAGAGGGAGCACACAAGTGTGATGTGCAGAGACACAAGGGAGACAGAGGAGGAACAGAGCTAACATTAAAAAGGGGAGGACAATGCGTACACGGAGAGATACACAATGGGCGCGGGGCCAGCAGAGCCCATTCAGCAGCAGGTAAGGTATTAGCATATGAGAATGGAGTGAAGAAGACATAACTTGTGGTTGTGGGTGTTATTAGAAAATAGGAATTTGATACCTACCGGTAATTCCTTTTCTCATAGTCCGTAGGGGATACTGGGATGGTTTTAGTACCATGGTGTATAGATGGGTCCTATTGGAGCCTTGGCACTTTAAATCTTTAGAGTGTGTGCTGACCCATCTCCTCTATGCCCCTCCACCAAACTCACTCTAGGAAACTGTGCCCGAGGAGACAACCATACATTAAGAGAGGAAATTATTAGAGGAAAGTGGTGAGATTTCAAACCAGCACACGACAACAGGAAGATAACATAACCATACTAAAAATTAGGGACACCAACAGCTCATCCAACCCACAAGAAGTAACAACATTTGCAGGAACAAAACCGAAGCACCAAGGTGGGCGCCCAGTATTCCTTACGGACTATGAGAAAAGGAATTACCAGTAGGTATCAAATTCCTATTTTTTCTAATGTTCTAAGGGATACTGGGATGGTCTTAGTACAATAGCGAAGTCTCAACACTCCCAGACCGGGTGGGAGTGCTGAGACCCCTGCAAAACAGATTGCTCAAACCGAAGGTCATCAGTAGCAAAGGTGTCGAACTTGTAAAACGTAACAAACATATGCAACCCTGACCAAGTGGCAGCTCGGCACAACTGTAAAGCCGAGACTGATGACGAGTCCTGAGCTCTGCCCTATCCTCATGGAACACCAGGTAGGGACTCTTACAGAACAAAGCCCCTACCTCCGACACATACCATGCAGAGGCCAAAGCCAACAGAATGACCGTCTTCCATGGGAGATACTTCACCTCAACCTTGTGCAAAGGTTCAAACCAGTCAGACTGGAGAAATTTTAGAACCAAATTGAGATCCCACAGTGCCGTGGGGGCCACAAAGGGAGGCTGAATATGAAAGGACACCCTGCAGAAAGGTCTGCACTTCTGGGAGGGCAGCCAACTGTTTTTGGAAAAAGACAGACAGAGCCGAAATCTGAACTTTAAGAGAGCCTAAACATAGGCCCATGTCCATGCCTGGAGGGAACAGGTACACCAACTGTTAAGACCACGACGTCGTCAGAGCATCCACAGTTGTGGTTCGCGGATCCCTTGTCCTAGAATAATAACACAGAAGTTTCCTGTTAATTCGAGAAGCCATAATGTTGATTTGCAGACATCCCCACCGCTGTGTTAAGGTGGGTACACACTAGTAGATATATCTGCAGATCAATTGATCGGCAGATATATCTATGAACGGATCGGGCAGTGTGTTGAGCATACACACTGCCCTATCAGTCGGGGACTGACGTCATGAACTGGGCCCACCCAGTTCAGCTGTCAATCACCGCCGGCCGCCGCAGCATGTGTACGGGCGGTCGGATGACCGCCGTACACACACAGCGACGCGCCAATATATCGGTAGATATATTGGCTGTCGGCTGTGCTGCGGGGTTCGACGCGATACGTCTGTGAACGACGGAGTTCACAGACGTATCGGCCGTACACATTGGCCGACGGACCCGCGATATATCGGCCGTTCAAGAGAACGGCCGATATATCGGCCAGTGTGTACGGGCCTTTAGTTGTTGGAACACCTGCGGATGAAGGCCCCATTCCCCCGGGTGCAGGTCGTGCCTGCTGAGGAAGTCTGCTTCCCAGTTGTCTACTCCCGGGATGAATATGGCCGAGATGGCTATGGTATTTTGTTCCGCCCAGAGGAGTATCATGGATACCTCTCTCATCGCAGCTCTGCTTTTTGTACCTCCTTGTCGGTTTATGTATGCCACTGCCGTCCGACTGTACTTCAATGGCCTGCCTCTGAAGAAGATATGAGGGCTGAAGAAGGGCAAAATGTTTATCGGAAGGACTGTTTCTTGACTTGACCACATTCCTTGGAACTGAGCCCCTTGGGTTACTGTACTGGAGTAATATCCACTATACTGGTGTTGCGGTGGCGCTGTAACAATGATCTGCATTCGTAACAGTTTCTGAATAGCTTCCTGTAGGGTTACTCTTGCTTCTTGTGAAACTGCCGCAGTCATAACCCTCTGCGTGCTGACACCGCCATCACTGAAGCGTCTTAGTCCTGTATATGTTGCAGGAGGGTGACCACTTCATACTGAGACAGTCCCAAAGTTTTCAATTAAATTACCTGACCATTTGGCAATGGCTCGTGTAATCCAACCACACGCTATAGTGGGTTCTCTGAGCGACTCCCACTGCAGTAAACAGTGACTTGAGTCTTTTAGGGAGATAGCACCAGGCACAGGTAGAGCAGTTTTATGTGACAAAAAAGGAAAAAAAAAGGGTCGGCTGCGCTTATGGTGTTTTACAAATAGGTATAAATCATGGAGAGTTGACAGACGGTGTCTCAGAGTACAGTTATTCATTTATTAGGTTACACATGATTTGTTGATGTATTTTATATCATAATAAACCTGTTTTATATATAAATCTGTCAACTCTCCATGATTTATACCTATTTGTAAAACACCATAAGCGCAGCCGACCCTTTTTTTTCCCTTTTTTAACATTGCATTCATAGGCACACGCACAGTGCCTATTCCCGGCAGCGCTTAGGTGCGATTGCATATCGGTATTTATTTATTTATTCATTTAGGCGCTGTCAGCTAGGTAATTTGGTATTCAGTTTTATGTGACAACCTGGAAACTAAAGTATCCACAACCGGTGGGTTTTCCCACACTTTCTTATGCTCAGGAGGAAAAGGAAAGGATTACAACAACCTCTTAGGGATTTGAAATTTCTTGTCAGGATTAACTCATGTCTTTTTAAAGAGAGTATTTAATTCCTTGGAAACAGGAAAGGTAGTAGCAGAATTTGGTTTTACCGTGAAAAACATATCCTCTGCCACGTATGTCACTTTATCAGGGATATTTAGGACCTCTCTAATAGAGTATATGAGTGCTTCTATTCCGAGTACCATCCCCCACATCTACATTCACCTCCCCTTCCTCCAGGTCTGAATTTTCATGATCACAATCAGAGTGAAGTACTTGGGCTATTGTACGCTTTTGTGGAATAAGTACAGGGGACTGAGAAACTAGTCTGTGGTCTGAATGTTTAGTTATTAAGGGGGGCAATTCAGACCTGATCGCTAGGGTGCGTTTTTTGCATCCCTGCGATCAGGTAGTCGCCACCTACAGGGGGAGGGGGAATTCGCTGTGCATGTGTGCGTTCGGATGTGTTAGAGAGCACAAATTAATTTTGTGCAGTCTCTGCGTAGCCCAGGACTTACTCTTCCAGTGCGATGATCGGGGCCGGAGCTAACGTCACAAACCCTACCTCCAAACGCATGGTCCCTACTGCGTTTTTCCGGACACTCCTCAAAAAAGGTCAGTTGCCACCCACAAACGCCCTCTTCCTGTCAATCTCCTTGCGTTCAATCGCCAGTGCAATAGGATTTTTTGCACCATCCCATCGCTGCCCGGCGCTGTGGATCGTCGCGCCTGTGCATTGCAGTGCATACGCATGCACAGTTCAGACCTGATTGCCCGCTGTGTGAAAATGCACAGCAGCGATCAGGTATGAATTAGCCCCTAAATCAGCTATAGACTTCTTTAAATCCAGCGTCTCCTGCTTGGCCAAATCCAGCTCAGTGGAGATGTTAGTAATCATCCCTTTAATGGAGTCCAGCCATGCTGGTTCCTGCAGACTGCTTCCCTGAGAAGGGACACTACATTGTGTACACATCAATGATCCCTCTGGTGAAGGATAAAACTTAGTGTTGCATAACTGACACACATACATTTTTTTTCCGGACATACTTTATAGTAGAATGCAAATACACACAGGAAAAGGTTAAATGCATAGTTAACCCAAACAAGCCTGATAGCAGAGAAAGAAGGAGAGAGAACTGGCACACTTGCCCCTATAGCTAAAAGTAATGCTTCGCTGGGCAGCGGACTAAGTACACAAGAAGAGGACTTCGTATGTATAAATATGTAGCTCCGACCTACTATAACCCCCTTGGTTCCGGTGAGGTACTGTGGAGGGTCCTGGGGAAGCAGCACTTCCCTGCAGCCAGCGTCTGAATGCAGTAACAATGGCTCGTCTGGTTCCACTCTGACCTGAAGCCCCGCCCCTTCAATGGCACACGTTCTTCACGCTTTTTTATACTGGCATGTCTCTATAATATATGAAAACAGGGTTAGAACCGTATTTCTACACCAGCGAGTGTGGTTTTTGATCTGAGACGCAGCCGTCCCCTTATGGAGCCCTGCGTCTCTGTACCCTAATGCCGCCAATGGAGCCGGCGATCCGCTACCCAGGACGCCGGCTCTGTACTCACCATTCTTTTAGTCTTCAGATCTGTTAGGGGTGGTGGCGTGCTGTGGGAATGTACGCTCACCTCCAGCGGTTTGCAAATAGTTCCCCAGGAGCTATGTCTTGTCAGTTGGGATCAGGACCATTAACCCTATAAGAGATTGGTACCGCCCCCCCACCTAAGTCCCATGCTGCAGGCAGGCTGGTGCCAACAAGTACTGCCTGAAAATAACAAACATAAAAATACATGCAGAAAACTCTCTGGAGCTCCAGGGGATGTGACCGGCTCCTTCGGGCACAGTTTCTAAACTGAGTCTGGTGGAGGGGCATAGAGGGGAGGAGCCAGTACACACTCTAAAAATTTAATGTGCCATGGCTCCAATAGGACCCATCTATACCCCATGGTACTAAAACCATCCCAGTATTCCCTAGGACATTAGAGAAATGGGAGATCCTGGGTTGCTGATGAGTACAGAAGGATCAGATCTGCCCACGGGGCAGGGGGTCTTAACTTACACCAGTAGGGTAACTACATTAATAAGTAACAAGCTTCAACGCCCTTAAAGGTGAAACCAAAGGAGAGCACCACTATTAAGGCAGTTAAATATGTATATGACATGTATACAATGAGTTCCTGACTGATTCCTCTGTATACCATTTAAAAAAGAGCAACGGAGATGGAAGTGGTCCTGTCCTTACAGGAACCCTGTTCAGCATGTACATGTCAAGGGGTAACTTTAATTTTGTGCGAATAGTCGATGCAGCACTAAAAATGGATTATTGTGTGATTAAATTATTAAGTAACTCTTACCCTTCCCAGTGTCTTATGATTCACTAGATTGTGTCTTTTTGATTGTCCGCTCAACTGTGTCACTGCGTCATTACACTAAAAGCATTTCAAGATGATTTACCTGGACATTGGCTAGCAGAAAATGTATTCTTTCAGTGGCTGCATTTCCACATAATTAAACTAGGTTTTAAGAGATACAGTAATGTTCAGTCGATAAACCAAACTGATTTACTTGAGACATCTGCCATCTAAAAAGTTACAAAACTGCATAAACTATGGTGTTGCCAAGTAACAACTGCAGAACAGTAATTGCCTATACATGAAGAATAATGTTGTGTTTAGTTATCACTGTACTCTTCAATGTTTGTTAAAAGTGAAGCTACAACCAAATCATGTTATATTTAAAACTACAGTAGGTGATTCATCGCGCCCTACGGGCGCTCTATGCCCCCTTGACCCTTGGACACCCCTGTGGCGTGCAATATTTTTATAATATTTTTTACACATAATTGTGTGATTGGTTAAATATTGCAGGGACAAAGGGCGTGCAATGGTTAAAGGGTCGTAGCCCCCCGCAACGGTGTGAACAGCGCACGCAGGGCTGAATAAATCACCTAGTAAGTGCTGCGGTTGGGGTAGTGGCGGGTACGGGAGAGACGTGGATGGGGTCCAGGGGTGGTGCGGGTGGGGGAGGGCGAGTGCGATGGTGCCGCAGGTGGGGGAAGGGCAGACGCAGGGGTGCTGTGGGTGGGGAAGGGGGTCCGGAGCCACCGCAGGTGGTGGAGGGGTGTGTGTGGGGGTGATGCGCGTGGGGCCAAGAGGTGCTGCAAGTGGGGGAGGGGTGGGTAATGCTTCTCCTGCTTCTACTCCTGGAAACAGCTAAGCTGCTGTCCTCCCTTTGGCAGTGGCTCTCCCGGAGACTCGCACAGCAGCCAGTCACTATTGTTAGCGCCGGTGTCCCAACGCTGCGCATTACAGGGAAGAAGATGCACTCAATAAACTACAGCTCCCAGCAGCCCTTAGCACCGGAATGCGCATTGGGACACTGGCGCTAACAATAGTGACTGGCTGGCAGAACTGACTGACTAGCTGAATCAATGTAAAAGGTGAGAGTGCTGTGCACTGTCACCTTTTACATTGATTGGGCGTCCAGACATTACCCTCCGCGATATCACCCACTCTATCCGTTACATTAGCCATCTCGGGGCCTCCAGGCCGGAGGCCCAGGTGCTGTTGCGGAGTCAGGGCCTCTGGGGAACTCGGCGCGGCTGTGGCGGGAAGGCACTTCTGTGACATCACGCACAGAGGAGACTCCGGGGCTCGGAGAGTATGCGGCGCAGGGAGGGCTATGAAAGCCTTCGGCTGCGCCGCTTTCATACACATCTATGGCGGTAGCCGCAGAAGTTTTTGTTCCACCTGCGCCGCGGCTAGGGGTTGGGGATTGTTGATGCTGGAGGGGGCAGGCGGACTGGCAGCAGGACATAGGATGCTGCAGTAAAAGGATTTTTTCCCTATCTACAGCGCAGAGACTTGCTGCAGATGCAGTGGCATACCCTCCAACTGTACCTTTTTGGCAGGTACAGTACCTTTTTTTTTTTTTATGATCTGTACCGATTTTTGGCTCTCCAAACTTACATTGAAAGTATAGGAAACGGGGCATGGCCACGCCACTGTACCCGTGGCCACGCCCCCTTTTGGCATTTGTAGCGATTTTTCTGTGTAAATTGTTGGAGGGTATGTTGCTGCAAATGCAGTGGGCCTATTTTGGGGTGTGGACCTGGAGCTGCAGCTCCATCAGCCCCATTGTTAATCCTGCTCTGGGAACACACAGCATCCAAAGGGCAGAGCCTCCCATTGGATGTAACCTGTGTGGGAGGGCGTTTCTCGCCCAATCCGCTGTGGACTGGGTGTGATAGACCTGCTGCTAACCCAATGAGAGCTCCTAGCAACGCCCAGCGTTATACACACAGTCACAGATCTGGGCTATTATATAGGAGATGTTTCTATTTCTATTAGAGCATGGAAAGGCATAAAAAGTTCTCTCTCTCTCTAAAATAGTGCAATAATGAAGATGTGTATTAAAAATTCACATATCAAAAGTCAACATTTCGGGGCCCGTAGCCCCTTTGTCAAGGTGTGATTTCAACCCTGGAGTGCCGCTGTCTTATTTGTTAGATAGATAGATAGATAGATAGATAGATAGATAGATAGATAGATAGATAGATAGATAGATAGATAGATAGATAGATATAGTAAAAATCGGTATCCGGACTCCAGGTCGACAGCACAAAGGTCGACACACCTTAGGTTGACGCCAATTGGTTGACACACCTTAGGTCGACATGGACAAAAGGTCGACATGGACAAAAGGTCGACAGGAACAAGGTCGACATGGAAAAAGGTCGACATGAGTTTTTCACGATTTTTTTCTTTTTTTGAACCTTTTCATACTTAACGATCCACGTGGACTACGATTGGAACGGTAAAGTGTGCCGAGCGAAGCGGTAGCGGAGCGAAGGCACCATGCCCGAAGCATGGCGAGCGAAGCGAGCCATGCGAGGGGACGCGGTGCACTAATTGGGGTTCCCGGTCACTCTACGAAGAAAACAACACCAAAAAATAAATAAAAAACTCATGTCGACCTTTTTCCATGTCGACCTTTTTCCATGTCGACCTTTTGTCCATGTCGACCTTTTGTCCACGTCGACCTAAGGTGTGTCGACCTAAGGTGTGTCGACCTTTGTGCTGTCGACCCTCAGTCCCAGACCCGTAAAAATCACACATTACCTTACATTAGCCAATGTCTACAAGAACACACACACAATGGTTTGCTATACCCTGTACATTGGGGGTAATTCCAAGTTGATCGCAGCAGGATTTTTGATAGCAATTGGGCAAAACCATGTGCACTGCAGGGGAGGCAGATATAACATTTGCAGAGAGAGTTATATTTGGGTGGGTTATTTTGTTTCTGTGCAGGGTAAATACTGGCTGCTTTATTTTTACACTGCAAATTAGATTGCAGATTGAACACACCCCACCCAAATCTAACTCTCTCTGCACATGTTATATCTGCCCCCCCTGCAGTGCACATGGTTTTGCCCAATTGCTATCAAAAATCCTGCTGCGATCAACTTGGAATTACCCCCATTATGCATTAGATGCTATTTACAGTATTACATACACCACTAAGCTGTGGATCCAGTATTAATCCAAGTACAAGTATGCCCAACACTGGTTACACGTACACTCACACATTACAGTATTTCCAACACTGACAACAATAATAATTTACCTACACCATACATTATACTAGGTACCCCTGTCTATGATTAGAACCACATTCTGAGTGGTACCCAATTAGCCCAGATGCTCTTTTGGCCACTAAAACCGGGCGGATATCGCAATGTTTGACCGATGGTTATTATCATGGTATCTAATTAGAGTCCGTTTTTATCGGCCGAAATTGGACCTGCGATCGTGCAATAACACATGGGATCAGGGATAAGTCTAAGATTCAAAATGTGTTTTTCGCGGCTTAGTCGGCCCGTTATCGCGGGTTATGCTTCGGGTGTCTGATAACCTATAAGCATAATCCCCTATAAGTGCCGGCGTTGGAAAGAAAAAATGCCAGCATCGGGAATAACAGGATATCACCCGGCGATATTATTAGCAGCAGTAAAGTACCACTGCTAATAAGATACCGCCCTCTGTCTAATAAACCCCGCATAGTACAATGGGGGTCATTCCGAGTTGATCGCTCGCTGACGTTTTTCGCAGCATAGCGATCAGGCTAAAAACTGGCTGTTCTGCGCATGCGTATGGGCCGCAGGGCGCACGCGCCAAGTAATTTCACACAAAACTAAGCAATTTTACACAGGGGCGAGCGACGCTTTTCAGTCGCTCTGCTGATTGGTTTGTGATTGACAGGAAGTGGGTGTTTCTGGGCGTGTGCTAAAAAACGCAGGCACGTCAGGCTAAAACGCAGGAGTGGCTGGGGAAACGGGGGAGTGGCTGACCGAACGCAGGGCGTGTTTGTGACGTCAAAGCAGGAACTAAACGGACTGAGGTGATCGCAATCTAGGAGTAGATCTGGAGCTACTCAGAAACTGCAGGAAAAGATTTTAGAGTAGTTCTGCTAATCTTTCGTTCGCACTTCTGCTAAGCTAAAATACACTCCCAGAGGGCGGCGGCCTAGCGTTTGCAATGCTGCTAAAAGCAGCTATCGAGCGATCAACTCGGAATGAGGGCCAATGTTCCCTCCATTGTCTTTCCATACACACACATTACACATTAGCAGGTCACTTAACTCATATTACCACCCACACTAATGATTTTTTATATTTCCTAGCCCTTCTTTGCATCCACAAACCTATTATATGTATATCTGCCTCCGACATTACATAGCACCTCTTCTGCAATCATGAGAAAACAGGAAGATTTCATAGTTTATCACTTCTCATATGGTAAATCATTAGCACAGGCTGCAGTCGGGCATAGAATATTCAGACATACTTACCAACTGAAGTAGTGGGTGATCTCTCTGAAGCAGACAAGGCTAAAATTATTGCCATGCCGCATGCAGGACAGTCTTACACACTCTGGCGGTTTGGTGTGGAAACTCCCCTTTAGAACTATTGAGTTTGGCCTTATGGAATTCTACGGCTCTTCCTGAGCTGATGACTTTTGCGCATGTGACGAAGCAAAGTCACCAATTTAATGCAACCTAGCTAAGGGGGTAATTCAGATCTGATCGCAGCAGCAAATTTGTTAGTTAATGGGCAAAACCATGTGCACTGCATGGGGGGCAGATATAACATTTGCAGAGAGCGTTAGATTTGGGTGGGTTATATTGTTTTTGTGCAGGGTAAATACCTCCCTCTATGCCCCTCCTACCAGACTCAGTCTAGAAACTGTGCCCGAGGAGACGGACATCTTCGAGAGAAGGATTATACACAGATAGTGGTGAGATTCATACCAGCTCACACATACAAGGCACGTCAAGTCAACGAAGCTTGAACACTCAGCAACTGCTGAAACATTACTTAACAAGTAACAATGCAGTACCCAACTAAAACAAAGTTATACTGAACCAAATAACGTTTGCAGGAAAACGAAGCGCTGGGCGGGCGCTCAGCATCCTCTACGGACTACGAGAAAACGAGATTTATGGTAAGAACTTACCATTGTTAAATCTCTTTCTGAGAGGTACACTGGGCTCCACAAGGATTAACATCGGGATGTAGAGTAGGATCTTGATCCGAGGCACCAACAGGCTCAAAGCTTTTGACTGTTCCCAAGATGCTCAGCGCCGCCTCCTCTATAACCCCGCCCCCATGCACAGGAGCTCAGTTTCGTTAACCAGCCCAATGCAGTAGCAGGTACCAGAGACGACAACTGCACGTAGCCAATTACACCACACACTCACCACAGGAAAAGGCGTCAGCGGCTATGCCAATACCAACCCAAAGAAGCGAAGTGCGTCAGGGTGGGCGCCTTGTGGAGCCCAGTGTACCTTGCAGAAAGAGATTTAACAATGGTAAGATCTTACCATAAATCTCGTTTTCTGCTGCGGGGTACACTGGGCTCCACAAGGATTAACATCGGGGATGTCCTAAAGCAGTTCCTTATGGAAGGGGACGCACCGTAGCGGGCACAAGAGCCCGGCGTCCAAAGGAATCATCCTGGGAGGCAGAAGTATCAAAGGCATAGACCCTTATAAACATGTTCCCTGAGGACCACGTAGCCGCCTTGCACAATTGTTCAAGGGTCGCACCACGGTGGGCCGCCCAAGAAGGTCCAAACGATCGAGTAGAATGGGCTTTAATGGTAACAGGAACCGGACGACCAGCCTGTACATAAGCATGTGCAATCACCATTCTAATCCATCTGGCTAGTGTTTGCTTGGAAGCATGCCAGCCACGTTTGTGAAAACCAAACAATACAAAAAAAGAGAATCAGATTTCCTAATGGAGGAAGTTCTCTTCACATAGATATGGAGAGCCCGTACCACATCCAAAGACCACTCTTTGGAAGACAACCCTGGAGAATTAAAGGCCGGAACCACAATTTCCTGGTTAAGGTGGAAGGAAGACACCACCTTAGGTAAATAACCAGGCCGCGTTCTAAGAACCGCCCGGTAAAGGTGAAAAATCAAATAGGGAGACTTACAGGATAAGCCACCCAAGTCCGAGACCCTTCTAGCTGAAGCAATCGCCAGCAAGAATAGGACCTTAAGGGAAAGCCACTTAAGGTCAGCAGAGGCAAGAGGCTCAAACGGAGACTCTTGTAAGGCCTCCAAAACCACCGACAAGTCCCAAGGGGCATACAGGGGGGGGGGGGGGGGGGTTTCCTGGGGTGCACACCGGTAATGAGAGGTGCTACCCTGCGGAGATCTTTCAGTAGAACTGCATACAGAGAAAAAGGTTGCAGGTGCACAATTCAAACACACAAGAAAGACCCCAATTAACTCGCGGTTAACTGCAGACCGCAAAGTTCCCATCATTGGTTACAATGGGGCGCCGCTACGCTACATTGTAACCAGTGCGCTCCTCTGATTGACAGTGCAGGAGCGCACAGCAAATCAGGAGAGTGCCATGACGTGGCGCTCCCTGATTGGTTGGCGGGACCTTCACTGACAGCAGTCACGGGGGGTCCCGCCAGTCGGAGAAAGGGGTTCCATGTGTAAACATGGGACCACTTTTAGTTCGTGGTTCGGGTTGATTGTTTTATTATTTTAACAAGTACGTGGATTACAAGTAGAAAGAATAGGACCGATCTACACAGGATTGTTTGTAAGTATATTTTTTATTTACAGGTACCCCGTGGACTCTACTGGAGAAGAGGACCGAGGGGCTCCGTGTCAACATAGGTAAGTATGTGTGTGTGTGTAAGTGTGCATGTATGTAAATTAAAGTTGTACTTTCACGGTGTGTGTGTTATGTTTTTTGGGGGGTATTTTTTTTGTAGTAGAACTACAGGTACCAGCGGGCCCGTTATTCTCCCGCATGCTGGTACTTGTGGCTCTCCAAGTACCAGCTTGCGGGGGAGGCTTGCTGGGACTTGTAGTTCTTCTACAAAAAACAATATTCTTTACTTTTACACAAAGGCTATCAGCCTCCCATCCACCGCCCACGGATGGGGGGACAGCCTCGGGCTTCACCCCTGGTCTTTGGGTGGCTTGATTTAAGGGGTCCCCCTCCTCCAGGGTACCCCGGCCAGCGGTGACTAGTTGGGGATGTAATGCCAGGGCCGCAGGGACAAATATAAAAGTGTCCCCCGGCTGTGGCATTATCTCTCTGGCTAGTGGAGCCCGGTGCTGGTGTTAAAACTACGGGGGACCCCTACGTCTTTTGTCCCCCGTATTTTTTGCACCAGGACCAGGCGCAGAGCCCGGTGCTGGTTATTTAAATATGGGGGGACCCTATTCATTTTTTCCCCTGTATTTTAACAACCAGGACCGGCACAAAGAGCCCGAGGCTGGTTATGCTTAGGAGGGGGGACCCCACGCAATTTTTTTTTTACATTTTTAAGCTAAACAGACCCATTCCCTCAGATAATCATGCACGGATCTCACTGATCTTTGCATGATTATCCAAACACACCAGGAAAAAGCAGGTCTATTTTTTTGCTGCTTTTTTTAACGAATCGCAAAAAAATACACCTGCAATTGAGCATTCAGAGACAAACACCCAAATACGAATGAATAGTAAATTCCCGTGTTGTATGAACAAACAATGGTCTATTCATTCATATTTCTGATCTCTGCCATGAAAACCATTACGAATAGCCCCAACACTGCCGAGATTTGTGCTTAGTAAATTCCCATTTTGACACTTAGTAAAAAAAACAAAAAACGGACACAATCTGGACTAAATAAACCCATTGGTTTTGAAATAATCCTATAAAATTGTAAGCTTGCGAGCAGGGCCTTCCTACCTCTATGTCTGTTTGTTATTAACTAGTTTTGTCTTATCATTGTGTCTAGTTGTAAAGCGCAATGGAATTTACTGCGCTATATAAGAAACTGTTAATAAATAAAATAAATTATCAAAAGGAGCAACAATTGCATCTCTGAGACAACTGCACATGGAGGTAGTTGAAATCCCTAATGCTCAAGCAATAAAGAACGCTCAATATATTTACTCTACAAAAACCAAAGCATCCCAAAGATCATCACCCACATCATTTATACAACACAGACATAATGAGCATTGCATTACTAGCGGCCTGATTCAGATGTCGTTGGCGTGAGCTTCGCTGCTACTTACTTGGAAACAGCAGTGAAGCTCAGATATGATAATACAGCAGGAGACATCTGGTATAAGTAGCCGCGTCCTATCTGCATGTGTGATACAGGGATGAAGCATCGGATCACATGCAACACCATCAGCATATGCAGATACTGTACAGGCGTGGTCACACACAGAACATAGGAATGCCCATATCACTTTACTCAGCAGTGTCTGCTTGTGCGTCTTATCCAGACAGCGATGCAAATAAGATGCATTTTCAGCCAAAAAAATATGCCCAATGCTCATGGAGTTACACGGGACCTGTCAGCTTACTCACGGCAGGCATCTCCCGCTGCGTGGCGTATCGAGGCAAGATGTATTAGGCCACATCTGTACATATATATCTATATCTGTACATATATCTGTGTATATATATATATATATATATATATCCATAGGAAGGGGAAGCACTCACCAGACTTCTTAAAACGTGGATCCTTTATTTCAAAGCATGAGGTAAAACAGATACATCGACGTTTCGGTCCTATCTAGAACCTTTGTCAAGATACAAACACAGTGTAGTGTACAGACATTTATACCCATAAAGGTTCCCACCCACCAATTAAGTGGGAAACACCCATAAATGTTAAACACTGTAAATACATCTAATTCTATAGACAAAACAAGGAAGATGAACCAAATGGGATATACATATAATCAAAATCAAGTAAAAGCAATCATCTGATTTGATCCGTTTGGCTTAGGAAGAGAAATAAACCACTGAAAAACGGCGTGCGTTCCAGCACCCGAGCCACTTCCGGTCAGTGAACCGCACATCCGGTCACGTGTCACGGAAGTCAGCGAGGTTCAGAGCGCATAACATAATAGATAGATGGTGGGTGAATTCTTTCACCACCCCCACACTGGCAAGAAAATCAATATACGAAAAAGGGTGACCTGCACGTCAGATTTTGTCATCTACATTCTGACTTGCCCGTGTTCACTTGTATATGTCGGCAAGACTATACGTTCATTTCGTGACAGAATGGCAAATCACTGACTGTCAATCAGGTCGGCACTGATAGACGGCACCTCTGACAAGCCTGTGGCCAGGCATTTTATCGAGGCCAGACATTCACTGGCTTCACTAAGATGTATGATCATTGATAGAGTGGATCCTCCGAGAAGGGGTGGAGATCGTGCAAAAATGCTTCTCAAAAAGGAGGCCTCATGGATTTTTCATCTTGATACTATTCGACTACGGAGACTCAATGATGCCATCCATTACGGCATATATTTGGGTTAATTCTGGAATTCAACATAGAGTTTTCAACTTTTGTCTATTTTTTATTTTTATTATTTTTTTTAATATATTTTTTTATTTTTTTTTGCAGTCTGTTCACTCCTGTTGTAATAGTCTGTGGCCTTATTAACTTTTATTTTCCTTTACAGCTTGGATAAAGTTGAACAGTCTTATCTTGATCATGGATACTCTGATTTCTTTAAAAATATCAAGCTTTGAATAGTGGATTGATCTTGCTGTTGGGCTTAGGTAGTTTATTGGACCTTTATGGACATTTATCTAACATTGTTAATAGATTTTGACAGATTATTTAACAACACATCAATTTCCTCTATATATATGCAGATAGTTAACTCCTAGTGTCTATTAATTTCTGGAGTTGAATATATTTATCATGTTTATTCTGGAGCTACCAAGATTCTCTTTATCTATTTACACTATACATCTGATTAATTAACATGGGTATATAATAACTTCTGTTTCAGATATTATGTTTACACTATTTGGTTGTTGATAGGTGGTTGGAGTTTTTCTCCGACCGGAAGTGACATTATGTATACTTCCATACAGGATGTTGATTTATGACAGTTTGTGATCTGGGTATCAATATATTATGTGTATTATTAATACACTATGTATTACACTTGGTGACAGTAGCCCTGGTTAATATTTTACATGATCTTTCAACATTACAAATTCCTAATACCACCGATGGAGTATATCTAATCTGCCCATTTGAACAAGTCACACTTCCGTACCACGTGACCGCATATTTGGCCCGTGTGATGGTGCGCCCTGCACCTCGCTGACTTCCGTGGCACGTGACCGGAAGTGGCTATGTATTATATCTCGTGACAATACTTTATATGATTTTTAAACATTATAAAGTTCTGATACTACCGATTGAATATATCTAATCTGCCCACTTGAACACTTCCGTATCACGTGACTGCATATTTGGCCCGTGTGACTGAAGTGACGTGGATGTTATCAGACAGCCTCTCTATCTGTCATGATATGCGCTCTGAACCTCGCTGACTTCCGTGACACGTGACCGGATGTGCGGTTCACTGAC
The DNA here is from genome assembly GCF_028390025.1 of Pseudophryne corroboree. Classification (NCBI taxonomy): domain Eukaryota; kingdom Metazoa; phylum Chordata; class Amphibia; order Anura; family Myobatrachidae; genus Pseudophryne; species Pseudophryne corroboree. The sequence goes on from NC_086452.1 coordinate 392,684,776, forward strand.
CGGAAGTGGCTCGGGTGCTGGAACGCACGCCGTTTTTCAGTGGTTTATTTCTCTTCCTAAGCCAAACGGATCAAATCAGATGATTGCTTTTACTTGATATTGATTATATGTATATCCCATTTGGTTCATCTTCCTTGTTTTGTCTATAGAATTAGATGTATTTACAGTGTTTAACATTTATGGGTGTTTCCCACTTGATTGCTGGGTGGGAACCTTTATGGGTATAAATGTCTGCACACTGCACTGTGTTTGTATCTTGACAAAGGTCTTAGATAGGACCGAAACGTCGATGTATCTGTTTTACCTCATGCTTTGAAATAAAGGATCTACGTTTTAAGAAGTCTGGTGAGTGCTTCCCCTTCCTATGGATATTTTGGAACTATACCTGTTGGTTGTCCTTCACTGGAAATGCACCCCAGCATGATAACTGATTATGTGAGTGTGGACCTCATGGATTGGTTTTATATATATATATATATATATATATATATATATACATACATACATATACACACACACACACACACACACACACACACACACACACACACACACACACACACACACACACACACACACACACACACACACATCTATATATACCTACAGGATGGATAGATAGACAGACAGACAGACAGACAGACAGACAGACAGACAGACAGACAGACAGACAGATAGATAGATAGATAGATAGATAGATAGATAGATAGATAGAACGATCGATCTCTGGGGTAACAGAACTAGCATAGCACAATGCAAGTGCAAGAATGTATTTCACTTGCATTGTGGTGTGCTGGTTATTTCTGTGACAGATTACTTTATACAACATAGATTACTAAGAGCCCATTTTAAAAATATTTGGGAGCATGCAATAATTTCCCTGTATTATGTGTATAGATAGACAAATAGATAGTATAATGTTTGGCAGCTGTCACCACAGAGATCACCAATTGATGGCAGCAGCAATAATAGTTGAGCTCACTGGGTCCAGCAGCAGAACTGAGATGGTTGCAGTAAATGCCCCAAACCACTTGGTGTAACGACTCCTCAGCACTAACATGTAATTTCCCACATGTGTCACTGTGTAATATCAGTAGGTAGATGATGGTGCGGGGTATAGGGCAGAGAGCTGATGCATAGCCATCACCAACTGCCGCCCGCATGCCACATTTGAATTCTCCATGGTATAAAACCCCAGCGAGCGGCAATATCACTGGCATTTACTCAGTTGAAGCTGCTGCGGACATGTGAGAAAAGCAGCTGGAAGAGCGAACTAGTCTGTACTCTGTACCTAGTGACTACTTCCCGCCACTGATCGGATCAGAGCGCACAATCAGATCTATGCTGTGTGTGTGAGATTTTTTTTTTTTACTTTTGTGCACCTACTTTTAACTGTGAACTACATCAGCAACTGCAATGAGTCAGAGGGAATTAGCCCAGCTGATTGGACCGGGTCCAATCCAGAACATCACTGGGACGTGGCTGAGATCAGGACGTCTCAGACCATCTACAAGGGCAACCTCACAAAGACTGACCTCAGCAAGACCAACATCAGCAAGACCAACCTCAGAAATGGCACCATTAGAAAGGTCACCATCAGGAAGACCATTCTCTGTTGGACTGTTGCACTGCTGGAGAGGAAGAAGCTGGAGAGACCTGTACCATCTGTTTCTCACAGTTTGAGATAGGAGAGAAAGTAGCAGTTCCATCCTGCCTACATGTTTTCCATGCTCCATGCTTGGCTCAATGGCTTCAGATTAACATTGTTTGCCCCCTGTGCCGTGCACTGTGATTGGACTTCAACGCATTCTGCCAGTCTCTATGAAAGATCCCAACAACTACCTACAGGTCAAGGCAGCAAATAAATCAACGTGACTGGTAACAATGAGGGACGAGACAGATAAATCTCTTTTAGATGATTTATACATTGTCTCCATTCCTGGAGCTGGGAGGTATCATGCTTCTGAGATCGTTGGACAGGAAAGTACAGTGCTTTTTGACTGCAGCCTTTGAATATCGTTTGGTTTGCCTTTTTCTTTCTTTTTTATTTCTTCTCTACACCCTTCTTCTTTGAGTCCTGCTTTGCCTATACCCTTGTCATGAGCCACCGCTGTGGCTCATTCCTGTTTGTGTTCCGTGTAACTGCAGCCTGTCACCTGTATGTGTGGTCTGTGCAGTTTCACATGTCAGATATTAGGCCATTAACTTGTGTCTGGTTTTACAGCTGCAGTTAATCAGTGTTAAGGAGGCTTGTTCTTTTCCAGCCATCCTGATTGGGGCTTGCTCCCTTTATTACCCAGCTTGTCCTTCGCCTGAGGCCGGTTATAGCTTCGAGTTCCTGTTTGTACCTGGTCCCTGTTCCTTCGTGGAGTCTTGAATCTATGCAGGTAGTGCTGTCTCTTCCAGTTGTGGTGCCTGATGTTCAGAGTCCCGGGGCGGTGCCAGATATTCAGAGCCCCTGGGCGGTTCTCAATGTTCAGAGCCCAGGAGCCGCGTCCGATGTTTAGTGTCCTGGAGCCACGTCCAATCTTCCGACACCAGGAGGGGTATCCGATATGCCGACCTCAGGGGGAGGGGGGAGACCTTTGATTCTGACCCCAGGAGGGGAGACTGATGTCCTAGATTACGGAGAGATCGCCATAGCCATAGACCCAGTAGAGGTCGCCATAGGCAAAGACTTAGGAGGGGTCTCGAGTGGCAACACTCCAGGAGGGGTTTTGAGTGTCAAAACCCCGGGAAAGGTCTCGAGTGGCAAAACCCCAGGAGGGGTGTCTGAGCTGTAAGCCCCAGGAGGGGTCTCGAGTGTCAAAACCCCAGGAGGGGTCTTGAGTGGATAAAACCCCAGAAGGGGTGCTTGAGCTGCAAACCCCAGGAGGGATCTCGAGTGTCAAAACCCCAGAAGGGGTCTCGATGTCAAAACCCCATGAGGGGTCTCGAGTGTCAAAACCTCTGGAGGGGTCTCGAGTGTCAAAACCCCAGGAGGGGCCTCGAGTGTCAAAACCCCAGGAGGGGTCTCGAATGGCAAAACCCCAGGAGGAGTCTCGAATGGCAAAACCCCAGGAGGGGTCTCCAGTGTCAACACCCCAGGAGGGGTCTCGAGTGGCAAAAGCCCAGGAGGGGTCTCGAGTGGCAAAAGCCCAGGAGGGGTCTCGAGTGGCAAAACCCCAGGAGGGGTGCCTGAGCTGCCAAGCCCAGGATGGGTTGCTAATACCAAATTCCGTGGAGGGCACTCAAGAGGCATAATTCCAGGACGGGACAAGAAACACAGCCTCACCGGAAGTTCCGAAGGCCACAGCCTCAGCAAAGGTCTTGAAGACATAACCCCAGGAGGGGTCTCGAAGGCCATAACCCCAGGAGGGGTCTTGAAGGCCGCAGCCTCAGAAGAGGCATCTGTCACCATGTCAAGTCTTGTAGCTTCAGGTGGAGTATCTAACTTAGTCTCTGGTCCTGTAAACCTAGAAGGGGCATCTTTCTCAGTATCAAGTCCTCCTGCCCCAGGAGGCGCGTCTGTCTTAGTATCAAGTCCTGTAGCCCCAGGAGGGGTGTCTGTTTGTGTCTCAATCCCTGTAGCTCCTTGTGCATCACCTGGTCCCATCTGATAACCCAGATACTGAGTACTTTGCGCAACAACCCTATTTGGTCGTTCTCCTTTTTTATTTTTTTCATTTTCTCTTCAGCTGTCTATCTAATTTTTTGTGTATGATTTTTTTCCCACCCAAGACTGGTCTGCTGGCTTTACAGCCAGGTATCTGACCGACATGATGGTTCCCCCAGTCTTGGCCACACCATCCAAATAGTCTTTACACTTTTACAGTGTTTCTTTTTTCATGTTTTCTTTTTTATGTGAATATTTTTTTTTTATCTGGGGATTACGGCTAATGGCAACGCCCCCCCCCAAAAAACGACACTGGGCAGCCACCTCATGGGTGTGTTGGAAGAGCTGCTAAGCTGATAATTATTTTTTAAATGTGGACAGTTACATCCAACTCATTGATAAATAAGGCCCAAATGTATTAAGCCTTAAAAAGTGATAGAGTAGAGACTGATAAAGAGTGACAAAGTACCAGCAATCAGCTTCCTAAATGCCATGTTACAGGATTTACTTGAAAAATGACAGTTAGGAGCTGATTGGCTGGTACTTTAGCAGCCTTCACTTTATCACATTTTAAGGCTTCATACATTTGGGCCTGAAAACATTAAACCCAGGCACCGCCAGGTACTTCAGATAGTAACTTATATTTCTGAATTATTCTTATAAAGCCTAAAGCCCTGTACACACTGTGTGACATCCCCTAATTAGCAATCAGCAATATATTGCTGATTGATAATTAGGGGAGATTGCCAAAGCATACACACTAAACTATATCGATAAACGATTTTGTTCAGTAACATCCTCCCCCGCATTCAACGAAAAAGCAGCTCATATGTCACTACAGCTGCCCCCTAACTTGTGCCATTGCAGCAGCCCCTTATGTGTCCTCTATTTACACTAGATTATATTATGAATGATTCGGCCATTTCCGACACATCGGAACTGCAAATTGTTCATAACAGTGGAGATCGTTCAGTGTCAGTGAACAACAACGATCATGATGCGCGGTCCCGCTGGTCGGAGCTTCTGATCTTCCCTGCTGAAGAGAAGATCTGAAGCTATCGTCAACAACAGCATGCTCCTGGATGATATATCTTATGTGTATTGTACTATGGGGGTCATTCCGAGTTGATCGCTCGCTAGCTAGTTTTAGCAGCCGGGCAAATACTATGCCGCCGCCCACTGGGAGTGTATCTTAGCTTAGCAGAAGTACGAACGCATGTGCAGCCGAGCTCTGCAAAAACAGTTTGTGCAGTTTCAGAGTAGCTCTGTACCTACTCAGCGCTTGCGATCACTTCAGCCTATTTGTGTCCGGATTTGACGTCATACACCCGCCCAGCGAACGCCCTGTATTTTTTCAGACATGCCTGCGTTTTTGCAAACACTCCCTGAAAACGGTCAGTTGACACCCAGAAACACCCCTTTCCTGTCAATCTTCTTGCGGCCGTCAGTGCGACTGAAAACTTCGCTAGAACCTGTGCAAAACAATAACAGGCTTTGTACCTGTACAACGTGCGTGCGCATTGCGGTGTATGCACAGAAAAGCCGTTTTTTAGCCTGATCACTGTGCTGCGAACAACGGCAGATAGCGATCAACTCGGAATGACCCCCTATATCGTTTGCCCAGGACTGCCGGGGGAGTTCAAGGGAAATCGATAAGGAGAATGCATCGTTTACAGGTCGTCAAGTGTACGGGCATCTTTAGTTACCATAGTGCTTCTGCGTGTCTGGCTGGAGTGCAGTGCTTTCCGGATCTGCTGTGGTCAGGTGACTGAGTGTCGGGAGACACATTTGAATTAAAAAAAAAAAAGAGCCGCATGCGGCTCAAGAGCTACGGGTTGGCCACTGCTTAACTGAATTGGCCTCCATGAGTCTCTACGGGTTCTCTCAACATACTGTGACCAGTGCCGTTGCAGGGCATTTGCGCCCCAGGCCGGCACCCCTGCCCACGGCGTACATGATGTCATGGCATCACGTAACAAGCACAGCGAGCAGTATATGATTGCTGGGTGCATCTTAAGGTCATGTCCTGCACCTTTCTATTTATCCTACAAGCTAGAAAAGGAGGCACTCCTCGTTAGAGCACTGTCTCTGAGCACCTAACTTACCGCTTACTTGCCGACAATACGGCAATACGACAATATGTGTTTGACTATATCTACCAGTTTGGGGCCTGTTCATACATGCTGGAAAATAGCATAACAGTGTTCAGATGCATTCCCATGCATTACACTTTTACCCTTACAAACTAATGTATCAGTATGCATTGAAGCAACATTACCACCTGTGGTGGCTCTTACCCTTTTATGTCAGGTGGGTTGCCCATACAGCAGTCCGGTTAGGGGCCAAGCTCCTGTACTCTTCGGCGCCTGCCAGGTGCATTGCGCATGTACAATGCATCTGGCAGTGCCTGCAACCAGCCTGTAGGGACTGCATCGGTTGCAGCCTCTGGAAGCTGGATAGGGCTGATGGAAAGGCAGGGGAATGGCTTAGTATTGTAAGTGCTCTCTCTGCAAATTCTGATCTAAACTGGCAGTCCCAAGGAAAGAAAATATCTACCTCTGGGACTGCTTGTCTGGCTGTGATGAGCAGATAGAGCTTCCAATAATTAGCACCAACAGTGCTAGGGAAGACTTACTGTCTAACTGGGGATGGTAGAATTTACTGTGGAGCTGCAGCCCTGCCCCTAGATAAAGTCTGCTACTAATTATCACCTAGGAAAGTCTTATCCTAGGTGGCGCAGCACAGTGGCACAATGATTAGCATGCTGCCTCACAGCACTGAGGTCTTGGGTTTGATTCCCACTAAGGCACAATCTGTGTGGAGTTTGTATGTCCCCCCCCCCAATGTTTCTATGGGTATCCTATGTGTGCTCAAGGTTCTTCCCACAATCCAAACACATACAGGAAGGTTAATAGGCTCTGACAAAAAAAATGTACTCTAGTATAAGTGTGCTTGTGATAACGAATATAAATTTTAAGCTCTACTGGGGCAGAATCTAATGTGAATGATGTACATATTCTCAGTAAAGCTTTGCGCAATATGTTTGCGCTATAAAAATAACGGTTTATAATAATATTTTATTAAGGTGACTGTTCCACATAGCCCATGAGCTGCCTTGTGCAGCTGTTTATCCCTCTAACAGATGGGATGAACGGCAGGGCCGTACAGAAACTGCAGCTTATCTGTTCTCCATCTCACAATCCCCCTCTACATGGCGATTAAATGTTGGTTAACAAAATGAATCTGCCCATTCTGTATTACAAAACTGGCAATCCAGCCAGGGGAACCGGGCACCGTAATATGTCCCTAGCTAGAAATGCAGCTTTAATGAAGGAGAAATAGGACATGCTGTGTTCTAAAATGTTAAACGTGGTTTTACCATTATAATATACATAAATTAAGTGGTTCTTAAACTTTTTTGAATCACGGTGTCTTGGAATATCAGAATTATTTTCACGGCACCCCTGGGCCAAATGTTTCTTATTGAGAAATTTAGAAATATTAAATTAAGTAAATTGTGTTTATAGGTCATCCTTAGGTTTAAGTGTGTGGTGAGGGACAAGATTTGCTTCTGTTTGTCCACATATTTTACGATTGACAGCGACCAACAATGGTTTTGCCTATTAAATTGACCAATAATTAATTTGAATTGGTCCTGGATCACCAATTCAAGGCACCCCTGCAAGTGTTCCAGTGCACCCCAGGGTGAACTGGTCACGCTTGAACAGAACAAATAGGGAAGACATTAATCATGAGATCATGTTATGAATGTCAGCATGAAATTCAAACAGGGGCGGAACTACAAACGGTGTATTGGACAGGGGCCCCTTGGAAGCAAACCGGTTGTAAGGGCTCCGGCGCTGTGTGCATGGAACGAAACACGTAGGTAGAGCTGAATGCATCTTTGTGAATGGACCTGTATTTGCAAACTTAGTTTATTACCCGTTATCATTATTAAAGCACACTTGCTTCAGTCCTATCCTGGGTGCACAGGATACATATAAAAAAAAATAAGAATTTACTTACCGATAATTCTATTTCTCATAGTCCGTAGTGGATGCTGGGACTCCGTCAGGACCATGGGGAATAGCGGGCTCCGCAGGAGACAGGGCACATCTAAATAAAGCTTTTAGGATCACATGGTGCGTACTGGCTCCTCCCCCTATGACCCTCCTCCAAGCCTCAGTTAGGTACTGTGCCCGGACGAGCGTACACAATAAGGAAGGATCTTGAATCCCGGGTAAGACTCATACCAGCCACACCAATCACACCGTACAACTTGTGATCTGAACCCAGTTAACAGTATGATAACAAAAAACGAAGTAGCCTCTGAAAAGATGGCTCACAACAATAGTAATAACCCGATCTTTGTAACAATAACTATGTACAAGTATTGCAGACAATCCGCACTTGGGATGGGCGCCCAGCATCCACTACGGACTATGAGAAATAGAATTATCGGTAAGTAAATTCTTATTTTCTCTAACGTCCTAGTGGATGCTGGGACTCCGTCAGGACCATGGGGATTATACCAAAGCTCCCAAACGGGCGGGAGAGTGCGGATGACTCTGCAGCACCGAATGAGAGAACTCCAGGTCCTCCTTAGCCAGAGTATCAAATTTGTAAAATTTTACAAACGTGTTCTCCCCTGACCACGTAGCTGCTCGGCAAAGTTGTAATGCCGAGACCCCTCGGGCAGCCGCCCAAGATGAGCCCACTTTCCTTGTGGAGTGGGCCTTTACAGATTTAGGCTGTGGCAGGCCTGCCACAGAATGTGCAAGTTGGATTGTGCTACAGATCCAACGTGCAATCGTCTGTTTAGACGCAGGAGCACCCATCTTGTTGGGTGCATACAATATAAACAACGAGTCAGATTTTCTGACTCCAGCTGTCCTTGAAATATATATTTTTAATGCTCTGACAACGTCCAGTAACTTGGAGTCCTCCAAGTCGCTAGTAGCCGCAGGCACCACAATAGGCTGGTTCAAGTGAAAAGCCGAAACCACCTTAGGGAGAAAATGAGGACGTGTCCGCAGTTCTGCCCTGTCCGAATGGAAAATCAGATATGGGCTTTTGTATGATAAAGCCGCCAACTCTGAAACTCTCCTGGCTGAAGCCAGGGCCAATAGCATGGTTACCTTCCATGTAAGGTATTTTAAATCTACCGATTTTAGAGGCTCAAACCAATGAGATTTGAGAAAATTCAAAACTACGTTCAAATCCCACGGTGCCACTGGAGGCACTATTGGGGGTTGTATATGTAGTACACCTTTGACAAAAGTTTGTACTTCAGGCACTGATGCCAATTCCTTCTGGAAGAAGATTGATAAGGCCGAAATTTGAACTTTAATGGACCCCAATTTTAGGCCCATAGACAATCCTGCTTGCAGGAAATGTAAGAATCGACCCAATTGAAATTCTTCCGTTGGAGCCTTCTTGGCCTCACACCACGCAACATATTTTCGCCAAATGCGGTGATAATGTTGTACAGTCACTTCCTTTCTAGCCTTAATCAAGGTAGGAATAACTTCCTCTGGAATGCCCTTTTCTTTTAGAATCCGGCGTTCAACCGCCATGCCGTCAAACGCAGACGCGGTAAGTCTTGGAACATACAAGGTCCCTGCTGAAGCAGATCCCTTCTTAGAGGTAGAGGCCATGGATCCTTCGTGAGCATCTCTTGAAGTTCCGGATACCAAGTTCTTCTTGGCCAGTCCGGAGCCACCAGTATTGTTCTTACTCCTCTTTTCCGTATAATTCTCAGTACCTTTGGTATGAGAGGCAGAGGAGGGAACACATACACCGACTGGTACACCCACGGTGTTACCAGAGCGTCCACAGCTATTGCCTGAGGGTCTCTTGACCTGGCGCAATATCTGTCCAATTTTTTGTTGAGGCGAGACGCCATCATGTCCACCTTTGGTCTTTCCCAACGGTTCACAATCATGTGGAAGACTTCTGGATGAAGTCCCCACTCTCCCGGGTGAAGGTCGTGTCTGCTGAGGAAGTCTGCTTCCCAGTTGTCCACTCCCGGGATGAACACTGCTGACAGTGCTATGACATGATTCTCCGCCCAGCGCAGAATCCTTGCAGCTTCTGTCATTGCTCTTCTGCTTCTCGTGCCGCCTTGTCGGTTTACGTGGGCGACTGCCGTGATGTTGTCCGACTGGATCAACACCGGCTGACCCTGAAGCAGCGATTTTGCCAGGCTTAGAGCATTGTAGATCGCTCTTAGCTCCAGTATATTTATGTGAAGGGACGTCTCCAGGTTTGACCACACGCCCTGGAAGTTTCTTCCCTGTGTGACTGCTCCCCAGCCTCGTAGGCTGGCATCCGTAGTCACCAGGACCCAGTCCTGTATGCCGAATCTGCGGCCCTCTAACAGATGGGCACTCTGCAACCACCACAGGAGAGACAACCTTGTTCTTGGTGACAGTGTTATCCGCTGATGCATGTGCAGATGCGATCCGGACCATTTGTCCAGCAGATCCCACTGAAATGTCCGTGCATGGAATCTGCCGAATGGAATCGCTTCGTAAGAAGCCACCATCTTTCCCAGGACTCTTGTGCATTGATGTACTGACACAGTTCCTGGTTTTAGGAGGTTCCTGACAAGTTCGGATAACTCCCTTGCTTTCTCCTCCGGGAGAAACACCTTTTTCTGAACCGTGTCCAGAATCATTCCCAGGAACAGCAGACGAGTTGTCGGGGTCAATTGAGATTTTGGAAGATTCAGAATCCACCCGTGTTGCTGAAGCACTACCTGGGTTAGTGCTACACCGACTTCCAGCTGTTCTCTGGACTTTGCCCTTATCAGGAGATCGTCCAAGTAAGGGATAATTAATACGCCTTTTCTTCGTAGAAGAACCATCATTTCGGTCATTACCTTGGTAAAGACCCGAGGGGCCGTGGACAAACCAAACGGCAGCGTTTGAAACTGATAATGACAGTCTTGTATCACGAACCTGAGATACCCTTGGTGTGAGGGGTAAATTGGGACATGCAGATAAGCATCTTTTATGTCCAGGGACACCATGAAGTCCCCTTCTTCCAGATTCGCTATCACTGCTCTGAGTGACTCCATCTTGAACTTGAATTTCTGTATGTACAGGTTCAAGGATTTCAGGTTTAGAATAGGTCTTACCGAACCGTCCGGCTTCGGTACCACAAATAGTGTGGAATAATACCCCTTTCCCTGTTGTAGGAGGGGTACCTTGACTATCACCTGCTGAGAATACAGCTTGTGAATGGCTTCCAAAACCGACGTCCTTTCTGAGGGAGACGTTGGTAAAGCAGACTTTAGGAACCGGCGAGGGGGAGACCTTTCGAACTCCAACATGTAACCCTGAGATATTATCTGCAGGATCCACGGGTCCACTTGTGAGCGAGCCCACTGATTGCTGAAAATCTTGAGTCGACCCCCCACCGCTCCTGAGTCCGCTTGTAAAGCCCCAGCGTCATGCTGATGGCTTTGTAGAACCCGGGGCGGGCTTCTGGTCCTGGGCAGGGGCTGCTTGCTGCCCTCTCTTACCCTTTCCTCTGCCTCGCGGCAGATAAGACTGTCCTTTTGGTCGCTTGTTTTTATAGGAGCGAAAGGACTGCGGCTGAAAAGACGGTGTCTTTTTCTGTTGGGAGGGGGTCTGAGGTAAAAAAGTGGATTTGCCGGCAGTTGCCGTGGCCACCAGGTCCGAAAGACCGACCCCAAATAATTCCTCTCCTTTATATGGCAATACTTCCATATGCCTTTTGGAATCCGCATCACCTGACCACTGTCGCGTCCATAAACTTCTTCTGGCAGATATGGACATCGCGCTTACTCTTGATGCTAGAGTACAAATATCCCTCTGAGCATCTCGCATATAAAGAAAAGCATCCTTTAATTGCTCTAGAGTCAATAAAATACTGTCCCTATCCAGGGTATCAATATTTTCAGTCAGAGAATCCAACCACACTACCCCAGCACTGCACATCCAGGCTGAGGCTACTGCCGGTCGCAGTATAACACCAGTATGTGTGTATATACTCTTCAGTGTAGTTTCCAGCCTCCTATCTGCTGGATCCTTGAGGGCGGCCGTATCAGGAGACGGCAACGCCACTTGTTTTGATAAACGTGTGAGCGCCTTATCCACCCTAGGGGGTGTTTCCCAGCGCGCCCTAACCTCTGGTGGGAAAGGGTATAATGCCAATAACTTCTTGGAAATTAGCAGTTTTCTATCTGGGTTAACCCACGCTTCGTCACACACGTCATTCAATTCCTCTGATTCTGGAAAAGCTACAGGTAGTTTTTTCACCCCCCACATAATACCCCTTTTTGAGGTACCAGCAGTATCAGAGATCTGCAAAGCCTCCTTCATTGCCGTGATCATATAACGTGTGGCCCTATTGGAAAATACGTTTGTTTCTTCACCGTCGACACTAGATTCATCTGTGTCGGTACCCGTGTCGACTGACTGAGGTAAGGGACGTTTTACAGCCCCTGACGGTGTCTGAGACGCCTGAGCCAGTACTAACTGGTTTTCCGGCCGTCTCATTTCGTCAACTGACTTTTGTAATGTGCTAACATTATCACGTAATTCCATAACTAAAGCCATCCATTCCGGTGTCGACTCCCTAGGGGGTGACATCACCATTACCGGCAATTGCTCTGCCTCCACACCAACATCGTCCTCATACATGTCGATACACACGTACCGACACACAGCAGCCACACAGGGAATGCTCTAATCGAAGACAGGACCCTCTTAGCCCTTTGGGGAGACAGAGGGAGAGTTTGCCAGCACACACCAAAAGCGCTATAAATGTATATAAACAACCCTAGAAGGTGTTGTTTTTGATATAAGCGCTTTTAATATATCAATATCGCCAAATTATGCCCCCCTTCTCTTTGTTACCCTGTTTCTGTAGTGCAGTGCAGGGGAGAGTCCTGGGAGCCTTCCTCACCAGCGGAGCTGAGCAGGAAAATGGCGCTGAGTGCTGAGGAGAATAAGCTCCGCCCCTTTTTCGGCGGGCTTTTCTCCCGGGTTTTAAGAAAACTGGCCTGGGTTAAATACATACATATAGCCTTAATGGCTATATGTGATGTATTTATTTTGCCACTAAAGGTATTTAATATTGCTGCCCAGGGCGCCCCCAGCAGCGCCCTGCACCCTCCGTGACTGAATCAGTGAGACGTGTAGCAACAATGGCGCACAGCTGCAGTGCTGTGCGCTACCTTCATGAAGACTGAGGAGTCTTCTGCCGCCTGCTTTCCGGACCTCCGTCTTCAGCGTCTGTAAGGGGGATCGGCGGCGCGGCTCCGGGACGAACCCCAGGAGGACCTGTGTTCCGACTCCCTCTGGAGCTAAGTGTCCAGTAGCCTAAGACTCCAATCCATCCTGCACGCAGGTGAGTTGGAAATCTCTCCCCTAAGTCCCTCGATGCAGTGATCCTGTTGCCAGCAGGATTCACTGAGATTTAAACCTAAAAAAAACTTTTTCTAAGCAGCTCTTTAGGAGAGCCACCTAGATTGCACCCTTCTCGGACGGGCACAAAAACCTAACTGAGGCTTGGAGGAGGGTCATAGGGGGAGGAGCCAGTACGCACCATGTGATCCTAAAAGCTTTATTTAGATGTGCCCTGTCTCCTGCGGAGCCCGCTATTCCCCATGGTCCTGACGGAGTCCCAGCATCCACTAGGACGTTAGAGAAACACGCGTATTTACCCTTCTCTGACAACTCTACATAACCCACAATTATGTCACCATTGCCTCTATGACAACACCCCTGCTGCTTATTCAGAAATGGAGAGAGCCTAAAATTTGGATGACTTGTGCATGCTAGGTTAACAAGCAGTAAGCAGTGCAATACGCTCCACAAATCGTCAACTCTGCGTCAGCCCCTTTGGGTTTCATTTGGAGTAAAATGCAAAAATTAAACTTTTATGTACCTGCAAAAATGCCTCTGTGCGTCAGGTTTCTGTATCTTTAGACTCGTGCAACTCTAGCGCACAGATACAGAAAACTGCATTGGTTATCATCAATTCAGAAACTTGCACCAAGCTTAACTGATTTGTCCTAATAGACGTAGAATAAAGATGTGTGTAAATCCACATCTGATGCACCTCTAAAGCCGGGTACATACTATCCAATTATCAGGCTGAATAGCCAATAATTGGCTGAGCAACCGGATAATTGGATAGTGTGTTAGCAAGAGCATTAGCAGATATACACTCCTGCAAAGGTCAGATTGGGTGGTCGCGATCTGGTGTGCTGCACACACTATATGAATGCGGGTAAGGAGATCTGATGTGCTGCACACCCTATATGAATCACAGTTAGGAGATCTGGTGAGCTGCACATCCTATATGAATCCTGATTAGGTGACCTGGTGTTCTGCACACCCTATATGAATCTGGGTAAGAATATCAGGCGTGCTGCATAACCTATATGAATTCCGGTAAGGAGATCAGGTGTGCTGCACCCCCTATATGAATCCCGGTAAGGAGATCTAGTGTGCTGCACACCCTATATGAACTTCGGCAAGGAGATCACGTGTGCTGCACACCCTGTATGAATTTCAGTAAGGAGATCACATGTGCTGCACACCCTATATGAATCCCGGTAAGGAGATCACGTGTGCTGTACATCCTACTGTATATGAATCCCAGTAAGGAGATCTAGTGTGCTGCACACCCTATATGAACTTCGGTAAGGAGATCACGTGTGCTGCACACCCTGTATGAATTTCGGTAAGGAGATCACATGTGCAGCACACCCTATATGAATCCCGGTAAGGAGAACACGTGTGATGCACACCCTATATGAATCCCCGTAAGGAGATCAAGTGTGCTGCACACCCTATATGAATCCCGGTAAGGAGATCACGTGTGCTGCATACCAAATTTTAATACCAAAAAGGAGATCTGGCGTGCTGCTCAATCGATCCCAGTAAGGAGTTCTAAAGAAAGTACACACTAAGCTAGAAGTTACATAGTGTGTACACACCGCTCCGATAATCACTCTGTAGGATGGGAGGGTTTATCGGATCAGCAGGAGCTATCTCACAGTGTGCACCCAACATTAAGGCCATAATTTACTTTCATCTCCACACATCTACTGTAGTGCATTTGCCTGTGAATGTCCCTAACGCCAATGTTTATCCTAGAGGTGCCATGAAAAAAACGCTGATATTCTAAGGCGCCGTGAGTGAAGAAAGTTTTGGAACCACTGGCTAATCCTTTCTTTTATATACAGTAGTTACTACTATTACCTCAATCTAAATGTCCCCATTCAAGTAGAATTGTAAATTGTCATTGAATGTACAGCATCCTATTGAATTACCTATTAAATCTATAGTGAAAATGGTAAGTTTCTACAAGTTTACAGTACATAAGAGAATTGATTAAGATACAGCAGTTTATATATAAAGTGTTTAATGTATACTGGAGCATCTATGATGAGTGTTTATTAATTGTAAAGCAGGGTATGTATGATATGATCATTTAATGTAAAGCAGGGTATGTATGATATTATCATTTAATGTAAAGCAGGGTATGTATGATATTATCATTTAATGTAAAGCAGGGTATGTATGATATGATCATTTAATGTAAAAGCAGGGTATGTATGATATGATCATTTAATGTAAAGCAGGGTATGTATGATATTATCATTTAATGTAAAGCAGGGTATGTATGATATTATCATTTAATGTAAAGCAGGGTATGTATGATATGATCATTTAATGTAAAGCAGGGTATGTATGATATGATCATTTAATGTAAAGCAGGGTATGTATGATATGATCATTTAATGTAAAAGCAGGGTATGTATGATATGATCATTTAATGTAAAGCAGGGTATGTATGATATTATCATTTAATGTAAAGCAGGGTATGTATGATATGATCATTTAATGTAAAGTATGATTATTTAATTTAACGCAGGGTATGTAAGAAGTGATCACTCAATATACAGCAGCATAAGCAAGACATGTGATCACCTTAGAGAGCACGGTATGTAGGACAAGTGGTGACCTAAGATGCAGCAGGGTATGTAAGATGTGACCCCTATATATACAGCAGGGTAAGATGTGATCCCTAAATATATAGCAGGGTATGTAAAATATGAACACTAAATATACAGCAGGGTATGTATGATGTGATCCCTAAATATACAGCAGGGTATGTATGATGTGATCCCTAAATATACAGCAGGGTATGTAAAATGTGAACACTAAATATATAGCAGGGTATGTAAAATGTGAACGCTAAATATACAGCAGGGTATGTATGTGATCCCTTCATATACAGCAGGGTATGTCAGATGTGATCCCTTAATATACAGCAGGGTATGTAAAATGTGAACACTAAATATACAGCAGGGTATGTAAGATGTGATCCCTTAAGATACAGCAGGTTATGTAGGACAAGTGGTCAGAGTTAGACAATTACCTTCATCTCGATGACAGTCTGCAGAGCTTTGGTCTTGGCCGACTCGGACTGGAGCTGATTCCGTCTGTGCAGCTCCTGTGGAGGAACACGGTAGAAGTAAGCCTGGCGACTCATACTTTAATTTCATTAATGGAACATAAAAGAAATGTCAGTTATAAAAACTAGGCTGAGTTATTCTGTAAGACTGTATCTGGGAGTCTACAGGTACATGAGTCTGCAGCAGCCACTGTCTTCTGTTACAGCCAATGCATGAATTAATGCGAGGAACATCATCAATTATTAATGCTCACTATTGCCAAGGTAGCAAGCTACGTCTTCATGATACTAACACAGCAAATCCAGACGTCGTTTTGATTAAATGAAATGTTCTTTAAAAACTAAACAAATAAAAACCCAACAGAAAACAGAAGTTAACATTTTCAGTAGACAGTCACAATGTGAAACAGGTAAAAGACAAAAAACAATTATATTTATTTAAAAAGCCACATCTAGGGGGTAATCTATTAGCCACAATATCGTGGTTTCACGATAAATTATTGCAAATGCGATAATCCGGTATACTATTAGCGCCGATAAGTTATCGCCGATAAGTCTCCATGGGGTTCATCGCAAATTTCTCTTCATTGTCTCAGAGCTGGTGAAAAGTAGTGCAAAACCCCTATAAGCGATAAAAAGTCTGGATTTTATTCAGAACCCCTGGGACACTCGCCCCTTATAACTAATCAGGCACTTAAAAGTTTTTAATTAGACAATAATGACATGCAATTTTTGGGTTCAAAAGATGCAAAGTGATGGAAATTGTGGTACAAGGTATGGGACAGGTATACTGGGGTGCTTTATAAGTGGGACAAGTGTTTTTTAGACTTGCAGGTGGGAGTAATCAGTCCGTTTTCACTTTTTCAAAAAGTCCCTTAAAATGAGCCAAAAAAATACTTATCTCCATTGTTATGTAAACCAAATTTAATGATTGCGTTACCGCGACTTATAGGATACAACACCCCCTTCCCCCAGTGCTCTTCATTGCTGTTAAATAAGGACTTAAGGGGAAAAAAAATCACTTTCACTACATTAATATTGAGATGTTCCTTATGTTCTATAGATGGCCAAGTTTGATAGACAAGTCCAGCTGTATGGCTGGTTCTCGTAGGGCCTGCTTTCTGTGGTCAGCTGATATCCACAACCAAACAGCAATAGCAGTCACCACCCAACTGTCTGATTTCACTTTCAGCTTTGTTCAGTGGTCAGTTGAACCTTAAAAATGAAGTTATTCTGTCTAAATTTTGTCTTCTTCGCTCAAATGGTCATTCTACGCTGACAAGTCTGCACTGCCAATATTAGCAGAAAATCATATCCCCCATGCGTCAAGAGCTTCCCCACTTTATTAGACCATGTTTTTAATTGGATGTTAAAAGCAGTAGACCAGTGTTAAAACAAATAAAATAAGTGAGGATTAACTCTAGAAACAAAGAACCTTGGTTAAACACTCCCAATAGCAAAATTTGGGATCGTTCTGGTAAAACCCACCAAACAGAAAGCCTAGGCAATGTAATGCCATATAGTACAGCACTGTTCATTAATGTAATTACCCTGGAGGCACAGTAGAGTTGATTTGCACTAAGGGGAGAACATGCTGTATAAGCCACTATGTAGACCTTACTGTATATGCTGCTTTTCCTACAGCCCACGTGTAGAATAAATATGAATCAATTCTATCCTTGATTATATAAACTTTGGGACTTTAGTTAGTCTGGAAAACACATAGACCCTGTTGTATATTTCATGAAAGCTTTCACTCAGAAAAATATGGCGTTGAAGAAAAATACAGTTTATAAAGTTTATTTAATAAAAAATTGCACAAACATAAAGGTTCGGTAATCCAAAGCAAACAAATATATATGTTTTAATTAGTTTGCATCATACTTACCGACTCTTCCTGAATGCCAGGGAGACTCCCAGAAATAGTGGTGATCTCCCTGACTCCCTTAGGCCAGGCTGAGTGTGGACGACATCACACTGCCCACCATAGAGAACATACTGGTGAGAAGAATAAGGAGGAGAATGTGTCCTAAAAAAAAATGTCCGCCACTCTCCAGCACATCTTATTGACATTATTGGTCATCTGTGACTAATGCATTTGTTCATTTTTATTTTTTTATTTTTCTCTGTGGCAATTACAAATGGATTGCAAAAGTTAAATACTTGATTTAAAGCACAGCTTCCTACCACCATTGCACCTTACCCACATTATCGAGCTGTCATTAACGTGTTAAAAAAAAAACCCCAGAGCTATCTAGGTAAGCAAGTATGCTTGTTTATGCAATATTATAATGGCATTTAATATGAATGATTGCTATAATTAACATGCTACTGTTTCAGCATAAAGTTACTAAATCAGAATTTATCAGCCATTTTACCTAATTACTTCTAAAATATTTGCTTTCCTCTCTCTCTCTCTCTCTATATATATGACTTTCCTAGGGTGGGTACACCCTAGAACGATCTCGGACCAATATGTTGTGTCCGGCCTAATCGGAATTATATATTTGCCATATCGCGCAGTGTGTATGATCGATTTGCACACTCCCGCAGTTGCATGTCATATCTTCCAGTTGGCGGACCAGAAGATATTGTGTACAATGCCATCCTGCCAAATGCAGCATGTCATCCTACATCATTCTGATGTTTAGTCGGCCTTAGACTTCTTTGCAGGAGATCCTGGAGCGGGATGTTGCAGGGACAAGGTGCCATGTATTGCATCAACACTGCCCTGTCCCCGCTGTGATTCGCTGCAGTTTGTAGTAGGAGGAATGATGACGCGACTCGCAGACAATCATCACATTCTTCAGCCACTGCAGAAGTAGATGGGATGCGGGAGGGTTATATACTCTCCCAGGAATATGGGACAGCTCTTCAACATTTAGGAGTCTCCCAGATATTCTGGGAGAGTAGGCTGGTATGTTTTTAATGGCGGAGTAGTTGTCCACGGACAAGAGTAAAGTATGGATGCACTTTAAAATGAAATCATAGGGAAGGGATGAAAATAAAAGAAAACATTATGAAAAAAGAAGAAGCCATTTGTGACCTGAAAAGACTCAACAAGTGCATGAATGACTTGAAAATATAACTGGAGTTCCAATACAATTTGCTTAAAGGGAAATAATTACTTTCACAACTACAATAATTGTTTGAAGGGAACACTATTATCCCACAAAACACTTACATAAGTGGTTACTGTAATTCACTTTGGTTTAATTAGTAGCATCAGAGTAATGGAAAAACTCAAAAAGGAAACCAATCCGCGTATACCACTTGAGCATAATATGTCTTTGGAAGAAAAGAACACCTTGTAGGTTACATCAGAAAAAAGATCAACAACATATGTAGCAAAAGATTATGGACTGCTTAAGTGGACAGGTCTCCAGAGGTGTGCTAAAGTACAACCGTGCTACCCAATACTTTCCTGTATATGTTATTGGTTCCATCTGCTACGGACTGACTCAGACTCCTCCACCTTGTGTGCGAGGCGGTGAAGTAGCATATACTTCATAGCTCTCTTGAGATTGGATTTCAGTACTCTCAGCACATCGATGATGTGTGGAATTTGTGACTGTCCGAACTTATACACTGATGTCTTGTTTGAAGAGCTGGGAGCAAAACTAACGTAAACAGCTTCTCCCAGTCCACTTACCAGTTTCCAAATGTCACTTTAATCAGCAAGATCTGCAAGTATGATGGGGAAATCCCTAGCAAAATAACCATGTGAATGGAACAGCATCAGAAAAATGACTTCTGATACCTTGTGAGTTTGGAAATTTGGCACTTAAGAAATGATCTATTTCTAGGAGTATCATTCTTTAAAACAACCCCCTGATACTTCCAGCAGATTAGTTTTCCATTTGAATTACATCATTTTAGGCATTTCTACATTGTGTAATTCAGTAATGCATAAATAACTAGTAATATTCTGGTACCTAATGGCTTTCTGCAGTATGTTACAAGATTTTTTGGGAGGGGGTGTGGCCACATTATTTTCCCACAGCGGGCGATTATTGAACAACTGTGCATGCATATGCACTGCAATATGCACACACGTCGCTAAACAGCGACAGGATGGTGCGAAAATTTAGACTGCACGGGCGTTCTCATGGTGATTGACAGGAAACGGATATTTGTGGGTGGTTACTGCCCGTTTTCAGGGAGTGTCAGGCGTTCCACAGCGTTTTCAGGGCGTTCCACAGCGTTTTCAGGGTGACGTCAGCTCCAGACCCAATCAGCCTGATTTCTTCGCACTGGAGGAGTAAGTATTGAGCTACGTACAGACTGCACAGAATGGGAAAGACATTCGATGGTGAGTGTGATGCTAACGATTTTGCAGCTGTCCACTGAGGGGAATTTTCTCACAGCGCAAACATGCAATTACACACTTGCACGGGGCGATATTTCACTCCACACGGGTGGAAACTATCTGATCGCAGGACAGTGTAATTTGCAACACATCAATCAGGTCTGAATTAGGCCCTTTACCCCCATTCTAAGTACCTAAGGCATTGTCTACCTTCGACGTCACTGCTGTCAATGACTACCACTGATTAGGTTTCATTCTTAACTTTTCAATAGATAATATCCTCAATGTTTCATCTGCATTTCAGCAGAAAAGCATACATGTTGTAGATGCACATTACTCTATGTAAACCAAATTTTCAAATACACCCAAGTGTCACGTGTCACATTCGGGTTCAAGATTTCAATTTATCAATGACAATTAGCTGTAATTCCTGCAAGGGTTGGGTGAGGCGGAAGTTTAGCAAAATTTAAGGCTTCTATTTATCATCTTAGGATGGAGATAGCAGATGCGAGAAACAAGAAAAAAAAATGCTTTATTATTATTGAAACCCTTTAATTTAAAAAAATAAGAATTTACTCACCGGTAATTCTATTTCTCGTAGTCCGTAGTGGATGCTGGGAACTCCGTAAGGACCATGGGGAATAGCGGCTCCGCAGGAGACTGGGCACAACTATAAAGAAAGCTTTAGACTACTGGTGTGCACTGGCTCCTCCCACTATGACCCTCCTCCAGACTTCAGTTAGGATACTGTGCCCGGAAGAGCTGACACAATAAGGAAGGATTTTGAATCCCGGGTAAGACTCATACCAGCCACACCAATCACACCGTATAACTCGTGATACAATACCCAGTTAACAGTATGATAACAACTGAGCCTCTCAACAGATGGCTCAACAATGACCCTTTAGTTAGGCAATAACTATATACAAGTATTGCAGACAATCCGCACTTGGGATGGGCGCCCAGCATCCACTACGGACTACGAGAAATAGAATTACCGGTGAGTAAATTCTTATTTTCTCTAACGTCCTAAGTGGATGCTGGGAACTCCGTAAGGACCATGGGGATTATACCAAAGCTCCCAAACGGGCGGGAGAGTGCGGATGACTCTGCAGCACCGAATGGGCAAACTCTAGGTCCTCCTCAGCCAGGGTGTCAAACTTGTAGAATTTAGCAAACGTGTTTGACCCCGACCAAGTAGCTGCTCGGCAAAGTTGAAGAGCCGAGACCCCTCGGGCAGCCGCCCAAGAAGAGCCCACCTTCCTCGTGGAATGGGCTTTCACTGATTTAGGATGCGGCAGTCCAGCCGCATAATGTGCAAGCTGAATCGTGCTACAGATCCAGCGAGCAATAGTCTGCTTTGAAGCAGGTGCACCCAACTTGTTGGGTGCATACAGGATAAAGAGCGAGTCAGTCATCCTGACTCCAGCTGTCCTGGAAACATAGATTTTCAGGGCCCTGACTACGTCCAACAACTTGGAAGCCTCCAAGTCATTTGTAGCCGCAGGCACCACGATAGGTTGGTTCAGATGAAAAGCTGATACCACTTTAGGGAGAAACCGGGGACGAGTCCTCAATTCTGCCCTATCCATATGGAAAATCAGATAAGGGCTTTTACATGACAAAGCCGCCAATTCTAATACACGCCTGGCCGAAGCAAAGGCCAACAACATGACCACTTTCCACGTGAGATACTTCAATTCCACGGTTTTAAGTGGCTCAAACCAATGTGACTTTAGGAAATCCAACACCACGTTGAGATCCCAAGGTGCCACAGGAGGCACAAAAGGGGGCTGAATATGCAGCACACCCTTAACAAAAGTTTGAACTTCAGGTAGTGAAGCCAGTTCTTTCTGGAAGAAAATCGATAGAGCCGAAAACTGGACCTTAATGGAACCCAATTTTAGGCCCATAGTCACCCCTGACTATAGGAAGTGCAGGAAACGGCCTAGCTGAAATTCCTCCGTTGGGGCCTTCCTGGCCTCACACCACGCAACATATTTTCGCCATATGCGGTGATAATGGTTTGCGGTTACTTCTTTCCTAGCTTTAATCAGCGTAGGAATGACTTCCTCCGGAATGCCCTTTTCCTTCAGGATCCGGTGTTCAACCGCCATGCCGTCAAACGCAGCCGCGGTAAGTCTTGGAACAGACAGGGCCCCTGCTGCAGCAGGTCCTGTCTGAGCGGCAGAGGCCATGGGTCCTCTGACAACATTTCTTGAAGTTCCGGGTACCAAGCTCTTCTTGGCCAATCCGGAACAATGAGTATAGTTCTTACTCCTCTTCTCCTTATTATCCTCAGTACCTTTGGTACTAGAGGAAGAGGAGGGAACACATAAACCGACCGGTACACCCACGGTGTCACTAGAGCGTCCACAGCTATCGCCTGCGGGTCTCTCGACCTGGCGCAATATCTTTCTAGCTTTTTGTTTAGGCGGGACGCCATCATGTCCACCTGTGGCTTTTCCCAACGGTTTACAATCAGTTGGAAGACTTCTGGATGAAGTCCCCACTCTCCCGGGTGGAGGTCGTGCCTGCTGAGGAAGTCTGCTTCCCAGTTGTCCACTCCCGGAATGAACACTGCTGACAGTGCTAACACGTGATTTTCCGGCCATCGGAGAATCCTTGTGGCTTCTGCCATTGCCGTCCTGCTTCTCGTGCCGCCCTGTCGGTTTACGTGGGCGACCGCCGTGATGTTGTCTGACTGGATCAGTACCAGCTGGTTTTGAAGCAGGGGTTTTGCCTGACTTAGGGCATTGTAAATGGCCCTCAGTTCCAGAATATTTATGTGCAGGGAAGTCTCCTGACTTGACCATAGTCCTTGGAAGTTTCTTCCGTGTGTGACTGCCCCCCAGCCTCGAAGGCTGGCATCCGTGGTCACCAGGACCCAGTCCTGTATGCCGAATCTGCGGCCCTCTTGAAGATGAGCACTCTGCAGCCACCACAGCAGAGACACCCTTGTCCTTGGAGACAGGGTTATCAGCCGATGCATCTGAAGATGCGATCCGGACCACTTGTCCAACAGGTCCCACTGAAAGGTTCTTGCATGAAACCTGCCGAATGGGATTGCTTCGTAAGAAACTACCATCTTTCCCAGGATCCGCGTGCAGTGATGCACCGACACCTGTTTTGGTTTTAGGAGGCCTCTGACTAGAGATGACAGCTCCTTGGCCTTCTCCTCCGGGAGAAACACTTTTTTCTGTTCTGTGTCCAGAACCATCCCCAGGAACAGTAGACGTGTCGTAGGGACCAGCTGTGACTTTGGAATGTTTAGAATCCAGCCGTGCTGTTGTAGCACCTCCCGAGATAGTGCTACCCCGACCAACAACTGCTCTCTGGACCTCGCCTTTATCAGGAGATCGTCCAAGTACGGGATAATTAAAACTCCCTTCTTTCGAAGGAGTATCATCATTTCGGCCATTACCTTGGTAAAGACCCTCGGAGCCGTGGATAGACCGAACGGCAACGTCTGGAATTGGTAATGACAATCCTGTACCACAAATCTGAGGTACTCCTGGTGAGGATGGTAAATGGGGACATGCAGGTAAGCATCCTTGATGTCCAGTGATACCATGTAATCCCCCTCGTCCAGGCTTGCAATAACCGCCCTGAGTGATTCCATCTTGAACTTGAATTTTTTTATATATGTGTTCAAGGATTTCAAATTTAAAATGGGTCTCACCGAACCGTCCGGTTTCGGTACCACAAACATTATGGAATAGTAACCCCTTCCTTGTTGAAGTAGGGGTACTTTCACTATCACCTGTTGTGAATACAGCTTGTGAATTGCCTGTAACACTGCCTCCCTGCCTGAGGGAGTGGTTGGCAAGGCAGATTTGAGGAAACGGCGGGGGGGAGACGTCTCGAATTCCAGCTTGTACCCCTGAGATACTATCTGAAAAATCCAGGGATCCACCCGTGAGCGAGCCCACTGATTGCTGAAATATTTGAGATGGGCCCCCACCATACCTGGCTCCGCCTGTGGAGCCCCAGCGTCATGCTGTGGACTTAGAGGAAGCGGGGTAGGACTTTTGCTCCTGGGAACTGGCTGTATGCTGCAGTTTTTTTCCCCTACCTCTGCCTCTGGGCAGAAAGGACGCACCTTTAACCAGCTTGCCCCTATTGAGCCGAAAGGACTGTACCTGATAATACGGTGCTTTCTTTGGCTGTGAGGGAACATGGGGTAAAAATGTAGACTTCCCAGCTGTTGCTGTGGAAACGAGGTCCGAGAGACCATCCCCGAACAACTCCTCACCCTTATAAGGCAGAACTTCCATGTGCCTTTTGGAATCTGCATCTCCTGTCCACTGCCGAGTCCATAACCCTCTCCTGGCAGAAATGGACATTGCACTAATTTTGGATGCCAGCCGGCAAATATCCCTCTGTGCATCCCTCATGTATAAAAGTGCGTCTTTTATATGCTCTACGGTTAGCAATATAGTGTCCCTGTCTAGGGTATCAATATTTTCTAACAGGGAATCTGACCATGCAGCTGCAGCACTGCACATCCATGCTGAAGCAATAGCTGGTCTCAGTATAACACCTGTGTGTGTATATATAGATTTCAGGATAGCCTCCTGCTTTCTATCAGCAGATTCCTTCAGGGCGGCAGTATCCGGAGACGGTAGTGCCACCTTCTTTGACAAGCGTGTGAGCGCTTTATCCACTCTAGGGGAAGTTTCCCAACGTGACCTATCCTCTGGCGGGAAAGGGTACGCCATTAGTAACCTCTTAGAAATTACCAGTTTCTTATCAGGGGAAGCCCAAGCTTCTTCACACACTTCATTTAACTCCTCAGATGGAGGAAAAGCTACTGGTAGTTTTTTTCTCTCCAAACATAATACCCTTTTTTGTGGTACTGTGGGTAACATCAGAAATGTGCAACACATTTTTCATTGCCTCAATCATATAACGTGTGGCCCTACTGGAAGTTACATTAGTCTCATCGTCGTCGACACTGGAGTCAGTATCTGTGTCGACATCTGTGTCTGCCATCTGAGGTAGCGGGCGTTTTAGAGCCCCTGATGGCTTTTGAGACGCCTGGGCAGGCACAGGCTGAGAAGCCGGCTGTCCCACATTTGGTATGTCGTCAAACCTTTTATGCAAGGAGTCGACACTGTCGCGTAATTCCTTCCACAGCACCATCCACTCAGGTGTCGACCCCGCAGGGGGTGACATCACATTTCCAGGCATCTGCTCCGCCTCCACATAAGCCTCCTCATCAAACATGTCGACACAGCCGTACCGACACACCGCAAACACACAGGGAATGCTCTGACAGAGGACAGGACCCCACAAAGCCCTTTGGGGAGACAGAGAGAGAGTATGCCAGCACACACCAGAGCGCTATATAACACAGGGATCCCACTATAAATGAGTGTTTTCCCTTATAGCTGCTTTTCATATATATATATATATATATATATATCCTGCGCCTAAATTTAGTGCCCCCCCCCCCCCTCTCTTTTTTACCCTTCTGTATCTTGCTTCCTTCCAGCGGAGCTGTGAGAGAAAAATGGCGCCAGTGTGCTGAGGGAGATGGCCCCGCCCCTTTTTCGGCGGACTTCTCCCGCTTTTTCTGGAATACTGGCAGGGGTATTTTTTACATCTATATAACCTCTAGGACTATATATGATGTAGATTTGCCAGCCAAGGTGCCTAATATTGCCCTCAGGGCGGCGCCCCCCCCCCCCCCCCCCCCCCAGCGCCCTGCACCCATCAGTGACCGGAGTGTGAGGTGTACATGAGGAGCAATGGCGCACAGCTGCAGTGCTGTGCGCTACCTTGGTGAAGACCGAAGTCTTCTGCCGCCGATTTTCCGGGCCTCTTCATGCTTCTGGCTCTGTAAGGGGGACGGCGGCGCGGCTACGGGAACGAACACCAAGGTCGGGTCCTGCGGTCGATCCCTCTGGAGCTAATGGTGTCCAGTAGCCTAAGAAGCCCAAACTACCACCTGTTACGTAGGTTCGCTTCTTCTCCCCTTAGTCCCACGCTGCAGTGAGTCTGTTGCCAGCAGATCTCACTGAAAATAAAAAACCTAAATATACTTTCTTTCTAGGAGCTCAGGAGAGCCCCTAGTGTGCATCCAGCTCAGTCGGGCACAAGATTCTAACTGAAGTCTGGAGGAGGGTCACAGTGGGAGGAGCCAGTGCACACCAGTAGTCTAAAGCTTTCTTTATAGTTGTGCCCAGTCTCCTGCGGAGCCGCTATTCCCCATGGTCCTTACGGAGTTCCCAGCATCCACTTAGGACGTTAGAGAAATATATATTTTTCTTTAATCTATATACTGTATTCTTACATAATCTGCACCTGGAAAGCCATGAGCAGAGATATTAATAGGTCTTTAGGGCCTTTTTAATATATAAACCCATTAATCAAAGGTCCCCAAACACAAAATGAGCAATTAAAGATTTAAAAAAAAAACCCCTATAAATTTAAAAGGATGTTACAGAAAAGTATTCACACAAATTCTGAAATGATGAGTCATTCCTGATAAATATGGTCCCCGCCTCTTCTGGGGATTCCATGATAATACATGGCTCACTGATGCTGGGAATAATTCTATCAATATTTTAGCATCTCTTGGTTTCACGAGGCCATATCACATTAGGTGTGGACTAAATATGCTGCATATTTAATGTAAGTGATCCTATAAAATATTACATTACATTACATGTAGCAGGCAGTCTGATGTCATTGTATGTCATTACAGGAACTCAGTATTTTTACACTATATCATTTTATTTAGTCAATTTTCGGATTTGAAAGCATTTATATAAGGAAAACATGAACAAAATAGACAACAAACTGGCATTATATAAATAAAATGTGACTAACAAAGATACAATTATGTGAGTGTGGAGCATTTAATTTATGCAATTAATGGAAAATAAGAATTTACTTACCGATAATTCTATTTCTCATAGTCCGTAGTGGATGCTGGGGACTCCGTAAGGACCATGGGGAATAGCGGCTAAGCAGGAGACTGGGCACATCTAAAGAAAGCTTTAGGACTAACTGGTGTGCACTGGCTCCTCCCCCTATGACCCTCCTCCAAGCCTCAGTTAGGATACTGTGCCCGGACGAGCGTACACAATAAGGAAGGATTTTGAATCCCGGGTAAGACTCATACCAGCCACACCAATCACACCGTATAACCTGTGATCTGAACCCAGTTAACAGCATGATAACAGAGGAGCCTCTGAAAGATGGCTCACAACAATAATAACCCGATTTTTGTAACAATAACTATGTACAAGTATTGCAGATAATCCGCACTTGGGATGGGCGCCCAGCATCCACTACGGACTATGAGAAATAGAATTATCGGTAAGTAAATTCTTATTTTCTCTAACGTCCTAAGTGGATGCTGGGGACTCCGTAAGGACCATGGGGATTATACCAAAGCTCCCAAACGGGCGGGAGAGTGCGGATGACTCTGCAGCACCAAATGAGAGAACTCCAGGTCCTCCTCAGCCAGGATATCAATTTTGTAGAATTTTACAAACGTATTTGCTCCTGACCAAGTAGCTGCTCGGCAAAGTTGTAAAGCCGAGACCCCTCGGGCAGCCGCCCAAGATGAGCCCACCTTCCTTGTGGAGTGGGCTTTTACAGATTTTTGGCTGTGGCAGGCCTGCCACAGAATGTGCAAGCTGAACTGTACTACAAATCCAACGAGCAATAGTCTGCTTAGAAGCAGGAGCACCCAGCTTGTTGGGTGCACACAGGATAAACAGCGAGTCAGATTTCCTGACTCCAGCCGTCCTGGAAACATATATTTTCAGGGCACTGACAACGTCTAGCAACTTGGAGGCCTCCAAGTCCCTAGTAGCCGCAGGCACCACCAATAGGTTGGTTCAGGTGAGACGCTGAAACCACCTTGGGGAGAAACTGAGGACGAGTCCTCAATTCCGCCCTGTCCGAATGGAACATCAGATAAGGGCTTTTTCAGTATAAAGCCGCCAATTCTGACACGCGCCTGGCCCAGGCCAGGGCCAACAGCATGACCACTTTCTGTCACGATCCGGGCATCTGGACGCCATTTCTTACCCATCAGATGCCTCCTGGGGCTGGCTCAGCGCTCCAGGACCGGATCCCATCTGTTATCCTGATGTGTACATTCCTGTATCCTCTCCTGTCACTCTGGGACGCTGTCACAGTAAACGCCATATTACACCTGGCATAGCGTCTCCCGCGGCCTCCGCCGCCGTCCCTGAACTTCTGCATGCAGAGTGTCTGAGTGGCGATTACGTCAGCCGCGGCCTCCGCTGTGTCCGCGTGGTTGGATGTGCATCTGTCAGCCTGGCGCCTCCTGTCTCCGGTGGCCGGCGCCGCCATTACTGTTTTCATTACCACATGGATTACAAACCAAACTTCCCTCCAAGTGTCTGCATGGGCGCAGCCATCTTGGATTCTGTCAGCTGATCATTTCCTCCAATCTGTTATCAGTATTGTTAATCTGCATAATTGCCTAGCCAATCCCTTCCTTGCTGCAGGTATAAATACACTGTGCCTGAGCAAGGAAGGCGTCAGTGCTTTGGTTGTCAAACCTAGTTCCTGTTTGTCTCTCTCCTGTGATTGTCTTCCAGGTTCCAGCTCCTGTCTCAAGACTTCCACCATAGAGACCCGCACCAGCATTCCACCTGCGGTGTAGCCTGACTCTCCAATCCATTGTGGATTCATCTGTTTCCAGCTACAACATTACCTGCTTCCAGCTCAGCTTCCAGCAGAGTACAGCTTCCCTTAAAGGGCCGGTGTCCTTTCTACACTTTACCACTCTCCACCGGTATTATTATTTCTCCGCTCTCAAGTTCTACATTTCAGTTCATATTTCATCGCTCCCAAGTTCATTTATTATTTAACTGGTTCCAGCCAGTATCCACTCAGTGCTAACAACAGTCTGGTTCCAGCCAGTATCCACAGCAGCTGTTTTATCTTCAGCAACCCAGCTTTTCCTGGAACACCAGCTGGCACAATCCTGGGTTATCTCCATTGCTACAGTCGGGCCTGGTAAGGACTTTCCATCTAGAAGATCATAAGAACTATCTCACACTACCAGTGCCCTGTGGCTCCTGCCATCCTGTAGTACCCAGGAACTGTATTTATTCTTTGCTGACTTTTACGTTTTCTTTTACTGCTGCTGTGTTGCGGAGTTGTCATAATAAACATCATTGACTTTTATCCAAGTTGTCGTGGTCACGCCTTCGGGCAGTTATTATTCATGTTACTTACATGTCCAGGGGTCTGATACAACCTCCCAGGTTCCGGTACATCTCAGCCCCTACAACTGAGGCTGCCTCCCGTCAGCTCAGGCCCTCAGTTGTGACAGTAAGCACTGACCTAATGAATCCAGCCGGAGACCAGGATCAAGCGGCCAGGCCGATGCAAGAACTGGCAGCCCGACTAGAACATCAGGAGGCTGCACAGGGCCACATCATCCGCTGTCTCCAGGATCTCTCTACTCGGCTGGATGGGATTCAGACAACTCTCCGTGGATCAGGCGCGTCTGGTGCGTCAACCACAGTGACTCCAGCTATAACCCCACCCACCTTACCCATTTCTGCTCCACGTCTTCATCTTCCAACGCCAGCAAAATTTGACGGATCTCCAAGATTCTGCAGGGGATTTCTCAACCAGTGTGAGATTCAGTTTGAGCTACAACCTGGCAATTTTCCCAGTGACCGTACAAAAATTGCCTACATTATTTCTCTTCTCAGTGGCTCAGCCCTTGATTGGGCATCACCGTTATGGGAGAGGTCCGACACCCTGCTATCTTCCTACACTGCCTTCGTGTCAACATTCAGGCGCATCTTCGACGAGCCAGGCCGAGTAACCTCAGCTTCATCCGAGATTCTCCGTTTACGCCAGGGGTCACGTACTGTAGGACAATATCTGATACAGTTCCAGATCCTGGCATCCGAACTGGCATGGAACGACGAGGCCCTGTATGCTGCATTCTGGCATGGCTTATCTGAGCGTATTAAAGATGAGTTAGCTACCAGAGACTTACCTTCTAAGTTAGATGAGCTAATCTCACTCTGCACGAAAGTTGATTTACGTTTCAGAGAGAGAGCAACTGAGCGTGGAAGATCATCTGCTCCAAAATCTTCTGCTCCTCCTCCTCGTCAACTGTCACCATCTAAAGATGAGCCCATGCAACTTGGCCGTTCCCGTTTAACTCCTGCTGAGCGCCGAAGACGTCTCTCCGAGTTTCTCTGTCTCTATTGTGCAGCTCCATCTCACACCATTAATGCCTGTCCCAAACGTCCGGGAAACTCCAAATCCTAGCTCGCCAAGGAGAGGGCCGGCTAGGAGTAATGATCTCCTCTCCATCTCCTCAAGATTGTAATCTCCCAGTCTCGCTTCAAGTTGCTCAACGTTATCGGAACGTCATTGCCCTCCTTGATTCCGGAGCAGCTGGGAACTTTATTACCGAAGCCTATGTTAAACGGTGGTCCCTACCCACCGAGAGACTTTCTTCGTCCATTTCTTTAACTGCCGTGGATGGCAGCAAAATTTTTGATGCAGTTATTTCTTTAAGGACTCTACCAGTTCGTCTGAGAGTGGGAGTTCTTCATTCCGAACTTATTTCTTTTTTAGTGATTCCAAGAGCCACACATCCTGTGGTCCTGGGCCTTCCATGGCTCCGTCTTCACAATCCTACAATTGATTGGACGACTACGCAAATCCTGGCATGGGGTTCCTCCTGTGCTGAGACATGTTTGTTTAAAGTATTGCCTGTCTGTTCTTCCTCCCCCAGGTCGTCTGATGTTCCACCTCCTCCATATCAAGATTTCACGGATGTGTTCAGTAAAGCTTCTGCTGATATCCTTCCTCCTCATAGAGAATGGGACTGTCCGATTGATCTCGTTCCAAGGAAGGTTCCACCTCGAGGCCGAACTTATCCGTTGTCTCTGCCTGAGACGCATTCTATGGAGGAATATATTAAAGAGAACCTAGCAAAGGGGTTCATTCGACCTTCTTCTTCTCCAGCCGGCGCAGGCTTCTTTTTTGAAAAAAAGAAAGATGGTGGTCTGCGGCCGTGCATCGACTACAGAGGTTTGAACGACATTACCATCAAGAACCGTTATCCTTTACCCCTGATTACTGAGCTCTTTGACAGAGTTAGCGGAGCTACCATCTTTACAAAGCTGGACTTGCGAGGTGCATACAATCTCATCCGGATCCGTGAGGGTGACGAGTGGAAGACCGCCTTTAACACCCGTGACGGACATTATGAGTACCTCGTCATGCCCTTCGGATTGAGCAATGCTCCAGCTGTCTTCCAGCATTTTGTCAATGAGATCTTCAGAGACATTCTATACCGTCATGTCGTGGTCTATCTAGACGATATCCTCATTTTTGCCAACGATTTAGAGGAACATCGTTTTTGGGTTAAAGAGGTTCTGTCCCGTCTCCGTGTCAATCATCTCTATTGCAAATTAGAAAAATGCGTCTTTGAAGTCAAGTCCATTCCGTTTCTAGGGTACATTGTGTCCGGTTCCGGACTAGAGATGGATCCTGAGAAACTACAAGCAATCCAAAATTGGCCGGTACCCTTAACCCTCAAAGGGGTCCAGAGGTTCTTAGGGTTCGCCAACTATTACCGAAAGTTTATACGAGACTTTTCCACCATTGTGGCGCCTATTACTGCTTTCACTAAGAAGGGTGCTAACCCGTCCAAGTGGTCTGAAGAAGCCATGCAAGCATTTCATCTTTTAAAACAAAGGTTCATCTCTGCGCCTGTTCTGAAACAGCCTGACATCGACTCTCCTTTCATCTTAGAGGTGGATGCCTCCTCTGTTGGAGTAGGAGCGGTGTTATCTCAGAGGGCTAAAGATGGCCATTTACACCCTTGCAGTTTCTTCTCCCGGAAGTTCTCCCCAGCTGAGCGCAACTATGCCATTGGCGACCAGGAGTTGCTAGCCACCAAGCTCGCTCTAGAAGAGTGGAGGTATCTGTTGGAGGGAGCTTCTCATTCAATCACCATACTTACAGACCACAAGAACCTTTTATACCTGAAGGGCGCACAATGTCTCAACCCTCGTCAGGCCAGATGGGCACTTTTCTTTTCCAGGTTCGACTTTAAACTCCAGTTCTGTCCGGGCTCTCAGAATCGCAAGGCCGATGCCCTTTCCCGCTCATGGGAGCAAGAAAATGAGTCAGAGTCTTCAGACAAGCATCCTATTATAAATCCGTTGGCATTCTCCACGGTAGGGATGGACTCTACGCCCCCATCAGGGAAAAGTTTTGTGAAGCCGATGCTAAGGAAGAAGCTCATGCATTGGGCCCATGCTTCCCGTTTTGCCGGACATACAGGTATCCAAAAAACCCTGGAGTTTATCTCTAGGTCCTATTGGTGGCCAACTCTGAAAAAGGACGTCTTGGAGTTTATTGCATCTTGCCCAAAGTGTGCCCAACATAAAGTATCCCGCCAGTCGCCTGCGGGGCAACTGATTCCACTATCCGTTCCCCGTCGACCATGGACCCACTTGTCGATGGATTTTATTACTGATTTGCCCATGTGCAACAAGTTCAATACCATCTGGGTGGTAGTTGACCGGTTCACCAAGATGGCACACTTCATTCCTCTCACCGGTCTTCCGTCAGCTTCCAAGTTGGCTCAAGTATTCATACAAGAGATCTTCCGACTCCACGGTCTTCCAGAAGAAATTATCTCAGATCGAGGAGTTCAATTCACAGCCAAATTCTGGCGAAGTTTATGTCAAGTCCTCCAAGTCAAGCTAAAGTTTTCCACGGCTTACCATCCTCAGACCAATGGTCAAACCGAGAGGGTGAATCAGGACTTGGAGGCCTTCCTCCGCATCTATGTGTCCTCCTCTCAAGATGACTGGGTTCAATTACTTCCCTGGGCCGAGTTCTGTCATAACAACCAGTATCATTCTTCATCTGCTTCAACACCATTCTTCACTAACTTTGGATTCCACCCTAAAGTCCCTGAGTTCCAACCGCTTCCAGCAACTTCTGTTCCCGCAGTGGATATCACCTTGCATCAGTTTGCCAATATCTGGAAGAGCGTACGATCAGCTCTGCTCAAGGCATCGTTCAGGTACAAGAAGTTTGCGGATAAGAAGCGTCGAGCAGTTCCTGCTCTCAAGGTGGGTGATCGGGTATGGTTATCCACGAAGAATTTGAGGTTAAGAGTTCCCAGTATGAAGTTTGCACCTCGCTATATCGGTCCTTTCAAGATTGAACAAGTCATCAATCCTGTTGCTTACAGACTCCAGTTGCCTCCCTTCTTAAAAATACCCAGGACATTCCATGTTTCCCTGTTGAAACCGCTGATCTTGAATCGGTTTCATTCCTCACTTCCTCCAACTCCGAAAGTCCAAACTCAACGAGGCGTTGAGTATGAAGTGGCCAAGATCCTGGACTCACGTCACCGTTACGGTCAACTACAATATCTTATTGACTGGAAGGGTTATGGTCCTGAGGAACGTTCATGGACCAATGCTTCTGATGTCCATGCTCCTGCCTTGGTCCGGAGATTCCATTCCAAGTTTCCTCAAAAGCCAAAGAAGTGTCCTGGGGCCACTCCTAAAGGGGGGGGTGCTGTCACGATCCGGGCATCTGGACGCCATTTCTTACCCATCAGATGCCTCCTGGGGCTGGCTCAGCGCTCCAGGACCGGATCCCATCTGTTATCCTGATGTGTACATTCCTGTATCCTCTCCTGTCACTCTGGGACGCTGTCACAGTAAACGCCATATTACACCTGGCATAGCGTCTCCCGCGGCCTCCGCCGCCGTCCCTGAACTTCTGCATGCAGAGTGTCTGAGTGGCGATTACGTCAGCCGTGGCCTCCGCTGTGTCCGCGTGGTTGGATGTGCATCTGTCAGCCTGGCGCCTCCTGTCTCCGGTGGCCGGCGCCGCCATTACTGTTTTCATTACCACATGGATTACAAACCAAACTTCCCTCCAAGTGTCTGCATGGGCGCAGCCATCTTGGACTCTGTCAGCTGATCATTTCCACCAATCTGTTCTCAGTATTTATAATCTGCATAATTGCCTAGCCAATCCCTTCCTTGCTGCAGGTATAAATACACTGTGCCTGAGCAAGGAAGGCGTCAGTGCTTTGGTTGTCAAACCTAGTTCCTGTTTGTCTCTCTCCTGTGATTGTCTTCCAGGTTCCAGCTCCTGTCTCAAGACTTCCACCATAGAGACCCGCACCAGCATTCCACCTGCGGTGTAGCCTGACTCTCCAATCCATTGTGGATTCATCTGTTTCCAGCTACAACATTACCTGCTTCCAGCTCAGCTTCCAGCAGAGTACAGCTTCCCTTAAAGGGCCGGTGTCCTTTCTACACTTTACCACTCTCCACCGGTATTATTATTTCTCCGCTCTCAAGTTCTACATTTCAGTTCATATTTCATCGCTCCCAAGTTCATTTATTATTTAACTGGTTCCAGACAGTATCCACTCCGTGCTAACAACAGTCTGGTTCCAGCCAGTATCCACAGCAGCTGTTTTATCTTCAGCAACCCAGCTTTTCCTGGAACACCAGCTGGCACAATCCTGGGTTATCTCCATTGCTACAGTCGGGCCTGGTAAGGACTTTCCATCTAGAAGATCATAAGAACTATCTCACACTACCAGTGCCCTGTGGCTCCTGCCATCCTGTAGTACCCAGGAACTGTATTTATTCTTTGCTGACTTTTACGTTTTCTTTCACTGCTGCTGTGTTGCGGAGTTGTCATAATAAACATCATTGACTTTTATCCAAGTTGTCGTGGTCACGCCTTCGGGCAGTTATTATTCATGTTACTTACATGTCCAGGGGTCTGATACAACCTCCCAGGTTCCGGTACATCTCAGCCCCTACAACTGAGGCTGCCTCCCGTCAGCTCAGGCCCTCAGTTGTGACACTTTCCATGTGAGATATTTTAACTCCACAGATTTAAGTGGTTCAAACCAATGTGACTTTTGGAACCCAAACTACATTGAGATCCCAAAGTGCCACTGGAGGCACAAAAGGAGGCTGTATATGCAGTACCCCTTTTACAAACGTCTGAACTTCAGGGACTGAAGCTAGTTCTTTTTGGAAGAAAATTGACAGGGCCGAAAATGGAACCTTAATGGACCCCAATTTCAGGCCCATAGACACTCCTGTTTGCAGGAAATGTAGGAATCGACCCAGTTGAATTTCCTCCGTCGGGCCTTACTGGCCTCGCACCACGCAACATATTTTCGCCAATTGCGGTGATAATGTTTTTGCGGTTACATCCTTCCTGGCTTTGATCAGGATAGGGATGACTTCATCCGGAATGCCTTTTTTCCTTCAGGATCCGGCGTTCAACCGCCATGACGTCAAACGCAGCCGCGGTAAGTCTTGGAACAGACAGGGTCCTTGCTGGAGCAGGTCCCTTCTTAGAGGTAGAGGCCACGGATCCTCCGTGAGCATCTCTTGAAGTTCCGGTTACCAAGTCCTTCTTGGCCAATCCGGAGCCACGAATATAGTGCTTTCTCCTCTCCATCTTATCAATCTCAGTACCTTGGGTATGAGAGGCAGAGGAGGGAACACATACACTGACTGGTACACCCACGGTGTTACCAGAGCGTCTACAACTATTGCCTGAGGGTCTCTTGACCTGGCGCAATACCTGTCGAGTTTTTTAATCATGTGGACGACTTCTGGGTGAAGTCCCCACTCTCCCGGGTGGAGGTCGTGCTGAGGAAGTCTGCTTCCCAGTTGTCCACTCCCGGAATGAATACTGTTGACAGTGCTATCACATGATTTTCCGCCCAGCGAAGAATCCCTGCAGCTTCTGCCATTGCCCTCCTGCTTCTTGTGCCACCCTGTCTGTTTACGTGGGTGACTGCCATGATGTTGTCCGACTGGATCAACACCGGCTGACCTTGAAGCAGAGGTCTTGCTAAGCTTAGAGCATTGTAAATGGCCCTTAGCTTCAGGATATTTATGTGAAGTGATGTATCCAGGCTTGACCCTAAGCCCTGGATATTCCTTCCCTGTGTGACTGCTCCCCAGCCTCGCAGGCTGGCATCCGTGGTCACCAGGACCCAGTCCTGAATGCCGAATCTGCGGCCCTCTAGAAGATGAGCACTCTGCAACCACCACATGATGGATACCCTTGTCCTTGGTGACAGGGTTATCCGCTGATGCATCTGAAAATGCGACCCGGACCATTTGTCCAGTAGGTTCCACTGGAAAGTTCTTGCGTGGAATCTAACGAATGGGATTGCTTCGTAGGAAGCCACCATTTTTACCCAGAACCCTTGTGCATTGATGCACTGAGACTTGGTTCGGTTTTTGGAGGTTCCTGACTAGCTCGGATAACTCCCTGGCTTTCTCTTCCGGGAGAAACACCTTTTTTCTGGACTGTGTCCAGGAACATCCCTAGGAAACAGAAGACAAGTCGTCGGAACCAGCTGCGATTTTGGAATATTGAGAATCCAATCGTGCTGCCGCAACACTACCTGAGATAGTGCTACACCGACTTCCAACTGTTCCCTGGATCTTACCCTTATCAGGGAATCGTCCAAGTAAGGGATAACTAAAATTCCCTTCCTTCGAAGGGATATCATTTCGGCCATTACCTTGGTAAAGACCCGGGGTGCCGTGGACCATCCCTACGGCAGCGTCTGAACTGATAGTGACAGTTCTGTACCATAACCTGAGGTACCCTTGGTGAGAAGGGTACATTTTGACATGAAGGTAAGCATCCTTGATGTCCCGAGACATCATGTAGTCCCCTTCTTCCAGGTTCGCAATCACTGCTCTGAGTGACTCAATCTTGAATTTGAACCTCTGTATGTAAGTGTTCAAAGATTTTAGATTTAGAATCGGTCTCACCGAGCCGTCTTGCTTCGGTACCACAATAGTGTGGAATAATACCCCGTTCCCTGTTGCAGGAGGGGTACCTTGATTATCACCTGCTGGGAATACAGCTTGTGAATGGCTTCCAAAACTGCCTCCCTGTCAGAGGGAGACGTCGGTAAAGCCGACTTTTGGAAACGGCGAGGGGGAGACGTCTCGAATTTCAATATGTACCCTTGAGATATTACCTGAAGGATCCAGGGGTCTACTTGCGAGTGAGCCCACTGCGCACTGAAATTCATTGAGAACGGGCCCCCACCGTGCCTGAGCTTGTAAGGCCCTAGCGTCATACTGAGGGCTTTGCAGAGGCGGGAAAGGATTTCTGTTCCTGGGAACTGGGTAATCTCTTCAGCCTTTTTCCTCTCCCTCTGTCACGAGCAGAAAAGAGGAACCTTTTGTCCGCTTGCCAACAAAGGACTGCGCCTGATAATACGGCGTCTTACTTTGAGAGGCGACCTGGGGTACAAACGTGGATTTCCCAGTTGTTGCCGTGGCCACCAGGTCTAAAAGACCGACCCCAAATGTCCCCTTTCAAAGGCAATACTTCCAAATGCCGTTTGGAATCCGCATCACCTGACCATTTTACTGGTAGAATTGGACAACGCACTTATACTTGATGCCAGTCGGCAAATATTCCGCTGTGCATCATGCATATATAGAAATGC
This sequence comes from Pseudophryne corroboree, assembly GCF_028390025.1. Taxonomy (NCBI): domain Eukaryota; kingdom Metazoa; phylum Chordata; class Amphibia; order Anura; family Myobatrachidae; genus Pseudophryne; species Pseudophryne corroboree. Next base: position 392,722,663 of record NC_086452.1, read on the forward strand.
ATCTTTTAAATGCTCTATAGGCAATAATATACTATCCTTATCTAGGATATCAATATTTCCAGTCAGGGAATCCGACCATGCCAACCCAGCACTGCACCTCCAGGCTGAGGCGATTGCTGGTCGCAGTATAACACCAGTATGTGTGTGAATACATTTTTGGATACCCTCCTGCTTTCTATCAGCAGGATCCTTAAGGGCGGCCATCTCTTACAAGCGTGTGAGCGCCTTATCCCCCCTAGGGGGTGTTTCCCAACGCACCCTAACCTCTGGCGGGAAAGGGTATACAGCCAATACTTTTTAAGAAATTATCAATTGTTATCGGGGGGAAACCCACGCATCATCACACACCTCATTTTATTTCTCAGATTCAGGAAAACTACAGGTAGTTTTTCCCTCACCGAACATAATACCCCTTTTTGGTGGTACTCGTATTATCAGAAATGTATAAAACATTTTCCATTGCCTCAATCATGTAACGTGTGGCCCTACTGGAAATCACGGTTGTCTCTTCACCGTCGACACAGGAGTCAGTATCCGTGTCGGCGTCTGTATCTGCCATCTGAGGTAACGGGCGCTTTAGAGCCCCTGACGGCCTATGAGACGTCTGGACAGGCACAAGCTGAGTAGCCGGCTGTCTCATGTCAACCACTGTTTTTTTATACAGAGCTGACACTGTCACGTAATTTTCAACAGTACATCCACTCAGGTGTCGACCCCCTAGGTGGTGACATCACTGTTACAGACACTCTGCTCCGTCTCCACATCATTTTTCTCCTCATACATGTCGACACAAACGTACCGACACACAGCACACACACAGGGAATGCTCTGATAGAGGACAGGACCCCACTAGCCCTTTGGGGAGACAGAGGGAGAGTATGCCAGCACACACCAGAGCGCTATATATATATACAGGGATAACCTTATATAAGTGTTTTTCCCCTTATAGCTGCTGTATGTTTTAATACTGCGCCTAATTAGTGCCCCCCTCTCTTTTTTTAACCCTTTCTGTAGTGTAGTGACTGCAGGGAAGAGCCAGGGAGCTTCCCTCCAACGGAGCTGTGAGGGAAAATGGCGCCAGTGTGCTGAGGAGATAGGCTCCGCCCCCTTTTCGGCGGCCTTATCTCCCGTTTTTCTGTATATTCTGGCAGGGGTTAAATGCATCCATATAGCCCAGGAGCTATATGTGATGTATTTTTTGCCATGTAAGGTATTTTTATCATGTTTTATTGCGTCTCAGGGCGCCCCCCCCCAGCGCCCTGCACCCTCAGTGACCGGAGTATGAAGTGTGCTGAGAGCAATGGCGCACAGCTGCAGTGCTGTGCGCTACCTTATTGAAGACAGGAACGTCTTCTGCCGCCGATTTTTCCGGACCTCTTCGCTCTTCTGGCTCTGTAAGGGGGCCGGCGGCGCGGCTCCGGGACCCATCCAGGCTGGGCCTGTGATCGTCCCTCTGGAGCTAATGTCCAGTAGCCAAGAAGCCCAATCCACTCTGCACGCAGGTGAGTTCGCTTCTTCTCCCCTTAGTCCCTCGATGCAGTGAGCCTGTTGCCAGCAGGTCTCACTGAAAATAACAAACCTAAACTAAAACTTTCACTAAGAAGCTCAGGAGAGCCCCTAGTGTGCACCCTTCTCGTCGGGCACAGAAATCTAACTGAGGCTTGGAGGAGGGTCATAGGGGGAGGAGCCAGTGCACACCAGTTAGTCCTAAAGCTTTCTTTAGATGTGCCCAGTCTCCTGCGGAGCCGCTATTCCCCATGGTCCTTACGGAGTCCCCAGCATCCACTTAGGACGTTAGAGAAAATACTTTAACACCTTTTATACTGCAGTCTTATGCTCATGGCTCTGTCTCCTATTTAACATACCTGGCCATATTACATTTTTGGAAGGTTAGGACCACTGGCATTAAGATTCCTTATTAATTGTCCTCAAAATATATGTATTTATGGGTTGCAGTTAACATGCCGGCTGTCGGGATCCCGGCGTTTAGGATACCGACGCAGAAATCCTGACAGCTGACAATACCAAAAGCCGGAATATTGGCGCAACAGGGCTATTCCCACTCGTGGGTGTCCACGACACCCACAGAGTGGGACAAGACGCAAGCCACCGAGCTCGAAAGGGGACTCTTAGCGCTCACCCCACTGCTGGAATTCTGGTGGACGGGATGCCGCTGTCGGGATAACGACAGTCGGCATACCGTCCACCGGCAAATCATATGTATTCTGTATGTACTAGCATTTTATGTTTACACTAGTATAAGAATGTAAAGTAATGCAGATTGGTACAGGAATGGAACCTTTTGTGGTCAGGAATGTTTTTCAAATGTTCCTGCTCCACTTACTTGTACTCACAGCTCCACGGACCGTAACTATTAATCACTACAGATGTGTCCTCATACACTACCCTTTTTGTGCCAGATGGCAAAACCTAAAATGATCTGCCATGGGTCGGTACTTGAGCACTTTTTTTTTCTTTCAAATATTTGCTTCTAAATAATCTAATGCTTCAAGATTCGGGATGTTACAGAGACCGAAGAGGACATGATTCAAGATTCGAGATGCTACAGAGACTGAAGAGGACATGATTCAAGATTCGGGATGCTACAGAGACTGAAGAGGACATGATTCAAGATTCGAGATGCTACAGAGACTGAAGAGGACATGATTCAAGATTCAGGATGCTACAGGGACTGAAGAAGACATGCTTCAAGATTCGGGATGCTACAGAGACTGAAGAGGACATGCTATTTGTAAGTAAAAAATGGGTAATGGGGCGTACAGGTGCTTAAAGTCCATGCATGCTGGCACATGCAGTTTGCCAAGTTCCGTCATGCTCTGGCAGGCTTGCTGGGATGTGTAGTTCACCTGTAAATAACTATATTAGTCATCATTACTTTTACCTCCACACCCTATGTTCCAGGACTGGTTGACCTTAGGAAGGTAGCAACCTTTTTTTTTTTCTGGGTTGACCAGTCTGGAGGTGGTTGGCCAACCCCGGCTAGTTCTAGTGCTGGTCACTGAAAAATGGGGGGGATCCCCACACTATTGTTTTCTTAATATTTTACATTTTACACATTTTAATAATGTTAACACAGAAAAGCCTGATAATCCTACTGATCTGTGCAGTACTTTATATCCGCAGCTGATTGATAGTGGTTCTCGTAGGATATGCGGCGGTTATACAATGGGATAGGGGCCTCAAGTCTACCAGGTATCTAAAACTGATTTGAAATGACAGTTAAACCCTAAACATGGTAAATAATGTCACTTCAGACATTTCTTCAAAATCTAGTAACACATAGCTTCTGTTTCTGGTCGAATGGTTTCCTTCAACTGGCGTAGGTATTCAGCCTGCGACTTTGCTATATAAACAAAAATGTAGGGGCGTGGCTTAATGGAGAAGGGGCGTGGCCACATAATAGTACCAATTCACATTATACCACACAGTAGTGCCGCTTATGCACATTGCACCAGGTAGAACCTCCTATACGCACTGCGCCAGGTAGAACACGTTATACACTTTGCTCCAGGTAGAGCATGTTATTAGCACCAGGCAGAGCACGTTATACACTTAGCGCCAGGCAGAGTATATTATACATATTGCACCAGGTAGATGACAATATGCAGACTGCGCCAGGTAGAGCACATTATTCACACTGCGCCAGGTAGAGCACGTTATACACATTGTGCCAGGTAGAGCACGTTATACTTTGCGCCAGGCAGGGCACGTTACACACACTGCACCAGGTAGAGCACGTTATACACATTGCGCCAGGTAGAGCACGTTATTCACACTGCGCCAGGTAGAGCATGTTATACTTTGCGCCAGGTAGAGCACGTTACACACACTGCACCAGGTAGAGCACGTTATACACATTGCGTAAAGTAGAGCACGTTATTCACACTGCGCCAGGTAGAGCACGTTACACACACTGCACCAGGTAGAGCGCGTTATACACATTGCGCGAGGTAGAGCACGTTATTCACACTGCACCAGGTAGAGCACGTTATACACATTGCGCCAGGTAGAGCACGTTATACACATTGCGCCAGGTAGAGCACGTTATACACATTGCGCCAGGTAGAGCACGTTATTCACACTGCGCCAGGTAGAGCACATTATACTTTGCGCCAGGTAGAGCACGTTATACACATTGCGCCACGTAGAGCACGCTATTCACACTGCGCCAGGTAGAGCACGTTACACACATTGCGCCAGGTACAGCACGTTATTCACACTGCGCCAGGTAGAGCACGTTATTCACACTGCGCCAGGTAGAGCACGTTATTCACACTGCGCCAGGTAGAGCACTTTATACACATTGCGCCAGGCAGAGCACGTTATTCACACTGCGCCAGGTAGAGCACGTTATACACATTGCGCCAGGTAGAGTACGTTATTCACACTGCGCCAGGTAGAGCACGTTACACACATTGCGACAGGTAGAGCACGTTATTCACACTGCGCCAGGTAGAGCACGTTATACACATTGCGCCAGGTAGAGCACGTTATTCACACTGCGCCAGGTAGAGCACGTTATTCACACTGCGCCAGGTAGAGCACGTTATTCACACTGCGCCAGGTAGAGCACGTTATTCACACTGCGCCAGGTAGAGCACGTTATTCACACTGCGCCAGGTAGAGCACGTTATTCACACTGCGCCAGGTAGAGCACGTTATTCACACTGCGCCAGGTAGAGCACGTTATACACATTGCGCCAGGCAGAGCACGTTATTCACACTGCGCCAGGTAGAGCACGTTACACACATTGCGACAGGTAGAGCACGTTATTCACACTGCGCCAGGTAGAGCACGTTATACACATTGCGCCAGGTAGAGCACGTTATTCACACTGCGCCAGGTAGAGGGGCAGAGAGATAGGGGTGTGAGGAGGTTACACTGGGCTGAGTTGGGGAGGGGAATCAGTGTATCTGGACTGACAGGGTGGTTCTTGATGGGAGGGCAGTGAGATAACACAGTGGGCTGGTTGGGGAGGGAAGGTGAAAACACTGGGCTCGCAGGGTCAGTAATGGTGGGGGGACACTGGGCTGGCAGACACTGTTAAGGCAGCATTGGCCTGCTGCTGTTCAGTTTCTGCCTGGCCCTGCACACTGGCTCAGCACAGCACTCACACCCCTTCCCCAGTGTCCCTGCATCCTCAGACCCCAGCTAAATTACCTCTGCACTGCCAGCTCTGTGCAGAGATCTGTTCCCAGGTGGCGGGTCCGGCTTGCTTCATCACTCTGCCGGGTGATGTCATCAGGCGGCGGCTCCGGCACCTCCCGTATCATCAGTAATCTTGCGTCGCGGACTGACCCCACCTCTCCCCGCCCGTGGACTAGTGCAGACAGGGAGAGCGTGACAAGTGTGGATCAAGCCCCGGAGCGCCGCGCTGCGGCTTCCCGTGGCTTGGCGATAGCGGCTCAGTCCTCTCAGCGTGTTAACAACTCCCGGCACCGCCAGCATCTTCCCGCCCAGCAGCAGCTGCCGCCTGACACACTTCTGACCAATAACGTCAGAGAGCAATTCCAACGGAGCGCATCCCCGGGGACCCACCCATTCTTAAAAAGTGAGTCCCCAGTCTTCATTTTGGGGTAAAAAAACGCGCTATAGCACGTTTTTGCGATCACTGCACACAAAGTAATAATTTTCTGCAAAATCTAGTAACACATAGCTTCTGTTTCTGGTCGAATGGTTTCCTTCAACTGGCGTAGGTATTCAGCCTGCGACTTTGCTATATACAGATGGGCTGTTGCATCATCAACAGCACTACAAATAACTTCATGGAATCGTTTCACTGTACTAGTGATTGTAACCAATTTACTGTGGACCCATTGCTTTTAAACAATTGTGTCCTCATCATCCATGTCACTATCATGAAAAAGTGTTCAACTATTTTCTGCAGTGCTTCCAGACCTGGGTATTTATATCACATCGATGAAACATACAAGTTTTTGAGACAAACAAGCAGAGGCGGATTGGCCATATGGCCTACAGGGAAGATCCCCAGTGGGCCGACGCACCCGCGGGGCCTGTTTTGTTTGAGGACATGTGGTCCTTTTTATAGACATAATGAATAAGATGCAAAATAATTTGCATATATGAAAATCACTTTGCCACTTATCCTGTGATTGCAGATGATCTAGTGTATGCTCTGCCTGCCTGCTTGGCTGACATAAGATTGAGTGAATAGTGATTGTAATACGGTTGGTGTAGTAATAAACAAGAAATGATATCTTTCTAAAGAATTATATAGTTTCCTACATTCTGAAGGTGTATCATATAATGTGCTCATAATATTTTATTTTATTTCTTTTTATCTTCCCCTTGATGCTGGACATGCCCACTATCTGGAAAGTCTTGGGGGGAGGGTGCTGCTGCCATGGCACATGGCTAGACCTTACACCTCTGGTGCTGCCCATGTGGGGCCACTAGTACAAATTTTTCCAGGGCCGCTTTTTGTTCCCAATCCGCCCCTGCAAACAAGGATTTTAGTTCGGTCTTTGTAATCCATCTTTAGTGATAGAGCAGCAGACATTATTTTTTTAAGTTTAGGTGAGTTTTGCAAACACACACATAATGCATATCTCTTGCAGCAACGCTAATACACCATGTAGGTCGTAAGGAACAAACCATAGACAATCCAACTTTAATGTCTGGAAAACGGTATTTGAAAGCAAGATAAAGCTCTTTCAAGTTTGCTAGGAGCAGCCTTTTCTATTTGTGAATCCTTTTTCCTCAAGGAACTTTTACAGAAATAAACGTTCTTCCAGGGCACATCCGAGAATGTTCATCATCTTCATAAAACTGCTGTACCTGATGAACATAGAAAAAGAACAAACGGCTGCGCTGAATATCAGGAACGAAACATAATGTACAGAGAGCCAACGTAAAAAATAACAATGTTTATTAATAAAACATATAAAAAGATTAATTATCAAATAACCGGTGAATAATATATATAAATATATATAAGAACAATCACTAGTCGTGAACTAGTGGTATATTGTAATAACTCAGCTTATTGGGGTGAAAAGTTCCGTGATTCACTTGTTAGATAGTTGATAAATACCAGGTGTGTTGGTAGGATCCTAATGAATTAAAAGTCCCTCAGTTGAAATTGATATTCAATACCTTTCCAAAATGGGCTGGTAAGAGCCGAGCGTCCTCGGCTTCAATGTCCTGCAATGCCCATATACGCTGTGCAGCGGAAAGGAATGGACCGTCTCTCTCACAACCCGGTCGTGGCGGCGTGTGCGCTGAAGCCACTGATGTCGGATGCTGTAGACGGAGGGTGCAGCGGGGACCAAGGGACACCTGGAAGATTTCACCTGAGCTGAGTGTGGATAGGGGCGGGTCCTGACGCGTTTCGTCACGTTCACGTGACTTTCTCAAAGGTAGATACCTGCCTCCTAGGTCATCCGGTATTTAAAGGCTGAGTTGATTAGTGTGGACAGGTGAATGTCATCAGCAATGTTAAAAGCAATAAAAATGCATAAAACGAAGGCTCTCATGTACTAACACATAACATTATATATAGTTGGCAGAAATGACTAGAGAAAGATACATTTATAATAGACTTATTGGTGTCTACATTTATAATAGACTTATTGGTGTCTACATTTATAATAGACTTATTGGTGTCTACATTTATAATAGACTTATTGGTGTCTCACGGAACTTTTCACCCCAATAAGCTGAATCACGGAACTTTTCACCCCAATAAGCTGAGTTATTACAATATACCACTAGTTCACGTCTAGTGATTGTTCTTATATATATTTATATATATTATTCACCGGTTATTTGATAATTAATCTTTTTATATGTTTTATTAATAAACATTGTTATTTTTTACGTTGGCTCTCTGTACATTATGTTTCGTTCCTGATATTCAGCGCAGCCGTTTGTTCTTTTTCTATGCTATCACCACAATACTACACATAGTATTCCGGCAAGCGCAGACTATCGGGAACATAAAATTGTGATTATTTAATTCTATGAAACACGTATTGGTTTTCACTTTTTATTTTGATGATTAGGCGCTCGTTTGTTGCAGTTTTTTGTTTTGTACCTGATGAACGGTTTGTACAGGAAGGGCTTTCCCTCTATACGTTTCAGGTTCTGCCAGTATACCCTGGGTTTCTTTACGTTTTCTTGATTGTTTTACTATGTATTCTGTGACATTAAATAAGATAGGAACTCATGTTATGTTTAAGTTTTAAAATCTAATAATTTCTTGTGTTAATTATGTATGCGGTACAACAGTAATTGAATGTCAACTTCATGATTTTTTTTTTTATCCACTATGAAAAAGAGTACCATGCAGTTTTTTTGTGTGGTAGTAATGTATACCTTTGTTAAGCACATAAAAAAATTGGGATATCTAATGTTGATTGAACCTAGTGGTTTTAAGTCTTTTATAAAAACGTGCGTTTTTGCCGTAACTGAAAATGTAAGGCATATAGTAATTTGGTTTGGATTTTTGGATTAGGGAGGAAGAGTTACCTAAGGAGTCCAAATTTCATGGTGATTCCTTCATAAACACCCGTGATATTTAAAATAAACTGGATAAAGTAAATAATTTCATAAATTGAAAAATCAATATTTAATAAACGAATTGTCAAACATTGGAGATATTTGGCAGAAATAGTTGATTTGACATCCTCTCTTAACTAAAAAAAAATAAATCTGAGATGGGTGGTGGACATTTAATTTTTTGGGGGGTGATTTAATGTGGAATGACCCGCCATTAACTCTACGCTAACATTATAATATCGGTTGTAAATATGATGTATTTGTGGACGTTACAAATACAAAGACTATAATCAATAATTACGGTTAATTTTTTATGCTAAAAGTAAACAAAATAATGAATCAATCTATTACCTATTACAGCGTAAAGAAAAAAAAATGTGGACAGAAATGAATAAAAATTTGATGTCAAGTGATTTCTACAGGGAAATCCTACACAAAATATCACGCTACACGCCGCTGTAAGCTCAAACACACACACAGAGCATTGCGGAGGATTTATGTCCCCGACTCAAGCACTAGAGACATGCAGAGTGTAATTTATCAATGAGCAAAACCCGGGATTTGTGCCATGTTCTACTGAGTCATGACCAGGGTTTTACTGCCGTAATTGTGTGCCTCGTCCAGCAGAATAATAATGAGAAGGGGAACAGTGGACACTGGAAAATGCTGCTGCTTCGATGGGACACCCAGCTCCAATGTGCGGGAATTTATTTACTTCATTCTGACAGAGAAAATTGGTAGTCGTTACAAAGTGGCTTCTTAAAAATAAACTTGAAAATCAAACCCCTACTTTCAGAAAATGGGGGCCATGTACCAAGGAGCTTATTTTTCTTTTTAGCACACGAAGCACATGGGAATGTCAATCATTAGCGGTTGTGTTATGTTGATGTTTGCAGATTTTTTTAACTATGCATTCGTCGCGGTCACTGCTATTGATTAATAAATGCAGACGCAGTGAGAATTTCTTTGCAAAGTGGCAGATAGTGGGGTTGATTCAGACCTGATTGCTGTGCTGCTAATTTTGCTGTCCTGCGCTCAGATAGCCACTGTCCAAGGGGAGTGTAAATTTGCCTGTGCAAGTGTGATCGCATGTGTACGCCGTGCAACAATATCACTCAGTCAGCGGGCATCTGCAAATCCATTCGCAACACTCACCATCAAATGCTTTTACCAGTGTGTGTAGTCTGTGCGCAGCCCAGGACTTACTCCTACAGTGCGATGAGAATGGGCTGATTGGGACTGGAGCTGATATCATATACTCTCCCTGGAAATGCTTGGGAACGCCTGCGTTTTCCCTGACACTCCCAGAAAATGATCAGTTACCACCCACAAACATCCTCTTCATGTCAATCAGTTTGCGCATGGCTGTGCGAATGAAATTTTCACACCAGCCTGTCACTGTTCGTGATGCCTGCATATGCATGTGCAGTCTATCGATAATCGCCGGTGCGCAAAAACGCACAGCAATGATCAGCTCTGAACGTCTGTTAAATGAAACGGGGGGGCGGGGGGCATGGTGTCAAATCAAATGCAGGAGTGTCACAACTATTTTGGGGGCATGTCTGACCCTGTCAAGGCTCCAGTGGGTTACTTGCAAAGGATATTCAGAATCAGGCTCCATGCTCTCAGTTATACATGCAAAGCTTTTGATCAAAGAGTTCCATTTATACTTAATTTTAAGCAAAGATTGTGTGGTCATTTCATCCATATACCTGTTCAATACAGTGGCACAGGTATTTAATTATCCATGTATGAAAAAAAAGCAAACTATGATTTAACAGGTAGAGCAGTCACTGTCACTAATTATGGGTAGGAAGACGGAACCAGATGGCAACAGGCCCATATTGCACTTTGGGGGAAATGTACTAAGCCTTGGGGAGTAATAAAGTGGAGAAAGATAAAGTACGAGCCAATCAGCTCCTAACTGCCATGTTACAGGCTGTGCTTAAAAAATTATACAAGCTGATTGGTTGGTAGTTTGTCTCTCTCTCTAAAGGGGGGTACTCACGGGAGAGATGTGTGCTGAGCGATCTTAACACAGACCGCTCAGCACACATCTCTCCCCCCGCTCAGCACAGAGCGATGTGCTGAGCGAGGGGGAAAGCCGACGGGGGGCCGTTCACTTCACACAACGGTGAAGTGAGCGACCCGCTAGATTGAGCCTGCATGCAGGCTCAATCTAGCACCGGCGATAGCGATGCGCGGGGCCGCGCATCGCTATCGCTGGAGGGCATACACACGGCAGATCCGTGCTTAAAATTTAAGCAATCTAGCAAGATTGCTTAGATTTTAAGCACGGATCTCTCCGTGTGTACCCCCCTTAAGGCTTAGTACATCTGCCCCTAAGGGCCTGATTCAGAGTTCAGATTTGAATGCGGCTGCACTTAATGAGTTTTAGAAACTGTTAATGCGCCGTCTCGAACATACACATCTTTACTCATCTCTGAGCGAGACAAACAGATCTCAGACGTTTCTCTCCGCCTGGGAAATGTATGTTTCTGGGTGCACAGAAGAGAACAGTTTTCTTTTAGTGTAGAGGGCCAGAGTTACACCATGTTTAGAGTTGTTGATATGCCAATGGGACGCCTATTTCAGTTGAATCTCTGATGATATGGATGATGACTGCTATCTGGGTCAGTGTGTAGCACCAAAACGGGTGGCAGTGCGCCCTGTTCCACCCATGCCCCTAAAATCCTGATGTCATGATGTCAAGCCTAGGTGGCAAAGCTGCCAGCTTTGGGAAGTAAAGCTCTGCCTGGAGCATCCTAAGGATGCTTCAGGTAGTTCCACAGGCAACAAAAGACGTTAACTGGCTAGATGCATCATCGCTTGGAGAGTGATAAAATGGACAAAGAAAAAGTACCAGCCAATCAGTTCTTAACTGCCATGTCACAGGCCCTGTTTGGAAAATGGCAGTTAGGAGCTGATTGGATGGCACTTTTTCACACTCCATTTTATCACTTTCCAAGCAATGATGCATCTGGCCCTGGGAATGAGGCCAATAGCAATATCCTCTAGACTAGGCCAAGACAGTCCAGAAAGAAATGGTGACATGACTAAGCTGATGGTGTACCAGTTAATGCAATGATTTTACTATAATTGATGCACTCTATTCTATTTATTAGGATTAATGCTACCAGAAAAAGGGATACAGGGTCTGATACATTGATGGTTTGCCCCTCCCCACTGCCCCCATTCCTAATGTGATAGACTACAAGCACAGTTAAAAAGGAGTTACCAGAAGGCCAATGTCTGGTGCATGGGTAGTCATTTTTAGGTAAATGAGTAAGCATGATGGAAGTCAGATATAGCAAGAGTCAAAGCCAAGAGGTTTAGTCGGGACAAACAGGGTCAAAACTATTGTAGTGAGAGACTGGACAGCAGAACTATAATGCAAGAGACTGGAGGAATACTCTGCAGCTACCTGCTCCTAGAGAGAGGCTTATGTAGGCTGCTCATTTGCATCTGTGATGTCATTGATCACATGATCATAAGGAAAAAGGAGCAAGAGTACCAAACACCCGGCCCCTTAGAGAAGGTATGTAGTGCACATGGTCTGGCCTTGAGCGGTGTAAAGAAATAGAATGTTGGGACCAGAAGGAACGCACTTGCACAATCTACCAATGGAGCTGATGATGCAGGAACAGCTCTGACTGACCAGTGGCACCAAACCCATTAATTGTCACATTTTGTCACAGGTGCTATGGCTGAACATTAAGATATATTTTATAACAACAACAGCAAATGATGGATCATTTGAAACATTATTTAAATGTTATTTAGTCACTTTTCAAATATAATGGAAAAATACAAAAACTATATTGTGACATATTCCTCCATAATTTGTACCTTATGCGCAGACTTCTAAGAGAGCAGATACAAAGCCCTCTATCTGTTGTCTAAAGTATTGCAGAGCGCAGAGGATTCATGGAGGATCTTTTGTATTGTTTTTGAGGTTTCGCCATCTGCATTCTCACCATAAGACTGTTACATAAATTGTCCTAATGTTTTCCCCATATGTGAAAAATCTGGCAACAATTAATCATGTCAGACTGAAGATACACTGATATATGGACATAGAAAGCCACATTGACGCTGACGACCTAAAGTCCTGAGCCCATCTGCGTTCAAGTGTATAGAGATGAGCTAGACAGCACACAGTGGCCAAACAGCATTTTATAATCTGGAACAATGAATTAGTGAATGAAAGGAACTGTAAACTTAACTATGACTTATTAAAAAAATAAAATAGGTTGTGTACAACTTTTCTCACAGAGTTAACATGACTGTCTCTCAAAGAGGTCCCCCACTATATATCTACTATATAAAAGTGAAAATTTGTCCTTCTGTCTGTATTTCTATACAAATCCACAGTTTACAAGTGAAGATCGTGACATTTGGCATACAAGTGTATCAAAACACGGCGGAGGCAACTAATAAAAAAATTAGACATCCCTAGCACCCTTGGGGGGAGGGAAGGGGGGGGGGGGAGACAGCAGCACAGAGTATATCAGGAGACAGCATAACTTCGGAATTGCTGGAGCAATGTACTCAGAAATTGGTACACATATGCCTTACAAAAACTGTGGGGGTCAGACACCCCTAGCACTCCTAGGGGTTGGACAGCAGCACAGAGTATTTCAGGAGACAGCATAACTTCCGAATGCCTGGAGCAATTTACAACAAGCTTGGTACACATATGCCTTACAATCTGGGAACAAACACTGTGGGGGGAAGACACCCCTAGGGGTGAGGCAGCAGCACTGAGTATTTCAGCAGACAGCATAACTTTGGAATGCCTGCAGCAATTTACAACAAACTTGGTACACATATGACTTACACTCTGGGAGCAAACACTGTGGGGGTCAGACACCCCTAGCACACCTAGGGGTGACGCAGGAGCACTGAGTATTTCAGGAGACAGCATAACTCCCGAATGCCTGGACCTATTTAAAACAAACTTGGTACACATATGATTTACACTCTGGGAACAAACACTGTGGGGGTAAAACACCTAGTACCCCAAGGGGAGGGACAGCAGCACAGAGTATTTCAGAAGACAGCATAACTCTGGAATGCCTGGACCTATTTACAACAAACTTGGTACACATATGACTTACAGGCTGGGAACAAACACTGTGGGGGTAAGACACCCCTAGCCCCCCTAGGGGTGAGGCAGCAGCACAGAGTTTTTCAGCAGACAGCATAACTCTTTAATGCCTGGAGCAATTTACACCAAACTTGCTACACATATTACTTACACTCTGGGAACAAACACTGTGGGGGTAACACACCACTAGCACCCCTAGGAGTGGACCAGCAGCACAGACTATATCAGGACATGCATGATATGTCAGTGATGACAGGGCTGCATGTGACAGGGCCAGTGACATGATGTGAGCAGGGGAATGCAGGTAGCACGAACCCACACACTGAGAGTTATATAGTGGAAGTAGCACGGTCCCCCAGCAGCACAGAGTATATCAGGAGTTACATAAACTGTGAAAAATAGGATTTTAATTACCTACAGGTAAATCCTTTTCTCGTAGTCCGTAGAGGATGCTGGGGTCCACATTACTACCATGGGCTATAGACTGGTCCCTTGGGAGCCATGGGCACTCTAAGAGTTTAATAGGGTGGGCTGGCTCCTCCCTCTATGCCCCTCCTACCAGACTCAGTCTAGAAACTGTGCCCGAGGAGACGGACATACTTCGAGAGAAGGAATTACACAGATAGTGGTGAGATTCACACCAGCTCACACATAAAAAGGCAAACCAAGCTAACCAGCTTGAACAATTCAGCAACAGCTGAACAACAGTACTTAACCAAGTAACAATGCAGTACTTAACCAAGTAACAAGGCAGTACTGAACCAAACAACAACTGCAGGATAAAGAAGCGCTGGGCGGGCGGGCGCCCAGCATCATCTACGGACTACGAGAAAAGGATTTACCGGTAGGTAATTAAAATCCTATTTTCTCTTATATCCTAGAGGATGCTGGGGTCCACATTAGTACAATAGGGATGTACCAAAGCTCTCAGTATGGGAGGGAGAGCGCGGAGGCTCCTGCAGAACTGATTGACCAAACTTTAGGTCCTCAGAGGCCAAAGTATAGAATTTGTAGAACTTGGCAAACGTGTTTGACCCAGACCAAGTAGCCGCTTGGCAAAGCTGTAAAGCCGAGACACCCCGGGCAGCCGCCCAGGAAGAGCCCACCTTACGAATAGAGTGGGCCTTAACAGATTTTGGACACGGCAAGCCTGCCATAGAATAAGCATGCTGAATAGTAAACCTGATCCAGCGAGAAATCCTCTGCAAAGAAGCAGGATACCCAACCTTGTTGGGATCATAAAGGACAAACAAAGCGTCCAACTTCCTGTGACGCACAGTCCTCTTCACATATATCTTCAAAGCCCTCACAACATCCAAGGACTTAGAGCATACTTGCCTACCTGACCCTCTCCATGAGGGAGAAAATGCTCTGTTCCTGGACTTTCCTGGTAATGTATGATTGACATCACCTGTGGTGAGCTATTTAATTGATAAGAAAGTTGTTTCACCACAGGTGATGGCAATCATACATTACCAGGAAAGTCCAGGAACAGAGCATTTTCTCCCTCATGGAGAGGGTCAGGTAGGCAAGTATGACTTAGAGGGAATTGAGGAGTCAGTAGCTACTGGCATCACAATAGGTTGGTTGATATGAAAAGCCGACACAATCCTTGGAAGAAAATGCTGATGCGTCCTGAGCTCAGCTCTATCCTCATGGAAAATCAAGTAGGGGCTCTTACAGGACAAAGCCCCCAATTCTGACACACGTCTAGCAGATGCTAACGCCAGCAGTGTGACAGCCTTCCACAACTTGACCTCCACCTCCTGTAAAGGCTCAAACCAATCCGATTGCAGGAACTGTAACACCACGGTACGATCCCAAGGTGCCGTAGGAGGCACAAAGGGAGGCTGGATGTGCAGAACCCCTATCAAGAAAATCTGAACCTCAGGGAGGGCAGCCAATTGTTTCTGGAAGAAAATGGATAAGGCCGAAATTTGGACCTTTATGGATCCCAAATGCAGGTCCACGTCCACATCCACACCTGCTTGCAGAAAGAATAGAAACCGTCCAAGTTGAAACTCCACTGTAGGAAACTTCTTGGATTCACACCAAGACACATATTTTTTCCAAATCCGATGGTAATGTTTAGACGTTACTCCCTTCCTAAGCCTCCTCGACCTGCTCAGGTGTTTTGTCAGTAATGTGCAACACATCCCTAACTGCCTCAATCATGAGCTGCACCCCCTTAGCAAGGGATGCCTCACCCTCCCGCATATCCCCACCACCGTCTCCGAGTCGGTATCCGTGTCAACCTGCATAATCTGGGCAAGAGCACGCTTCTTTGGGCATATTCCAGGGGAGTTTGAGGAGGCTCTGGGAACAGAACAGACAAAACCTCTACAGATTTTCTCAAAACCTGCGTTTCAGTCTCCTTATGAGCTATCCTAGATGAAATCCGGGATATTATTCCCTTACGTGAAGCCACCCACAACGGTTCGGATTCAGAAGGCTGAGACATGACATTACATTCCTGAGTACATGGAATGGATTCCTCTGGGGAAGATACATACTCTGCAGCACAAGACACAGAGTCCCTAGACATGGTAATGTGAGAAATATGTACACACACACACACACACACACACACACACACACACACACACACACACACACAGGAAAATGTCAGACACAGTTTCCGCCAAGTACATTCAGAGAGACACAGAGATAATGGAGCCAGCGGGATCAGTACTAAATGCCGCCGGTCGGAATCCCGGCGGTCGAAATACCGACGCCGAAATCCCGACCACACAATCCCGACAGGGGTGGTGAGTGGAACGCAGCCCCTTGCGGGCTCGCTTCGCTCGCCACGCTGCGGGCACGGTGCCTCGCTACGCTCGGCACACTATTATATTCTCCCTCTATGGGTGTCGTGGACACCCACGGAGGGAGAATGTGTCGGGATTGTGGCGGTCGGGATTGTGGCGGTCGGGATTGTGGCGGTCGGGATTCCGGCGTCGGTATTTCGACCGCCGGGATTCCGTCCGGCGGCATCTTGACCGCATCCCGAGCCAGCACCCACACAGTGCCCCAGTAGGCCGTTATATCATAAAAGCCCGGCACTGAATGTGCAACTTTAATAAGCTACACAGTGCCAAATAGTGACTAACACTCTCTCCCCCTTCTATAACACCCTGGTACCGCACAGGATAGCTGGAGTTATGTGGACGTTCGGCGCTCGCTGTCAGTGCCTCTATGTGTGAATCTGCAGGGAGTAAATGGCGCTGGTGAGCTGCTGGATCTGCACTGAGGAGAAGCTCCGACCCCTGTAATGGCGCGTCTTCCTTCACTTTGAAAAATTATACTGGCCTGAGGAATTTCATCGCTGGCAGCACAATCCCTGACAGCCCAAGTGACCAGTGTGTAGGGTTTTGAGCTGGCCCATGGCGCCGCACAGTCTGACTCTGAGCCCTCCAGAGCGCAGCGTCAGTGCTGCGCTCCCACCCTGAAGCCGCCATACATGACGGTTCCCCGCTGGTCGGGTTGCCTGCAATCTACTCACCACTGACGTCTTCTGGCTCTGTTAGCGGGTGACGGCATGCTGCGGGAGTGAGCGGTCGCCTCAGGGGCTTGCAATCATTACCTTCAGGAGCTCAGTGTCCTGTCAGCGGAGATAGTGGCCATTAACCTCAGAGGTTTGGATACTACTCCCCCACCTAAGTCCCACGAAGCAGGGAGGCTGTTGCCAGTAGCCTCCCTGTGCATAACTCTAGTAAAAATAATAAAACTAGAAAAACTCCTATGGAGCTCCTGTTATGCACACCAGTGCCAGCAGGAATGTACTGGTGTCTGAACGGAGAGGGATGCAAAACAAATGAACTCACAGACAGACTGGGGAATATGATATTACATACACAGAAGGTGATAGGGTAACAAAATAAACACAAAGTGAACAGAGAAGCCCAAAGGCTAAGAAACTGGGTGTCTCCCTAGTATTAGGAATGCTCAGATGGAAAGAAGCGAGATGTTGTGATTTAATACGTAGAGAACCCGAAATGCTGTTGCTAAGGGCAACAGCAAAACCCTAAAGGGTTACCAACGGGTGTGGCAGTAAACTCCTTGGTCAGAGATGGAATAATAGACACAAGGAGAGTCTCCACAATCCTAGTCCTCACTTGCAGTGCACTGGTTCAACTTACTGCCACTAAACTGACACCTGAACACCTTGCACAGTGAGAAAGGATTTTGGCAGGCAAGTCTGAGAATACAGCCGCAAACTTGCTAGGTTCACAGAGTAGCAAAAGAACCCCAGCAGGTTAAACGACTGACTCCAGTCTTACTGCTAGGTCTGGATTGGCAGAGTATAATACCAAATCCCAAGGCCTATTTGCAGTAAGCAACAAACAAATACAAAGTTTACACAGTACTAGCTAGCTTTCAGGAACTGACTAACCAACAAAGATTCAGCAGCATCTGCCTAACCTGAGAAGAGGGTTTATATAGCAGGTGCTGTCCACGCCCCACTCAGACCTCACAGACTGTGAGCACAAAAACCAGCACCGGATCCCCTGCCGTGCACAGAGCCTGTTACCACTGCACAGCAAAAGACCCGAACCGGAGTATCAGCTACGCTCAGGTTACTCCGCTAGCACTTGTCTCCCGGTTGCCATGATGACGTGGCAGCACAGAGCAGGAGACCCTAACAGCTCCCCTAACTGTGACCGGCTTCACCGGGCACATTTTCTAAACTGAGTCTGGTAGGAGGGGCATAGAGGGAGGAGCCAGCCCATACTATTAAACTCTCAAAGTACCCATGGCTCCCAAGGGACTCGTCTATACCCCATAATACTAATGTGGACCCCAACATCCTCTAGGACGTAAGAGAAAAATCGATAATTTCACAGGAGCACTGACATGATGTGAGGAGGAGAATAGAGGCAGCAGGAAGCCTGAGAGTTATATAGTGGGAAGAGCAGGGGACCAAAAAGGGGTCTGGCCACTAAACAAAGTGGGTCAGGGAAGCAAAATATGCCTATACACTAGATCTCCAACCAACGTAAATTAACGAACTATCATTCTAATTTACCATCCTCATCCCATAGCATAGCGCGGGTATTCAGCCATCTAGAATGTTATTTATACTGTGTGTTTAATATTTAAATTTAATTTTGTGAACAGACATTCTTAAAATCCCGGGTACTCCAGCTAGTTATATAAATATAATACAGGAATAAACTTCTGAAAAGTACATAGTACCCTGTGAAATTTATTCTGACAGCTCAGTGATGACAGTAAAAGGGACCGTGGTCCCCAATACCTCTCTACATTATACCAAAATATAAAAAACAAAACAAAAACACAATTTTATTAAATAAAGCACTCTGCAGTAATATCATTCTCCCTTTCACCTCTGTCCATCAATGAGAAGAAAGGGGAACTGTGATGATATGCAGCGCATGCTTGCTGCGAAGCTGAAAGTACGGTGCGTTGCTGTCATGCCTATCAACAGTTTAACCATCGACGGTCTTTAATCATCGGGGGGGGGGGGATTGATGGTTTAGGTCTGCACATGTGAAAAGGAACGGGAAGCAGCCCACACGCACGGTACTTACAAATTAAGGGATTTTACCACTGGAACTCCCCCACTGATGCCAAAAACTATACACCATTGAGGGTAAGTATTCATGCATAGGCAAATGCAGGGGGAGTGTTTCTGGTTGCCTGGAAACCCCCCTCCTCTTGGCAAGTGGCTCAAATGATGACAACAATAGTGGTGGTATGTAATACAATTATGAAAGCTGACGCCTCATCATGCAGTTTTAGGGACAAAGCAGAGCTACTTCACATGCCCAGAGGTAGCAACTTCCACCACGTTTGCTGTGTGTGTGGATCTGAGTGGATCTCAATCAGTGCTCTGGACTAGAGTAGCTACCAGGAACAAAAGACAGGAGCCTTACCATGAGGTGGGAGAATGTGTGCTTAGAAAGTGCACCACTGGTTCTATTATGCTTGTCTATTTATTATGGTTTGTTTAACATTTTCCTGACCACTTAATTATATTATTTAAATGTTTGATACAGCCTAAACTAGAGACCATCTACAGTTTTAAATATTAATACTGTATTCCATACAGTAACCAGTGTATAAAAAGACCAATGTTTACGTTAATGTCCAGGGTCGTTATTAGGTTCTTCTACTGCTCTCCCAGACTCCTGCACATGCTCCAATGTTCCTCAGAGCGAGAGACTGTGGACTGCATTTGGAAACCCCCCTCAAGAAATTTTGCTTTTGCCACTGTCATGGTTATAAACCACTGATGGTGGATGGCCATCCCATAGCTGAAAAAATTCTGCTCCATCAGCAGCTTGGCTAGCATATGGAGCACATGATCTGGTTGCATCATGCGCACTACCCCTGAGCCAGTGATAAAACTGATTAAAATTAGAAGTGAACACTTTGGGCATGATATATGATTTGAATACCGCCCTGCTTTCTAAAGTGATCCCCGTTATTGCAGATATCGTGCCCATAGTAATCAGGTTTTTGCTGAGTAAAGGGTTGGGAGCCCTCACTACCCAGGGGGTAGCAAGCTAAATGATTTTACCAAGCCCGTCAGCAGAAAAAGAATGGGAGTGGAAGGGGGTGAAAATAATTGAATACTGCCATTATTGTTTTACAAAAGGCACTAAAACTGTAACTGAATTGCAGAGTGTACAGTAAGTGTAAATTTTATAGATGAGAAAAAAGGCGGGTGTTTTTTTTTTATATGTCAGTAATTCATAGGGTTTAAAGGCTGAAGTATCTAGTCTTTCTTGAACCTGAGATTGTAGGGAGTCGCTTGCTGTACAAAGGGCGTAATTCAGCATGAGTTGTAGTTTTGCAAGAAATCGCATAACTACAACTACTTTCTCTAGCATGCGGGGGGGCGGCCCAGTACAGAGCAAGGCCACCCCGCATGCTGGGTCCCCCTTCCCCCCTGAAATGTGAGCGCATCGCTAAACAGCAATGCGCACGCATCTTAAGGGTTGGCCAGTCGCTGGGCCACCATGTTTTGGGTCGCAGCAAGATAAAAGTGGAGCAGTCAGCAGCTGACAACTTGACATGAGCACTATATGGCACCTGCCCAAAAACCTCAAGTTAAGGAATATTTTACTTATAGATGCAAACAAAATTCATGTGCACACTGTAGAGGTCACCACTGTATAGGTATAGGCAATCATACAAGTGGTATGTCTATGTGGCCAGTGCAAGGATGGTCGGTGCCTTAAGCAAAGCTACTGCCCATTTCAACGTTTTACTCACTTCACACATCTTACTATTTAAAATACAAATAATCATTTTTATCTCTTCCTGAATGACTGTCTGTACTCCAACTGCATTGATGTCTGACGCAGAATGCTCTTGAGGCTCCACTGCTACACAGGGGCAAACACAGAAATTCTGGAGGAAGGGTTTCCGAATGTTAGCTTATTAAGATGCAGGAATATAGATGTTCCAGTACTGCTTAATAATGGGGAATACATTATCACTGCAATGTATTTTGTATGACTCCATTGATCCTGGTGATACTGGCAATGGTAAAAAAAATAGTAATTTAGTACCTGACGGTAATTCCTTTTCTCGTAGTCTGTAGTGGATACTGGTGAACTGTACTTTAGTACCGTGGGGTATAGATCGGGTCCACTGGAGCCTGGCACTTTAAAAACCTTTAGTGTATGTATGTGTGTGCTGGCTTCTCCCCTCTATGCCCCTCCTACCAGACTCAGTCTAGGAAAACTGCGCGCGAGGAGACTGACATACCATGAGAGAAGAAACAGACAACAGCGGTGAGGCAACAAGCCAACACACAACCATAATCAACAAAGGAGTGCTAACCGGAACAGAGGATAGCAACGTCCAGAACAACAAGGATAGCAAAGCTAACCCAACAAAACCAAGGGACCGTAATAGCAGGCCAACCAAAACACTTACAGGTAGTAAGCAGGATTCGAAGCACTGAGGCGGGCGCCCAGTATCCACTACGGACTACAAGAAAAGGAATTACCAGTAGGTATTAAATTCCTATTTTCTCTAACGTCCTAGTGGATACTGGGGTTCTGTACTTTAATACCGTGGGGAAGTCCCAAAGCTCCCAAAACAGGTGGGAGAGTGCTGAGACCCCTGTAAAACCGCCTGACCAAACTGACGGTCATCCTTGGCCAAGGTGTCGAACCTATAGAACTTTACAAAAGTGTTCGAACCAGACCAAATAGCAGCTCGGCACAACTGCAAGGCCAAGACAGACAAGAAGTATAGGCCTGTTGAATAGTCAACCTGAGCCAGCGAACTATAGATTGCTTAGAAGCTGGCCGACCAATCTTGGTGGCATCATAAAGGAAAAACAGCGAGTCAGATTTCCCATGACGATCCGTCCTCTTGACATAAATCCTCAGAGCCCTCACCACATCCAAGGACTCTGGGCCCACAGAAGCGTCAGCCAACACTGGAACAACAATAGGCTGATTCAGTGAAAAGCGGACACCATCTTAGGCAAAAATTGAGGTTGGGTTCTGAGTTCAGCCCTGTCCTCATGAAAAATCAAGCACCGGCTCTTACAGGATAAGACCCCATTTCAGAGACACGCCTTGCAGATGCCAATGCCAGCAACATGACAGTCTTCCAAGTAAGAAACTTTAATTCCACCTTTAGTAAAGGTTCAAACCAATCTGACTGAAGAAAGGACAAAACCACATTGAGATTCCACGGAGCCGTGGAAGGGACGAAAGGCAGTTGCATATGAAGAACCCGTTTCAGGAAAGTCTGCACCTCCGGCAACAACGCAAGTTGTTTCTGAAAGAAAATCAAGAGGGCCGAAATTTGCACTTTGATGGAGCCCAATCGTAGGCCCATATCCACACTTGCTTGCAGGAAAAGCGGAAAATTACCAATTCGCAATCCCACGGGAGAAACCTTTCTACCCTCACACCAAGAAACATATTTCTTCCAGAGACGGTGGTAGTGTTTTGTAACCGTCTTTCGAGCCTGTACCATAGTGGAAATAACCTTGGAGGGTAGGCCCTTTCATGCTAAAATTTACCTCTCAACTTCCAAGCCGTCAAACATAGCCGCTGTAAGTCTAGATAGACGAACGGCCCTTGCTGAAGAAGATCTTGTAGAAGCGGCAAAGGCCAGGGTTCCTCCAGAGACATGGTCTGGAGGTCTGTGTACCAGGCCCGACGAGGCCAATCCGGGGCAATTAGAACTGCCTGAATGCTGAACTTTTTAGAACCCTTGGAATGAGCGGGATTGGAGGAAACAAGTAAACCAACTGGTAATTCCAAGTAGACGTCAGCGCGTCCACTGCTACCGCCTGCAGATCCCTAGATCTGGAACAGTAACGGCGTAGCTTTTTGTTAGAGCGAGAAGCCATCAGATCTAACTGCGGACACCTCCAACGGCGAATCAACTGATGAAACACCTGAGGATAAAGGCCCCATTCCCCCGGATAGAGGTCGTGCCTGCTGTGGAAGTTCGCCTCCCAGTTGTCCACACCGGGAATGAATATGGCTCAAATGGCCCTTGCGTTGGCTTCTGCCCAGAGGAGTATTTTTTACACCTTTCGCATTGCTGCCTTGTTTCTTTATATATGCCACCGCCGTGGCGTTGTCCGACTGAACTAGGATAGCTTGATACCGGGGGAGATAGGACGCTTGGAGAAGAGCATTGTAAATCGCCCTGAGTTCCAGGACATTTATCGGTAGTGCCGATTCCTGACTTGACCACCTCCCCTGGAACAGAGTCCCTTGCGTCACAGACCCCCCAACCACGGAGGCTTGCATCCGTCGTCAGTAGCGTCCACGAGTGGGTACTGAAACTCCGCCCTTCCACCAGGTGAGGAACATGTAGCCACCATAACAGAGAAATCCGCGCCTTTGGGGATAAGGTCACCATCCGATGCATGTGCAGATGAGACCCTGACCATTTGTCCAGCAAATCCAGTTGAAAAGGCCGGGCATGAAACCTGCCATATTGGACTGCTTCGTAAGCGGCCACCATCTTGCATAGCAAACGTATGCAAAGACGTATTGAGACCCTGAGGGGTCGGAGTACTGAGCACACCACAGTTTGGAGAGCTAACGCCTTGTCCAAAGGAAGGAACACCTTCTGAGACAGGAACTGCAGACATTGGGACGGTTCCAAGTGAGATTTCCAAAAATCCAGAATCCATCCATGATTCGTTTGCAGGCGGGTTGTCAGGTCAATGCTTTGCAGCAGACGTTCACCGGATATTGCTTCTATCAGAAGATTGTCCAAGTAAGGGACAAAGTTGACACCCATTTTGTGCAGTTGCAGTATCATCTCCGCCATGACCTTTGTGAAGACCCGTGGTGGTCTGGAGAGACCAAAGGGTAAGGCCTGAAACTGGAAGTGGCCGTCCAAGATGGCGAACCTGAGGTAAGACTGATGAGGAGGCCACATAGGGATCTGTAGGTAAGCATCCTTGACGTCTAAGGACACAAGGAATTCCCCCTCCTCTAGACCGAACACCACTGCCCGCAGGGATTCCATCTTGAATTTGAAAAACCGCAGATACTGTAAGGGTTCAAAACCTTCAGATTCAGGCTGGGATGCAACGAACCGTCTGGATTTGGCACGTCGAAAAGACTGGAGTAAAACCCCTGTTGCATAACAGAGGAGATACTGGAACCCCAACTCCCGTCTGTAAAAGTTTCTGAATGGATTCTTGCAAGGTAATTTTTGCTGCGGGTGAAGCTGGCAAGCTTGACCTGAAAAATCTGTGAGGACGAAGTGTAACCCCCGGGGACAGAGAGCTGTCCTCATCCATATCATCTGTTTCATCTAAATCATGCAAATCAGAATGAGAATCAAACTGGAGCACCTGTGGAAGTGAGAGCCCAACAGATGAGGCTGAGAAGCCTTTCTGTTATCAGCAGCCTTAAGCAATACAATCCACAGATTGTCTCAACACCTGTCTCTCTCCTAGCTGCAGCCAGTTCTGAATTTACATACTGAATCATGCTCTTAAAAGTATCCAACCAGTCAGGTGCTTGGAAGCTGTTTCCCCTTGGGGATAATGAACACTGTTCCCACATGAAGGACCCCTCATAAGAAGGGGTAGAATTACAAGCAGTACACATCAGTTTGTCAGCAGACATGATGGACACAATGACAATGCAGTGAAAACTCACTGAAATACCCCCACACAGACCCCAGAGAGCCCCTGGAGTGATATAGAGAATAACGAGACCAGCACACAAACACAGCAGCGCAGTGTATAACTGAGTATGTGGCTCATACTATCCTATGTGCAGCGGCGCTACCGCTGATGTGTTCCCCCCTTGCTATGACCCCCTAGCACCAGTACAGAGTCTGTAACAGCCTGAGTCCGTGGAGGAGCAGCGTGCATGCAGCCTTGTGATCCGCAGCAGCAGGAAATGGCACCTTCGCGCCTCTGGTCCCGCTCTCCGGGAAGCCCCGCCCCCATAATGGGGCGCGGTCCCTATTAGATTATACTGACTGAAACATGTAAAAAATATACGTTATGGTAAGAACTTACCGTTGATAACGTGATTTCTCTTATGTCCACAGGTATCCACAGGATAACATTGGGATATTGTCGAGCGACAGCGAAAATGGCACCAACACGGTCACGAGCTTTCTGGCCTCCCAGGATGCATGGGGGCCTTCACCATATAGTCCCGCCCCCCGACTCAGATCAGTTCTTTTCACAGCGATTTTAGGCAGGAACATCAGGTAGAGACCTGTTTAGGCGATAAGAACACACATGCACACCCTTCCATACAAGAAAGAAGAGGTTTTAGTGATTGTCTAGATCAGAGATTTTCAACCTTTTACAACTCGCGGCACACTGAACAAGATTTAAATATTGCCAAGGCACACTCAAATATAATGGTGATGCATGGTGCAGTTGCGTGTCCTAGGATGTCATGTCGCAGCTTATCCATAGGTAACACCTGAGCCACATATGAGAAAGCCAGAAGAGCCCAACACTGCCCGGGCCCAAAATTAGAACTGGCTGTGCAACGACTAAACCCATTAGTATTGATCGTTCCAGGGCCTCAGTAGCGGCAAAACACTGACGGGCCTGGCTGTGCTATTATGGCGGCACAAATGGAGACTGCTCAGGGCACACTAGTGTGCCATGGCACAGTGGTTGAAAAACACTGGTCTAGATCCTCAAATCAGATGCGTCAGGGTGGGATCCCTGTGGATACCTGTGGACATAAGAGAAATCACGTTATCAACGGTAAGTTCTTACCATAACGTATATTTTTTCTGGCTGGGTCCACAGGATTATCCACAGGATAACATTGGGATTCCCAAAGCCTTTTTAGTGGTGGGGATGCTCCTGATTGCACAGGAGGACCTTTCGCCCGAAGTCTGCGTCATGAGAGGAAAAAGTATCCAAGGCATAATGTCTAATGAATGTGTTTATGGAAGACCATGTGGCTGCCCTACATATCTGTTCTGCTGAAGCACCCTGTTGTGCTGCCCATGAAGTACCTACCTTACGTGTAGAGTGTGCAGAGACATTAGCCGGAATAGGGAGATCTGCATGAGAATAAGCTTCTGATATTACCATTCGGAGCCATCTCGCCAGCGTATGTTTACTAGCAGGCCATCCTCTTCTATGGAATCCGTAGAGGATGAAGAGGGAATCTGTTTTCCTGATGGCACTAGTACGATCTATGTAGATTCTTAAAGGCCGACCCACGTCCAGCGACGCTTCTCCCGCAGATAGTCCTGATACCTGAAAAGCTGGAACTACAATCTCTTCATTCAGGTGAAACTTTGATACCACCTTTGGAAGATAGCTAGATCTTGTTCTGAGAACTGCTCTGTCTGGAAAAAAACTTAGGAAAGGAGACTTACATGATAATGCTCCTAAATCTGACACTCTTCTGGCTGACGCCATTGCCAGTAAAAAAAAGAACTTTAACCGTTAACCACTTAAGATCTGCTCTCTCAAGTGGTTCAAACAGAGGACCCTGGAGAAATGTAAGAACTAAATTCAAATCCCAGGGAGCTGCAGGAGGAACAAATGGAGGTTGAATATGTACTACTCCTTGAAAAAATGTACGTACATCCTGTAAATCAGCAATCCTCTGCTGAAACCATACAGTTAACGCTGAAACTTGAACCCTCAAGGAAGCAACTTTCAACCCTTTATCCAATCCTGCCTGAAGGAAATCCAAAATCCTAGCTACTTTAAAAGATCTCGGATTAAAATTTTTTTCCAGTACACCAATGAATATAGGCTTGCCATATTCTATGATACACACGGGCCGAAGAAGGCTTTCTTGCTCTAAGCATAGTTTGGATTACTTGTTTGGAAAATCCTTTAGCCTCTAAGATAGAGGTTTCAACAGCCACACCGTCAAAGACAGGCGATCCAAATGATTGTGACAACAAGGACCCTGCATTAGCAGATCTGGACGTTGAGGGAGCAGTATCGGTGCTTCCACGGACATTCTCACCAGATCTGTGTACCAATGCCTTCTTGGCCAAGCTGGAGCTATTAGAATGATTGCTCCTTTTGCCTGTTTTATCTTTCTCACTACTATGGGTAACAGAGATATTGGCGGGAACAGATACGCCAGCTGAAACCTCCATTCTACTGGACCACTACAAGGACCACTCCTGGTTGTCTAGGTATGGGAATATTCTTATCCCCTGTTTGCGCAGACAAGCTGCCATAACCACCATGATCTTGGTAAACACCCTGGGTGCTGTAGCTAGCCCGAAGGGCAGAGCTTGGAACTGGAAGTGTTCCTTGAGGATGGCAAACCTGAGGTAACACTGATGTGATAGTGCTATAGGCACATGTAGGTAAGCATCCCGCACATCCAGAGATACCATATAGTCTCCCGGTTCCATAGCCAACATTATGGAGCGTAACGTCTCCATGTGGAACTTCGGGATCCATATGTAATTGTTCAACATCTTCAGATTTAGAATTGGTCGATATGACCCATTTGGCTTCTGGATTAGAAATAGATTGGAGTAAAACCCCTGTCCCCTTTGTGATGGAGGTACTGGGACAATCACACCTGACTGCAGTAATTTTTGGACTGCTTCTTGCAGGGCATTGGCCTTCGACTCTATACGAGACGGGCTGGTGCAAAAAAATGTTTGAGGAGGCTGCCTCCTGAATGGGAACCCATACCCCTGTGATACTACCTTCTGCACCCAAGCTTCTGCTGTTGACTGTTGTCATATGCGTGCAAAAAGAAGGAGTCAGCCCCCAACCCTGGAATACTCCAGGCGGAGGCTCGTCTCTTCAGGCTGATGGTTTTTGTTCAGGCTTGTAAGCTGGCTTTTTGCTAGCCCACTGCTTCCTACCCCTGGTTTTGAACTGGGGTTGCTTAGGCTCCTCTTTAGCTTTCGCTTTGCTTTGCCAACGAAATAAGCGAAATTTTAAACCCTTGGACTTAGGGTTATAGCAGCCGGAAATCTGACCTTTTTCGATTCAGCCTCTGATTCTAGGATATCCGATAAAGGTTTTCCAAATAATATATTACCGACAAAAGGCAATGCTTCCAATTCTTTCTTGGACTCCGCATCTGCCTTCCAGGTCCGTAGCCAAACTGCTCTGCGAGCGACTATTTATTATTATTTATTTATTAACAGTTTCTTATATAGCGCAGCATATTCCGTTGCGCTTTACAATTAGAACAACAGTAATAGAACAAAACTGGGTAAAAACAGACAGACATAGAGGTAGGAAGGCCCTGCTCGCAAGCTATCAATCTACTGTCAAGGCTGAAGCTTTAGAAGCAACTGTACCTACATCAATTGCTGCTTCTTCCAAATACTGGGCAGATTGTCTTAAACGGCAAAAACGATCCTCTTGCTCCCTAGTAGGAGTTCCTCTATCCATTCGCCCATTGCCTTTGCTACCCAGGCCGAAGCCATAGCAGGTCTTACCACTGCTCCTACTAGAGAAAAAATATTTTTCAAAAGGCTCTCTACCCTTCTGTCTGTGACATCATTCAATGAGGTAGATGACAGTGGTAAAGCAGATTTATGCACGAGTCGCAGAACATGTGCATATACTTTTGGAGGAACTTCTCTTTTCGAACAATCCACATCAGGAAATGGATAATAAGAATCCCATCTCTTAGGAATCTTATACTTTTTACGGGGCGCTGCCCAAGACTCATCCATCATTTCCGTCAGCTCATCTGACGCTGGGAATTCAGCTTTCACTGATTTTGTTCGTTTAAATACAGGTGCTTTAGTTTTTAACACTGTCTTGGCTGGCTCTTCCAACGAGAGAACAGCCTTCACAGCATTAATAAGTTCAGCTACATCTTCTGAACTAAAGCTCTGCGACTGATCATCATACGGAGTTGAATCTATTGTATCATCATCATCCGATGTATCATCTTGTGTAGTCTGCCACACAGACGTATCTGTCTTAGTTTTACCTGTCCCTTGGTTGCTTGTAGAGGCTACTGGAACCAAACCATAGGAAGGGAGCTGCATGTATGGGTTCATAGTGTAACCTAACCCTTGAGGTGGTGCTACCGGAGTTAACCTGTCCGCTATTGAAGATAGAGTCTTTGCGAACATATTCCATGGTGGCTCTGTTGGTGGTTGAACCAACTCCTGTTTTTTACTTCGCTGAAAAGCTAAACAGTTCGCACACAAACCCTCATAAGTGACCAATTGATTCATATCAATTACCCCTGACTTACAAGATAAGCATGTTAGGGCTGTAGGAGTGCTTGATAAATTCTCTGCATCACTTTTGCCGCTCACAGACATGGTATTAATCTGTTATTGACTACACAATTTTGTGACTGAAAATCACCCTATATGTCAGTATATAGAGGTGAGATCAATCTGACCACAGTGCACCTGATTTGAGGGTCAGAACAGGACTGACATAACACAGAAAAGTCAGCACACATACTAGCAGTCAGTCACATGTTAAAGCATTAGACATTGCCATATGAGAATACAACCTCCATAACAACGTATACATAAGTAGGAAAATTGTAGTTCTGTTTTAAACTGGTTCTTTTTTCAACATAGCATGCAGAAAACACAGTAATATGCAGGTCTCATATGCAATAGGTACTAAAAATTAACAATGCATACTAAGAAGTAGAGAGAATTTTTAGTACTGTATACCCTGCCTCCGGAGAGCGGGATACAGGGAGACTCACCACACTTCCATATCCAAGCAAATACGCTCGTAAGACGCTGAGTGGATTCAGACGCTACTGGTATACACTGCCGCTCTTGATAACTGATAACGGACACGGACGCTCACCAACGGACACGGACGCTGAGCAACTTCCACGTGTATGCAGACGCTAAGGCCTGCGACTCGGTCTGAGCGGGTTTATCTCCAGTGTACACAACCGCAGCGTCTAATCTGCGACCGAGTACCCTCGTGGTAGCGTCTGAGCCGGAAGTGAGGTCATTCAGTTCATGAAACGAGAAACCCGCGGGAACTGGCCATGAACTCGGAGGAGGGACGGCAAGGAGAGCGTCTGAATCCCCCTGTTGACTTAAACTCCCAGGATCGCGGCCTCTACCTAGTCCTGGCGCCTAAGATCCCCGGAGCGTAGCGCTGTCACACTCTAGATGTTCGGCACATCAGGACACAGTGTAGCTGTGTCCTGACCCCTCTAGTAAGAGGAAGTCCATAGACTCACCGTCTCCCCATGCTCCGGCCACAGCCTGGTTACGTCTGCTGGACCTGCTAGAAGATCCGACACAGACGCCCGTCGAGACAGCACTGATACCCGAAGGTAAGCGTTGTTGCGACCCGGTGGGGAGTTGTTGGAGCGACTCTTTCCAGAATGCGTTTAAGACGCTGTTAAGATAAGTCGCTCAAAAAAACAATATAGAAAGTCTATAAAAATAAAAAAATAAAAGCTTGAGGCTGCTTCACAGCAGCCCTATGACCATGCGGCTTCCTGCCGCACCAAGCAAAAAACTGATCTGACTGAGTCAGGGGGCGGGACTATATGGTGAAGGCCGCAATGCATCCTGGGAGGCCAGAAAGCTCGTGACCGTGTTGGTGCCATTTTCGCTGTCGCTCGACAATATCCCAATGTTATCCTGTGGATAATCCTGTGGACCCAGCCAGAGAAAACCGTAACAGAATATGTATACTGACAGATGCTGGGCACCCTGTAGAGCACAGCTCTCCTCTTAGCCAATGTGGTCCGCGGCGGGCACTGCAGCTCGTGGCCTGTGACCGCCGCGTGACAATCGCACCGGGGACCCGCTAACCGAGATCCCGGTGTTAACATTCACCGCCCCTGTGACTCTTCGGCATCTGTTAGAGGGTGGCGGCTTGCTGCTGGTGTGGGCACACACAGTGTGATGTGTGAAACAGCACCTCATGAGCTCAGTGTCTTGTCAACAGGGATTACAAACCATTAACCCTCCGGAGGTTGGTTTGGTTTCCCCTCTAAGTCCCACGAAGCAGGTATACTGGTTGCCAACCAGTACTAGCTGGGGAAAAAAAACTAAAATAAAAAATAAAGGAAACTCTCTGGAGTTCCAGAGGAATGCACCCAGCTCCTTGGGCACATTTTTCTAAACTGAGTCTGGTAGGAGCGGCATAGAGGGGAGGAGGCAGCACACACATACACACTCTAAAGGTTTTTAAAGTGCCAGGTTCCAGTGGACTCGATCTATACCCCACGGTACTAAAGTATAGTTTCCGACGTTAGAGAAAAGAGTCTTAATACTTTGACAGTCAATGCTGAATGCATCGGTGCATGTAAGAACTGGAAGCCAAAATTGGGATCTCAAGTCCACTTTTATCAAAACATATATTATGGTGAGAGGTCTTGTGTCTCACCACAACTAATCACATTCTGGTGGGATCTACTCCCTCCAAGGAAGAAGAAAACAAGGGGGTATATTTACTAACATTCGTAATTTTCGGAAAAAGGTCAAAGTTCAATCACGAATGACATCGACAGTGTAAAATTGCAACTTTTTGAATTTATTACGACTAATTTACTAAGCTGCCGTATTTTGCCTTTTCGGGTTTTCCGATGTCGATGTCATTCTTTTTTTTTTTCTTTTTTTTACGGCAGTGATTAGCAAAACACTGCCGACTTTTTCAAAATGAATCTCGGCCCTCCTGATCGGCTGTGTGCTCCTGTACTGACTGACAGGCGGCACACGGCAGTGTTACAATGTAGAGCCTATGCGCTTCATTGTAACCAATGGTGGGAACTTTCTGCTCAGCGGTGAGGTCACTTTCGGTCAACCGCAGGGCAGAAAGTTCCCACCATTGGTTACAATAGAGCGCATAGGCGCTACATTGTAACACTGCCGTGTGCCGCCTGTCAGTCAGTACAGGAGCACACAGCCGATCAGGAGGGTGCTACAACGTGGCGCTCCCTGATTGGCTGAAGAAACCCACTTAGACAGAAGTCAGAGTGGGTTTCTGGCATTCGGGGAAAGGGGTCCCATGTGAAAACATGGGGCCCCTTTCAGTTCGTGGTCGGGACTCCGTTTTTTTATTTTCTCAAGTACGTGGATTACAAATGGATTTGAAGAGGACCGATCTACACTGGATTTTGTGAGTATAATTTTCTCAACAGGTACCCCATGGATTCTACTGGAGAAGAGGACCGACCTGCGTGTGAACATAAGGTAAGTATGTGTATATGTTTGTGTGGATGTATGTAATAAATCTTTACTTTCAAGGTGTGTGTGTCTTGTCTTTTTTTGGGTATTTTTTTAGTAGTAGTACTACAGGTACCAGCGGGCCCGTTTTTCCGCCGCATGCTGGTACTTGTGGTTCTCCAAGTACCAGCATGCGGGGGAGGCTTGCTGGGCCTTGTAGTACTGCTACTAAAAACAATATCTTTTCATTTTCACAAAAGGCTATCAGCCCCCCATCCGCAGCCAATTGGATGGGGGGGGACAGCCTCGGGCTTCACCCCTGGCCCTTGGGTGGCTGGGGAGGGGGGACCCCTTGATTGAAGGGGTCCCCACTCCCCCAGGGTACCCCGGCCAGGGGTGACTAGTTGGATATTTGATGCCACGGCCGCAGGGCACTATATAAAAGTGACCCCCGGCTGTGGCATTATCTGTCCAGCTAGTGGAGCCCGGTGCTGATTTTAAAAATACGGGGGAACCCTACTCTTTTTGTCCCCCGTATTTTTGGAACCAGGACCAGGCGCAGAGCCCGATGCTGGTTGCTTAAATATGGGGGAACCCCTGTCAATTTTTTCCCCATATTTCTGCAACCAGGATCGGCTCAAAGAGCCCGAGGCTGGTTATGCTTAGGAGCGGGGACCCCACGCAATTTTTTTAAAGAAAATAACCACTTTCCCACACCTTCCCACTGATATACATGCACGGATCTCATGGATCCCTGCATGCCTATACAATCACGGATTAAAAAAGCAGGTCTGTTTTTTTTTAGCACTTTTTTACGAGTTGTAATTGTTCACGGCAGTGTTTTATTTTTTTTTGCTTTGCACTTTTTAGTAAATGACCGAGATTCATACTTAAACAGCCGCGTTTTGACCGATGGTGTATTCATTCGTAATTATTTTCATGGACTACCCAAAAAATACGAATGCCCTCATCACTGCCGTGATTTGAGTTTAGTAAATTACCGAGATGACACTTTGATGAAAAAACGGCATCTCGGTCAAAATCGGGACCTTAGTAAATATACCCCAAGATCTGCACATTCTGCACATGCAGTTGAGATTTATAACTTTCTGGATTGCACAGCTGCAAGTGGAAAAACAGAAGTCACCCAGAGACAGCAGGAAGTCAGGTGCTGGAGTGGAGTTTAAAAATAGGATTTTAGTACCTACCGGTAAATCCTTTTCTCCTAGTCTGTAGAGGATGCTGGGGAATCCAAAAGGACCATGGGGTATAGACGGATCCGCAGGAGCTTGGGCACACTATAAAGACTTAAACTGGGTGTGAACTGGCTCCTCCCTCTATGCCCCTCCTCCAGACCTCAGTTAGAAAACTGTACCCAGGAGAGATGGACATTTCGAGGAAAGAATTTATAATTTAAACAGTGAGTGTTATACCAGCTCACACCACAAACATACCGCAAGACATGGCCTTCAACAGAATACCAGCCCACGATATGAAAAACAGACAGCCATATGCTGAGAGAATATGTAACACAACCTGTGTGTCAACTCAACCAATAATAAGAAACTACATGCCAAGGCATGAACTACGTCAGCAATAGCCTGACAGATAAGCAATACCACAAAGTGCCAGCAAAATCAATAACTGCAGACACAGTACGCACTGGGACGGGCGCCCAGCATCCTCTACGGACTAGGAGAAAAGGATTTACCGGTAAGTACTAAAATCCTATTTTCTCTTACGTCCTAGAGGATGCTGGGGACTCCAAAAGGACCATGGGGTCTATACCAAAGCTCCAGAACTGGCGGCAGAGTGCGGACGACTCTGCAGAACCGATTGAGTAAACATGAGGACCCCATTAGCCAGGGTATCAAACTTGTAGAGCTTAGCAAAGGTGTTTGAAACCCGACCAAGCAGCCGCTCGGCAAAGTTAACCTGCCGAGACACCTCGGACATCCGCCCAAAAAGAGCCCATCTCCCTAGTAGAATGGGTCTCCCCCGACTTCGGCAAAGGCAATCCAGCCGTAAAACTAGCATGCCGAATTGCATCACAGATCCAGCGTGTAACAGACTGCATAGACGCAGGCGCCCCAAGCACGCTGGGAGCATACCGGACAAACAGAGCCTCTGTTTCCCTAAACTAATCCCAATTGGCGACCTAAATCTTCAAAACCCTGACTACATCGAGAGACTTTGAATCAGCCAATGCTGAAGTTACCACAGTCATCCAAATAGGCAGTTTTTTGATAAACACCGAAAACCCTTTTCGTCAGAACTACTATCCGAGTTCTCAATTCCATCCATTTGGAAGATCAAACAGGGGCTCTTGTGAGACAAAGCCGCTACTTCCAACAACCGCCTCGCAGTCGCCCAAAGGGCAAAAGCATGACCACTCTCCAAGAGAGAAAATTTAACACAACCTTTAATAAAGGTTCCAATCAGTGAAACACAAGAAACGCAACCCCACGTCAAGATCCCACTGTGCCAATGGGGGCACAAATGGAGGTTGGAAGTGCAGTACTCCTTTCACGAAAGTCTGAACTTCCGGAAAGGTGGCCCAAATTTTATTTTTTTTAAAGAAATTATATATAAGGCCAAAACCGCCCTGAAACCCAAATACGGTGGTAAGGCTTTGCCGTCACTTATCTTCTAGCCTGAAGAAATGTGGAAATGACCTCACTGGAATACCCATTCGGATTAGAATATGGTGTTCAACCGCCACGCTGTCAAACGCAGCCGCGGCAAGTCCTGATACACGCCCGGAACTTGTTGCAACAGTTCCTCCCATAGAGGAAGAGGCCCGGGATCCTATATGAACAAATCTTAAAGAACTGGATACCAAGCCCTCCTTGGCTAGACCTGAACAACGAGGATCGCCGGTACCTCTGTCCTTCTTTCGTTTATCACCTTCAGCAGAGTGAAAGCGGAGGGGATACACATACCGACCGAAAACACCAGGGTCGTCCACTACCATACCTTGAGTGATGCTTGACCTGGAATTCTATTCCTGAGGTCTCTCGTTGAAGCGAAACGCCAACGTGCCCAATTGAGACACTCTTCAAAGACTTGTCACTTCTAAAAAACCTCTCAATGACAATAGTCTTTCTCCCGGATGGACAGCGCGTCTGCAGAAGAAATCTATTTCTCCTTCGTTTACATCCGTAACGAAGACTGCTAATATAACGCTTACCAGTCTTTCCACTCAGCGGAAAACTATGTCAGCTTCTGCCAATACCGCTTTGGCACTTGTTCCGCCCTAGCGACTTACATACGTCACTGTTGACAAGTCATCCGACAGAATTAACACGGGCCGATCACAAAGAATATATTCGTTGAAAACCACTCTTAATTCAAGAAAGCTTATTGTAGACAAGCTTCGCAGCTTGACCTCTTCCTCTGGAAATACTTCCCATGTAAGGACTGCACCGCAGCCTCTGAGATCTGCATACACGGACACTAGGATCAAATCCTGGATCCCGAACCTTCATCCCTC
This sequence comes from Pseudophryne corroboree, assembly GCF_028390025.1. Lineage (NCBI taxonomy): Eukaryota > Metazoa > Chordata > Amphibia > Anura > Myobatrachidae > Pseudophryne > Pseudophryne corroboree. The sequence goes on from NC_086452.1 coordinate 392,758,378, forward strand.
TAGGAGGTGAGAGCTGAACCGACACCACAGAAGTGATATCCTGGCCATTAGAACTACATTCCGGTGCATGTGCTGGTGAGACCCGGACCACATTCCCAACAGGTCCCAGTACAACCACTCTGGCCTTCGACCTGCTCACCAAAAAAGGCCTCCTAGGCCGCACACAACTTCTTCATCAACGGAACATATTTATGGAGTGGCACTACAAAACTGATCCGACTCAAAATCCTCAGACCCCTTTTCCACAGGAAACACAGAACCTCAACCGTGCAGTATCTACCCTGATACCACTTCTGACATCTGCGCCGTTGGGAACAACAGCCCTTCCCTGTGTTGAAGAACAGTCAGAGAGAAACAACGATTTACACCACTTGTTTCTCGCCCTCGCCCCCACCAGGCGAACATCTCAGTACAGAATAACAATGGCTCTTACTATTGAAAGAAAACCATCATGCTATCATTCTCCAGTGAAACGGCCAAGACAATCCTGGCTATCTCACCAGGTAATCTGAATGCGTAGAATAACGCATGTAAACTTTTTTTTTTTTGTTTTTTTTTTTAACCAGGACAGGAGGACAAGGCCTGAACCTGACGCACCCCTGGTACGGCAATATCCATTAGAAAATCAGTGAGGGGAACCATCTGTAACTCCAGAATGGCCATTTGGATTCTATCCGTAACTCACCGGTCCTAGTCTATTTCTGGACCAACTGAAAGTAGTAACGGAGTCCTCACCGGAGCGGGATCCCGCCATATAGACTCTGCGACCTGTGGTGTATGTGGTAGAAATAGAAACAACATCCTCTTCTGCGAACCTAACATGGCTGCAGAACTCTTACCTTTTCACCTTTCACAGGCTGTACAGAAAGGGAAAAACAAAAAACTGTATTTAACCGATTAAAATGACTGCATCCCCCAAAAGAATGCGTCACCAACTGTTGCCAGGGAATCTAATTCCCGAAGTTAAACTTACCAGGAATATCCACCGAGATTGGCTGAACTGAGGCATCCCCCCAAACAGTGGTACACCGTCCCAGGGAAAAACTCCAGTAACTCTCGGAGTTAGCCTCAGCAGTCCCCCGGCCACACTACCCGTAGACGTACGGCAGCCTGCCGCAAATTTATAGAGAAGATCCAACATAAGGAACCTCCCCTCTCTCCTTAGGGTAAATCTATTTTATGACTTACCGAACACAAACACTCTCTCATGTGCCTGTAATGCAAACAGCCCACAGCATAGAAAAATAATCATATCACTTAGCTTTCCTGTATACGATCCTTTGAGACAGGGCCCCATGTCGACCAGTTGTTGATTTTCACAATATTCCATCCGTGGCGGAAAAAGAATAACCCTTTGGACTTCTGGAGAGGGTGTGAGTCACAGCCGACCTAGAGCTTTATCAACAGAGCGACCAGTACATGAGAAGGAATACTAGTACACCAGCATTCATCATAAATCATAATATGAATATACACTGCTCAAAAAAATAAAGGGAACACTTAAACAACACATCCTAGATCTGAATGAATGAAATATTCTTATTAAATACTTTGTTCTTTACATAGTTGAATGTGCTGACAATAAAATCACACAAAAATTATCAATGGAAATCAAATTTATTAACCCATGGAGGTCTGGATTTGGAGTCACCCTCAAAATTAAAGTGGAAAAACACACTACAGGCTGATCCAACTTTGATGTAATGTCCTTAAAACAAGTCAAAATGAGGCTCAGTAGTGTGCCGGCTTACCGACAGTGTGGCGAGCGCAAATAAGCCCCTTGCGGGTTCGCTGCGCTCGCCACGCTACGGGCATGGTGGCGTGCTACGCTATTTTATTCTCCCTCCCACGAGGGAGAATAAGTGTCGGTATGCCGGCTGTCGGGATCCCGGTACCGGTATACTGTGCGCCGGGATCCCGTCAGTAGGCATACTGAAGACCACCCAGTGACAACAGTTGGTGCCGACAGGGTCACCCACATACTATTGTGCCTCCCATATAATGTTCACTGTTTATGTTGTAGCAAGTACCCACCTGCGTCGGCGATGCCGACAGTGAACCCCATAGATGTTTATAACAGAACACTCACACCTGTCGAGCCAAGTGTACTAAAATGGGTACATCTGACAGGGAGCACACAGAAAATACATACCAGAATGACCTGATGCTCATACCTAACTCAACTAGTGTTATGTATGTGTAACATAACACTAAACACTGTGTACCCCCCCCCCCCCTTTGTTTGTACATTACGTACTTCTCGGCAGGGACAGAGGGAAAATGGCGCTGACAATGTATGTGTGAGGGCTAAGCCCCGCCCCTCGGCGCGCTATAGCTCCACTACATTATAAACATATAGGTCGGGCAACGTATATAGTGCTAAGACACTACACACCATCGGAAAGTAATGCTGCTCAGGGCGCCCCTGCCCCCCCCCCCCCCCGTGCGCCCTGCACCCCAGCAAACCATCGGTGTGTGGGAACATTGCCGTGCAGCGCGCCCGCAGCCACCAAATGGCAGGGCATCGGCAGCGGGGTCTGTGGGCCATCGCATGCACCATTCGCAGCAGTGAACACAGCCTACAGCAATCGCTGCCCAGGGCGCTCCCCCCCCCCAGCGCCTTGCACCCTGAAAGTGCCGTTGGTGTGTGGGAGCATGGAGCGCAGCGCGACCGCTGTACCTACGTTACTGAAGTCTTCTGCCGTCACTGAAGTCTTCTTTTCTTCCAATACTCACCCGGCTTCTTTCTTCTTGGCTTCTGTGAGGGGGTGACGGCGTGGCTCCGGGAACAAGCAGCTAGGCGCACCAAGTGATCGAACCCTCTGGAGCTAATGGTGTCCAGTAGCCGAGAAGCAAAGCCCTTGAACTAAGAAGAAGTAGGTCCTGCTTCTCTCCCCTCACTCCCACGCTGCAGAGAGCCTGTAGCCAGCAGGTCTACCTGAAAATAAAAAACCTAACATAAAGTCTTTTAGAGAAACTCAGTAGAGCTCCCCTAGTGTGTGTCCCATCACTCCTGGGCACAAAGTCTAACTGAGGTCTGGAGGAGGGGCATAGTGGGAGGAGCCAGTTCACACCCAGTTTAAGTCTTTATAGTGTGCCCAAGCTCCTGCGGATCCGTCTATACCCAATGGTCCTTTTGGATTCCCCAGCATCCTCTAGGACGTAAGAGAAAATCCCATTTACCCACTACACAGTACACTGATGCCCGTTAGGGGCCAGCGAGTAGGCTGCAGTTTTATAATGCAAGGGACTGAGGACATTGGCTGTGCAAGGAGAGCATGACGGACTGATGGCTGAGCACAAGGAGTGCTTGGACTTTTTATGTTTTTTTGTGTATTTTCTGTATGAACCTGTGTGACAAGGTCTAAGCCTGCGTATGTTTTGCACAGTATCGAATGCCAGTTAAGACAATGAGGGGTATTCAATTAGGCCCATTTTTTCGCCCAGGCAAAAAAACTGCACTTTTCGCAATTTTTTAGGGTGAATAGAGATTTGCCCTATGCAATAGCAGGGCCGTTTTTTCACCTAGGCAAAACACTCAGCAGGAGCGAAAACGTGGATCGGCGAATGCACATGTTTTCGCACCTGCGCTGGTGAAAACGTTGACTGCCCAAAAGCTACAGGTAACATCCTAATAATTATATAACAAGAATCGAAGTTATATGATATAGAGTATCACAAGAGAATGCGTATATAAAAACTTTGTCATAGACAATTTATTAAATCACATAAAATTTGAGCATAAATATAAGTGCAATCCATAGAATAAAATAACTGTAAAAGTATTAATCACTGCTGATATTTGCCACGCTGCCCACATCACCCTCCGGGTCCTTACCAGCACTTCACCACAGCTTTACCTTTGCACCAGCAGTACCTACCACAGACGCTCAGCCGAGAGCTGCGCCCTCCCTCCCCGCTAATTGAGCTGAATACCACCACTCCCACACACAATCACGGACCTGGTCTCGTCGAGACCCTATGGAACCAGTGGCGGTTGGGGAGGTGGTAGCATAGTGTATGCTCTATGGCTCCAGCTGAGCAATACAGCTCACTTTCATTCATCCACTATTTACTTCCCTTTGGAACTGTTTGGGACTTATTTGTTTTTCCAGAGTCCAGTGGATTATTATTTCAATTGTTTTCCTGCTGTGGACTCTATGTGTGGTATGCAGGTTGGCTATTACGCATGGTAGCGTGGCATAATATCAGCAGTGATTAATACTTTTACAGTTATTTTATTCTATGCATTGCACTTAAATTTATGCTCAAATTTTATGTGATTTAATAAATTGTCTGTGTCAAAGGATTTTATATAAGCGCTCTCTTGTGATACTGTATATCATATAACTTCGATTCTTGATTTTGAGTACCACAGAATACTCATATGGGAGCTGCTATATTATATTAATTCTTAATAGGTGACCAATAATCTATACTGATTTGCTCTATAAACGGAGCGCCTGATCTGACAACTATAGAATTTTATAATTGTAATTTGCTAAATTATATAACAAGTCAGTTGAGGAGTGAACTTTTGGGGTATAGGGCTCCTTGGATTGATCTGGCTGGGCCACTTTGGGGCATCACCATCTCACATTTATTTCTTATACCTACATCACACTTTCTTTTTTATTTATGTATCATTTTTCACACATCTTTTACACTTGTAACACCAATCAGCTAACCTCACCTTCAAACATGACACATTTCTGCTGTCCTGTTTCCAATACTCAGCAGCTACTTTCACTTGTCTAACACTGATTTTTCACTACTATGCTTTGTTTGTGTGATGTCCTGGGATGGTTTGGGGGAGCCCTGCGTCCCAGAGGCGAACCTCTATAATTTTAGGGACCGTTCCAATTGACAATCCGTCGGCAGACTCATTTATTGGCTAATGTAAGCCAAGAACCTCAGATATGTACTAAGTCCTAGCAAGGTAGCACATCCCATTATAAGTAGCTAGGGTGCGCAGTTCAGGCCCCTCCCCCAATATGTTCAATATGCCTATCACACCTGCACACTGTGAGATCTCTCACAGTGTATGGTAACCGATATCTGCGATCTTCTCCAGCGGATGAGACATTTCCCTGTTGCTTCTCTGTGAAGGAACAGGTGACACACTAATCCATGGGTCTTCAACCTGCGGCCCTCCAGCTGCTGTGGAACTAGACATCCCAGCATGCCCTGTAACAGTTTTCCTATTAAGGCATGCTAAAACTGAGGCAGGGCATGCTGGGATGTGTAGTTCCCAGCAGCTAGAGGGGACGCAGGTTGAAGACCCATGCACTAATCGGGCGCAGAAGGGCAAACAGATGTGTCCTCATACATCTAGCCTCAATACGCCATGCACCGCAAGATGCCTGGCATGATTGAGTCAACCTTCCCAGACAGCTCTGCTAACGTTGGGCATCTCACCCCCCCCCCCAAATAAAATAATAGTGTCTTATTCTCATCATTACGTCAATGAGACTCACAGGCAGACTCTGGTTATTAAAAAGATATGCGACATGCCTATATCTGCGTGCGACTACGACTGTATCTACTTCCGAAATACTATGTTTTACAGTGTTTTCAAGGAAAAAAATAAGAATTTACTCACCGGTAATTCTATTTCTCGTAGTCCGTAGTGGATGCTGGGAACTCCGTAAGGACCATGGGGGATAGCGGGCTCCGAAGGAGGCTGGGCACTCTAGAAAGATCTTAGACTACCTGGTGTGCACTGGCTCCTCCCACTATGACCCTCCTCCAAGCCTCAGTTAGGACACCGTGCCCGGACGAGCGTACACAATAAGGAAGGATTTTGAATCCCGGGTAAGACTCATACCAGCCACACCAATCACACCGTATAACTCGTGATATGAAACCCAGTTAACAGTATGAAACAACCGAGCCTCTCAACAGATGGCTCAACAATAACCCGATTTAGTTAACAATAACTACGTACAAGTATTGCAGATACACCGCACTTGGGACGGGCGCCCAGCATCCACTACGGACTACGAGAAATAGAATTACCGGTGAGTAAATTCTTATTTTCTCTGACGTCCTAGTGGATGCTGGGAACTCCGTAAGGACCATGGGGATTATACCAAAGCTCCCAAACGGGCGGGAGAGTGCGGATGACTCTGCAACACCGAATGAGAGAACTCCAGGTCCTCCTCAGCCAGGGTATCAAATTTGTAGAATTTTGCAAACGTGTTTGCCCCTGACCAAGTAGCAGCTCGGCAAAGTTGTAAAGCCGAGACCCCTCGGGCAGCCGCCCAAGATGAGCCCACCTTCCTTGTGGAATGGGCATTGACAGATTTTGGCTGTGGCAGGCCTGCCACAGAATGTGCAAGCTGAATTGTACTACAAATCCAACGAGCAATAGTCTGCGTAGAAGCAGGAGCCACCCAGCTTGTTGGGTGCATATAGGATAAACAGCGAGTCAGATTTTCTGACTCCAGCCGTCCTGGAAACATATATTTTCAGGGCCCTGACCACGTCTAACAACTTGGAGCCCTCCAAGTCCCTAGTAGCCGCAGGCACCACAATAGGCTGGTTCAGGTGAAACGCTGACACCACCTTAGGGAGAAACTGGGGACGAGTCCTCAATTCTGCCCTATCCATATGGAAAATCAGATAAGGGCTTTTACAGGACAAAGCCGCCAATGACCACCTTCCACGTGAGATATTTCAGATCCACGGTTTTTAGTGGTTCAAACCAATGTGATTTTAAGAAACTCAACACCACGTTGAGATCCCAAGGTGCCACAGGGGGCACAAACGGGGGCTGAATATGCAGCACTCCCTTTACAAAAGTCTGAACTTCAGGTACTGAAGCTAGTTCTTTTTGAAAGAAAATCGACAGAGCCGAGATCTGTACCTTAATGGAGCCCAGTTTTAGGCCCATATTCACTCCTGCTTGCAGGAAATGCAGAAATCGACCTAGTTGAAATTCCTCTGTTGGGGCCTTTTCGGCCTCACACCATGCAACATACTTCCGCCATATGCGGTGATAATGATTTGCTGTAACCTCTTTCCTAGCTTTAATAAGCGTAGGAATGACTTCCTCCGGAATGCCCTTTTCCTTCAGGATCCGGCGTTCAACCGCCATGCCGTCAAACGCAGCCGCGGTAAGTTTTGGAACAGACAGGGCCCCTGCTGCCGCAGGTCCTGTCTGAGCGGCAGAGGCCATGGGTCCTCTGAAGTATCGTTCTTACTCCTCGCCTTCTTATTATTATTCTCAATACCTTTGGTATGAGGGGCAGAGGAGGGAACACATAAAACGACTGGTACACCCACGGTGTTACCAGAGCGTCCACAACTATCGCCTGAGGGTCCCTTGACCTGGCGCAATATCTTTTATAGCTTTTTGTTCTGCTGAGAAGATCAGCTTCCCAGTTGTCCACTCCGGGAATGAACACTGTTGACAGTGCTAACACATGATTTTCCGCCCATCGGAGAATCCTTGTGGCTTTTGCCATCGCCATCCTGCTTCTTGTGTCGCCCTGTTGGTTTACATGGGCGACCGCCGTGATGTTGTCTGATTGGATCAGTACCGGCTGGTTTTGAAGCAGAGGTCTTGCCTGTGTAGAGAAGTCACCTGACTTGACCAAAGTCCCTGGAATTTTCTTCCCTGTGTTACTGCCCCCAGCCTCAAAGGCTGGCCTCCATGGTCACTAGGACCTAGTCCAGTATGTCGAACCTGCGGCCCTCCTTAAGATGGGCACTCTGCAGCCACCATTTTAGAGATACCCTGGTCCTTGGAGACAGGGTTATCAGCCGATGCATTTGAAGATGCGATCCGGACCACTTGTCCAACAGGTCCCACTGAAAAATTCTTGCATGGAACCTGCCGAATGGGATTGCTTCGTAGGAAGCTACCCTTATTCCCAGGATTCGCGTGCAATGATGCACCGATACCTGTTTTGACTTCAGGAGGTCTCTGACTAGAGATGACAGCTCCTTGGCTTTCTCCTCCCGGAGAAACACTTATTTCTGGTCTGTGTCCAGAACCATCCCCAGGAACAGTAGACGTGTCATAGGAACCAGCTGTGACTTTGGACTGTTTAGAATCCAACTCTGCTGTTGTAGCACTTTCCAAAATAGTGCTACCCCGACTAGCAACTGCTCCTTGGACCTCGCCCTTATAAGGAGATTGTCCAAGTACGGGATAATTAAAAACTCCCTTTTCGAAGGAGTATCATCATTTCGGCCATTACCCCGGTAAACACCCTCGGTGCCTTGTACAGTCCTGTCTGGACTTGGTAATGGTAATCCTGTACCACAAATCTGAGGTACTTCTGGCGAGGATGGTAAATGGGGACATGCAGGTAAGCATCCTTGATGTCCTGGGATACCATGTAATCCCCCTCGTCCAGGCTTGCAATAACCGCCCCGAGCGATTCCATCTTGAACTTGAATTTTTTTATGTATGTGTTCAAGGATTTTAATATAAATGGGTCACACCGAACCATGCGGTTTCGGTACCCCAACCCGTGTAAAATAGTAACCCCGTCCTTGTTGAAGTAGGGGCACTTGAGTATTACCTGTTGGGAATACTGCTTATTAATTGCCTTTAGTACAGCCTCCCTGCCTGAGGGAGTTGTCAGCAAGCCATAATCTAGGAAACGGCTGGGGGGAGATATCTCGAATTCCAGCTTGTACCCCTGACATACTTCTTGAAAGAAACAGGGATCCACCTGTGAGCGAGCCCACTTATCTCTGAAATTTTTTAGACGGCCCCCCACCGTACCTGGCTACACCTGTGGAGCCCCCGCGTCATGCTGTGGGCTCAGAGGAAGCGAGAGAAGAATTTTGAATCTGGGAGCAGGCTGACTGGTGCAGCTTTTTCCCTCTTCCCTTGTCTCTGTACAGAAGGGAAACGCCTTTGACCCGCTTGCTTTTCTGAAGCCGAAAGGACTGTACCTGATACAGTGCTTTCTTAGTCTGTGAGGAAACCTGAGGTAAAAATATTTCTTCCCAGCTGTGGCTGTAGATACGAGGTCCCAGAGACCATCCCCAAATAATTCCTCACCCTTATAAGGCAGAATCCTTTTAAAGTCAGCATCACCTGTCCCGTGACAGGTCTCTAATACCCTCCTGACAGAATGGACATTACATTCATTTTGGATGCCAGCCGGCAAAATATCCCTCTGTGCATCCCTCATATATAAGACGACGTCTTTAATATGTTCTCATGTTTGACAGGGTCACCGACCACGCTGCAGCAGCACGATCTGCAGGTCTCCGTCTAGTACCTGAGTGTGTAAATACAGACTTCAGGATATCCTCCTGTCTTTTATCAACAGGTACCTTCAAAGTGGCCGTTCCTAAAACGGCAGTGCCACCTTTTTTGACAACCGTGTGAGCGCCTTATCCACCCTAGGGGATATCTCCCAGCGTAACTTATCCTCCTGGCGGGAAAGGGTACGCCATCAGTAACTTTTTAGAAATTACCAGTTTCTAAACGGGGGAACCCACGCTTTTCACACACTTCATTTATTCATCTGATGGGGGAACAAAACACTGCCTGTTTTTTCTCCCCAAACCTAAAAACCCATTTATAGAGGTGCTTGGGTTAATGTCAGAAATGTGTAACACATTTTTTATTGCCGGGATCAAGTCACGGATGTTCCTAGTGGATTGTGTATATGTCTCAACCTTGTCGACACTGGAGTCAGACTCCGTGTCGACATCTGTGTCTGCCATCTGAGAGAGCGGGCGTTTTTGAGCCCCTGATGGCCTTTGAGACGCCTGGGCAGGCGCGGGCTGAGAAGCCGGCTGTCCCACAGCTGTTACGTCATCCATCCTTTTATGTAAGGAGTTGACACTGTCGGTTAATACCTTTTACCTATCCATCCACTCTGGTGTCGGCCCCACAGGGGGCTACATCACATATATCGGCCTCTGCTCCGTCACCATATAAGCCTCCTCATTCAACATGTCGACACAGCCGTACCGACACACCGCAGACACACAGGGAATGCTCTAAACGAGGACAGGACCCACAAAAGCCCTTTGGGGGGACAGAGTGAGAGTATGCCAGCACACACCAGAGCGCTATATAATGCAGGGACTAACTGAGTTATGTCCCCTATAGCTGCTTTTTTTATATAATGTATACTGCGCCTAAATTAAATGCCCCCCCTCTCTTTTTTAACCCTTTTCTGTGTTGTAAACTGCAGGGGAGACCTAGGGAGCTTCCCTCCAACGGAGCTGTGAGGGAAAATGGCGCCAGTGTGCTTGAGGGAGATAGCTCCGCCCCTTTTCCGCGGCCTATTCTCCCGCTTTTTTATGGAATCTGGCAGGGGTATTTACCTCATATATAGCCCCTGGGGCTATATATTGAGGTATTTTTGCCAGCCAAGGTGTTTTTATTGCTGCCTCAGGGCGCCCCCCCCCCCCCCCCAGCGCCCTGCACCCTCAGTGACCGGAGTGTGAAGTGTGTGAGAGGAGCAATGGCGCACAGCTGCAGTGCTGTGCGCTACCTTGGTGAAGACTGAGTCTTCATGCCGCCGATTTTCCGGACCATCTTCTTGCTTCTGGCTCTGTAAGGGGGACGGCGGCGCGGCTCCGGGACCGAACACCAAGGACTGGGCCTGCGGTCGATCCCTCTGGAGCTAATGGTGTCCAGTAGCCTAAGAAGCCCAATCCGGCTGCAAGCAGGCGAGTTCGCTTCTTCTCCCCTTAGTCCCTCGCTGCAGTGAGCCTGTTGCCAGCAGGTCTCACTGAAAATAAAAAAACCTAAGTCTATTTCTTTCTAAGAGCTCAGGAGAGCCCCTAGTGTGCATCCAACCTCGGCCGGGCACGAAATCTAACTGAGGCTTGGAGGAGGGTCATAGTGGGAAGAGCCAGTGCACACCAGGTAGTCTAAGATCTTTCTAGAGTGCCCAGCCTCCTTCGGAGCCCGCTATCCCCCATGGTCCTTACGGAGTTCCCAGCATCCACTAGGACGTCAGAGAAAAGATGTTTGGCGTTAGTAAACGCGCTCACGACTTGGCGCGCCTAGAAGGGCTGTTTAACGTGACTACAGCAACGATGTAGGAGGACACATCTGTACACTGCCTATTTTGGCAGACTTTCAACTTATTAAAAATATTGCATAGGACGTACATGCTGGACGAACTGGCATATGCGACTGATTGATATTTTCAGATCGGTCGCCCGCATACACAGTTACAGTTATCTGGCAGTTCCGCCAATATCAGGTGGATCAGCCATTTAATTTGTGTGGTCTTGGGAGCCCCTGAGTTGGTGTGGTCTGGCTGCTTTGGGGCATCATATTGTAACATTTAGTCTATCACTTTTTTAGCACATAAATTGTTGTGGGTTTTTTTTGTTATTTTTGTAACAATTTTCAACAGCCTCTCACCTATGTAGCACTCTCAACACATAGCTGCTGCTGCTTCTTACTAATGTAACACCTCTTAACACTTAAACTGCTACCTCTCACTAGTGTGATGCCTTGGGCACTAGTGTGATGCCTTGGGCACTAGTGTGATGCCTTGGGGCGGTTGGCTTATGCTGGCCTGGGGGGACCCACGCTCTGGACTTGAATTTTAGGAATGATAGGGACCCACCAGATGAAGTCACATGTTTGCAGTCGGTGGGCCCATGTCTTTTGACCAGAAGTATGAGAAGCACCTCAATTTGACTCTATGTTATAATGCAGAGATTATTATAATTATGATTAGCAGTATGTTTAGTACTTACGAGTGTGAACCTGCATTTTCTCTTTTTTTTCTATGTGGAACTACAAGTCTCAGCAGGATAGCACCTCTCATTATGTTTAGATTAAGGGTGTGCAGTCAAAGGACCCCCCTCACCCATTTAATTAGTGTGTGTCCGGCTTAAGTCTAGAACAAGGTATGAAGTTGCTGTATATTCACCATGAACTGTGCTGGCAGTGAGGGAGAGAGGTATAGGACAATCCACAGCTGCATGTTGACCACTGTTGGTCCTGGGTGAGGGGTCAGCCACCAGGAAGTGTTCTTCACTCTATTTGCCCATGGGCATCGATCAGATCCCAACCAACTACCGTTCTTTAGAGGGGAATCTCTGGCTGATTGTCAGCACAATTTAAGGGGGGGATGGGGGGTGGGGGGTGTGTGTGTCAAACGTGTCTATAATCTCCCCTGGGCACACATCTCATCCTTCACTTCACAGAGGGTATTTGTGCGGAATGTAGGTCTGGAACACCCCAAAGATCAGGGCGTCCCTAGACAGCTGCCTTCAGCTGACTAATGGTAGCGCAGTGTATGTATGTTATACCGCCATTTCTACACATAAACTTCGACCAATGGGAACTGCATATACTGTAGGTATATAAAATATAATGACTATGAAGCCAATGAACTCATGACCTTCTGCCATCGTTGTGGCACAAAATGTTGGTTGTGGGTGAACTTGAATTTCATCAGTTCATTTATACAGCAGTTACAGCAGAAGTTAGTTCAGAGATAAAGTTCTGTTCAGGTACACATGGAGATTCAAGCAAACGCTGTTTCATTTATCCACAGGAAACAAATATATAAACATTTCTTTCTCTATGTGATTGAATCTTTCTCTGGAAGCCAAATGCAGATGCAGCCAATGTTGTTGTAGCTGCGGGTGTCTGCCACACACATTACGCTCAGAGGTGGGGGCATCACAGCAGCCATACAGTATCAGGGGCCGGTGGTCATCTGCAAACCTTCTTACTAATGGGTTTAGAAAATGCTATGGACAGTGTTGTTCAGTATATATTTCTTCAGAAACGTTCAGTGACATTCCCAGACCACAGCAATGTGTGAAGTGCCTGCCAGATGTTCAGAATATGTACTTCTTATTTTCTCTATACTTTTATCGTTCTCCCTACTGTATGTCCACTTTATTCCTCATCTCCCTGTGAGCTGGTGCTAAACTATAGCAGAAGAAATCTGTTCCAACACCGTTTACATCAACAAACATATTTTCACACTGTTTTCACATTTCTGATGGAGATTTTTTTTCACACTGGATTTCAACTATTCCAATGACAAATTCCTAGGGCTTGTTGCTATGAATCGTGAAATACACCCCATAAACGTCACCTATGTGCAACTCAATCCGTTGTGGTATTTTAAATCCACAAATGTTAATATGCACAACAATAAAATATTATAAATTGCAAATTTAAGCAGACAAAAAAATAATGTGAAGCTACTGATCCTCTAATAGAGACGCAGCTGGGCTTTGTATGAAGACAAAGGGCCTAATTCAGACCTGACCGCTAGGGTGCGTTTTTTGCATACCTGCTATCAGGTACAGCAGTCGCCGTCTACAACAGGGGAGGTGGAAATAGATGTGCAGGGGTGCGATCGAATGTGCAGGAGAGCTGCACAAACAGAAGTTTGTGCAGTATCTGCACAGACCAGGACTTACTCTTCCAGTGCGATGATCGGGGCCAGAGCTGACGTCGGAATCCCTCCCTCCAAACGCCTGGTCCCTCCTGCGTTTCTCTGGACACTCCTTAAAAACGGTCAGTTGCCACCCACAAACGTCCTCTTCCCGTCAGTCACCTTGCGATCACCAGTGCGATCGCTTTTCTCGCACATCCCGTCGCTGCCCACCGATCCCCGTCGCTGCGGACAGATGCGCCTGCGCATTGTGGTGAATACGAATGCGCAGTTCAGACCTAATCGCCGGCTGTACGAAAACGTAGCCTAGCGATCAGGTCTGAATTAGGCCCAAAGACTGATGGTACAGCGCTATAATCACAGTTTATTTATTTGATAAAGCCGAAGGTGAAGTGAAAAGCGTTAGCGGACCTGGCATTAACCCTTACCCAACTCTGGACTCAGTTTTACAATTAACGAAAACAGTTATCAAGCTCAGCACAGCCCGCAGCTTAACAGGAGACATCGGGATTTCAACCACCTGCTCCTAATCTATCCACCATCCTGGGGTAAGAGCTTCAGCCTGCGTACACCTGCCAACAAAGCCGCTGACGGACAGCATCTGGTGTGGTGACACGGCTCCGTGGGAGCGGTTGGTGGGACACAGCTTCAGCCTGCCTCTTCATTCATCTTATAAGGTCCATGAGTACATGCACTCAGGGTAAATAGTATCTGATACTGAGCTTTTATGATTTAGACTTATATATGTCGGAAATGACGCTGCACGGTTCATCTTGCGCCTCACAGTAAGGAGAGGGCTTCCTGATTTACCCTCTTCCGGCGGAAGTGACGTTATCGCGGCTTAGCACCGCTGTTTAAAACATTTCGCCTACTTGTTTTTAACTGTGATTTCTTGCTTTATTATCATATGTACTATGCCTTTAGACTGCTATTTGTAATTTACTGTTTTTATACACACAATTGTGGACTTCACTTTTTTACAGGAAGTGATGTCACACTTCCTGGTCCATGTGACCTCTGTATGTTTGGTATTTAAACCCAGCTTTGCTCTCAACACACATCCCCTTGATGAAGTCCTGTGCTATAGGACGAAACGCGTTGGAACTGGAACTTGCTGCTTAACCCTGAATCTCCCTAAGTGGACAGATAAGCTGTTTTTATTTATATTTCCTGTACGTTTGCTACCTGCATTTGCTCCAGGATTTTATTCCTATTTGTCATACTTTCGCCATTAGATTGGGAATTGCTGTTTCAGCCTTCTTTCCTTGAGTGGACAGATAAGCTGTTTTTATTGATTTATCTTGTACGTTTGCTACCTACATGTGCTTCAGGATTGTTATTAAATTGCCTTTTATCTTAACCGTTATCTCACTCAAATGTCTGGGACCAGCGAGGTTCCTTACTAAGGAATAATAAGTTTATGCAGTGATGACACTTTAATTTACATGCATCAAAGTGTCATCAGAATTGAAGACGTGTAGAGAGATAAGTTATTCTCTGTAATATTTCACACTATTTCACGTCTCACATGGTGAATTATCACGCATCTAATTATTTGTATGCCAAAACATCAGTAGGCGCTCTTGTGCACTTCATTTTTTGCATCTCTGTATCTACTATTGGGCAGGAGCTGCCACCCACAGATAGGTGGGGGGTGTTGAATTGGTTTCAGCTATACCGAATATTCGGTTTTTGTTTATATTAGGATTGTCCTAGGCGCTATTCTCCATTTTTTCACACACATATATATATATATATATATATATATATATATATATATATAAAAAGAGATTTATGGTAAGAACTTACCTTTGTTAAATCTCTTTCTGCGTCGTACACTGGGTTCCACAGGGAATAACATCGGGGTGTAGAGTAGGATCTTGATCCGAGGCACCAACACGCATCCTCTATATCCCCGCCTCCAGGCACTGGAGCTCAGTTTTGTTAACCAGTCCAATGCAGTAGCAGGTAAAAGAGACGACAACAGTTAGTAGCCACATACACTACATTCTCTCGACAGGAGAAGGTACCAGCGGCTAATGCCATACAAACCTAAAAAAGCAAAGTGCAGCAGGGTGGGCGCCCTGTGGAACCCAGTGTACCTCGCAGAAAGAGATTTAACTATGGTAAGTTCTTACCATAATCTCCGTTTCTGCAGCGGGGTACACTGGGGTTCCACAGGGACTAACATCGGGGATGTCCTAAAGCAGTACCTCATGGGAGGGGACGCACAGTAGCGGGCACAAGAACCCGGCGTCCAAAGGAAGCATCCTGGGAGGCGGAAGTATCGAATGCATAGAACCTTATGAATGTGTTCACTGAGGACCACGTAGCCGCCTTGCACAATTGCTCAAGAGTCACACCATGGCAGGCCGCCCAAGAAGCTCCAACAGACCGAGTAGAATGGGCTTTGATGGTAGCAGGAGCTGGAAGACCAGCCTGTACATAAGCTTGTGCAATCACCATTCTAATCCATCTGGCCAGGGTCTGCTTATTCGCAGGCCTGTCACGTTTGTGAAAACCAAAAAGTACATAGAGAGAATTAGACTTCCTAACGGAGGCTGTCCTCTTCACATAGATATGGAGAGCCCGAACCACATCCAAAGATCGCTCTTTGGAGGACAATTCAGGAGAGATAAAGGCTGGAACCACAATCTCTTGATTAAGGTGGAAAGAAGACTCCACCTTAGGTAGATAACCAGGGCGCATCATAAGAACCGCCCGGTCAAGATGAAAAATCAGAAAGGGTGACCGACAGGATAAGGCACCCAAGTCTGAAACCCGTCTAGCAGAGGAAACAGCCAGCAGAAAAAAGACCTTAAGAGTAAGCCACTTAAGGTCCACAGATTCAAGAGGTTCAGACAGACTCTTGCAAGGTCTCCAGAACCACAGACAAATCCCAAGGAGCCACAGGCGGGACATAGGGTGGTTGAATCCGTAAAACAACCTGAGTGAATGTATGAACATCAGGCAGAGTTGCAATTTTTCTCTGAAACCATACCGACAAGGCAGAAATATGAACCTTGAGGGAGGCCAGACGAAGGCCCAAGTCCAGGCCCTGTTGCAGGAAAGCCAAAAGTTTGGCAGTGCTAAACTTGTAAACGTCATGATTGTTAGATGCGCACCAAGCAAAGTAAGAATTCCAGACCCTATGATAAATCCGAGTAGAAGCCGGCTTACGGGCCTTGATCAGTTTGAATGACCGCCTCAGAAAAACCTTTGGCCCTCAGAACTGAAATCCGGGCCAAATCCTGGTATACACAAGGGCCCTGAACGAGGAGATCTGGTCGTTGTGGAAGCAGAAGAGGGCTCTCTAATGAGAGACCCTGTAGGTCGGAGAACCAATGCCGTCTGGGCCACGCTGCAGCGATCAGAAGTAGGATTCCTCCTTCTTGCTTGAACTTCCTTATTACCCTGGGCAGGAGTGACACCGGAAGGAACACGTACGGCAGCCGAAAGTTCCACGGAATTGCCAGTGCGTCCACGAACGCCGCTTGAGGATCCCTTGTCCTTGCTCCGAAGAACGGAACCTTGTGATTGTGTCGAGACGCCATCAGGTCTACATCTGGTAGGCCCCACTTGTCCACTAGGAGTTATACTACTTCTGGATGAAGGCTCCACTCTCCGGCGTGTACATCCTGACGACTGAGGAAGTCCGCTTCCCAGTTGAGGACCCCCGGAATGAGATAAGGAGCTCATGTTTCCCCAGCACATCTGTTTAAGATAAGTCATGTCAATTATGACTATAATAGGGGATTTAGCTCCGAGATTTACTTTAATTAATAACTTACCTTTGTAGTATCTCAGTAGGTGATATTTATTCCATTAGAGATTGAATACTGGGTGGCCCAGTGACACGGCGCTATATGCAATAATTTTATATATAGGCAGCCACCGCTCACCGTTCATGGTGTTCATATTGAGATACGGAGTTTATGTTTCCCCAGTACAGCATTTAAGATACCTGTCTAAGACAAAGCAATGATATTATGCCGGTTATTTCTATATTGGGGGACTTAACTCTGAATTTTATCTTTTTAGTATCTCAATAGATTATACCTATCTGAATAAATATTTAATATTGGGTGGCCCTTTGACACGGCGCCACAGGTATTAATTAACTAATAAAAAAACTTTTGGAGGTAATTACATATGAATTGAAATATAATCGATTTTTACACTTAATTTATTACTAAGAAGTGTGTATATATATGAATTGTTACCCTTTTCTAAATCAATTGGATATCAGATGAAACGATGTCTATAGGAATACTTGGAATTATGGTACTGAATTAATTCGTGCAATTAACTGCTTCACAACTGAGTCTGCTCTCTATATATCATGGTACTTAGAGGTATACCTGCAATTGAGGTGTCTAGTTAATTAATGGAATCAACTATTTCCTGAATATATCCTATATGTATTTTGAGTTTACTGGACACATTCTGAGACTGCTGAATACCATAAGAGTTTTTCAGTCTGGATAACACATATCTATGCCCCTTTGAAATTGTGAATAATCATATACATCAAACCCTGGTGTTTAATATAGGGAGATCTATTTGATGTGTGGATACAGCCAGTGATATTGAAATTATGGCATGCAATTTCTGGATGATTATTGGGGTATGATTATTCCTAATGTTGTTTTCCATTATAACAATTTTCTTTTCTGTTGCTATTATATAGCTACATATTAGAAAACATCTAATTAAGATTGTTATTTCCAATTAGACCTACGCGATCAGCTGTTGGTAATAGACAGGCTGAAACAACTCAATTAGTTCAGGATATCCTCTTTCAATATAATACCTACTGTCTATATATATAAGGAGGAAGCTGATCACTAAGCAGTATATCCGTATAGGAGTAAATCAGCTACCTGCAGGACTTTTGGTCCATATGATTTATATGCACAATAATAATTCCCATCTTTTTCCGTGCCCTCTCATCGGCAGTCTGATTATCAGGACACCGAAAGCAGAAGCACCATCTTTTCCTTGGAGTAGCACCGTTGGTTCTCTCATTAGCGATTCGATGTCGGCCGATATGATTGCTGACAGCAGAAATCAATGATGCTACCTCTTTGTGAAACTTCCTTCTAGCATTTCTTAAGGGGTACCCTACCCGTATATCTACCTATTCATATGTAATTACTTTCTGAGAGAAATTACTAATTATAATCATCAATAATTGTTCGTTGGGTATCAATCAATGAATGAACACTGCCGATATGGCTGGCAGATGGCGTTCCACCCATTGAAGAATCCTTGACACTTCCATCATTGCCATGCGGCTTCGAGTGTCGCCTTTATGATTTATGTACGCCACCGTGGTGGTGTTGTCCGACTGTACTTCAACAGGCCTGTTCTGCATCAGATGCTGGGCCAGTTTCAGAGCATTGAACACCGCCCGCAATTCCAGAATGTTTATCGGGAGGAGAGACTCCTCCCTGGTCCACTGACCCTGAAGAGAGTGTTGCTCCAACACCTCGCCCCAACCCCTCAGACTGGCATCCGTTGTCAGGAGGACCCAGCTGGAGATCCAGAAGGGACGACCCCTGCTCAATCGTTGGTCCTGTAGCCACCAGCTCAGTGACAGACAAACCTCCGGAGACAAGGAGATTACGTGAGACCTGATCCGATAAGGCAGGCCATCCCACTTGGCAAGAATCAGCTTCTGCAGAGGGCGGGAATGAAATTGAGCGTACTCTACCATGTCGAAAGCCGACACCATGAGGCCTAGTACTTGCATCGCCAAGTGTATCGACACTCACGGGCGAGAGAGGAAGCATCGAATTTCTGTCCTGAAGGTTCAGGACTTTCTCCTGTGACAAGAACAACCGCGGGTTGTGTGTGTCCAACAATGCCCCCAGGTGCACCATGCTCTGGGCAGGGACCAGGGATGATTTCTTCTAGTTGATGAGCCACCCGTGGGCTTGCAGAAACTGGACCGTCAGATCCAGATGACGGAGGAGAACTTCTGGGGAATTCGCCAGGATCAGCAAGTTGTCCATACACGGTAGGATCCTGATACCCTGACGGTATAGCAGGGCCGTCATCACCACCATGACCTTGGTGAAGTTTCACGGAGCCGTGGTCAGTCCAAAAGGTAAGGCCCGGAATTGATAATGGAGGTTACCAATAGCAAACCGCAGGTATTGCTGATGTGAATGGCAATAGGAATATGTAGGTAAGCATCCTGTATGTCCAGGGATACCATATAGTCCCATGGCTCCACAGCCAGAACAATAGAGCAAAGAGTTTCCATACGAAACTTGGAGACCCTCACAAATTTGTTCAAAGTCTTGAGGTTGAGAATGGGCCGGAAGGAACCATTCGGTTTCGGGACTAGGAACAGCGGTGAATAGTACCCCCTGCCTCTCTGAGCCAGAGGCACCGGCACTACCACTCCTGTGTCCAGGAGGAACTGTACCAACAAATGAAGAGTTTTTGCCTTCACCTGATCCGAAGGTATGTTTGTCAAGCAAAACTGATGAGGGGGACGTTTCTTGAAGGATATGGCGTATCCGTGAGTGACGACTTCCCTTACCCAGGCGTGTGAAGTGGTCTTCAACCATACCTGGGTAAACCGTAGAAGTTGGCCTCCCACCCTGGGATCCCCCAGGGGGAGGCCCGCCCCGTCATGCAGCAGGCTTGTCTGATTTGGAAGCAGGCTGAAGGACAGCCCAGGCACGTTTAGGTTTGGGCTTAGTGGTTTTAGAAGTGTGAGCCTGTTTCGGGTACGCCTGACCCTTTGCTTTACCTGGAGGTCGAAAGGAACGAAAGGAAGTACTCTTAACCTTCGGGGCCGAAGGAGCAGTACTAGACAGACATGCTGTCTTAGCGGAATCTAAGTCAGCAACAATCTTGTTGAGATCCTCACCAAAAAGGATGTTCCCCTTAAAAGGGAGCACCTCCATAGTTTTCTTAGAGTCCAGATCCACAGATCAGGACCGCAACCACAGAATCCGGCGAGCTAGAATGGACGTAGTAGAGGCCTTGGCCGTCAGAACACCGGCATCAGAAGCCGCCTCCTTAATGTAATGAGAGACTGTAACAATGGGCCTAATTCTGAGTTGATCGCAGCAGCAAGTTTGTTAGCAATTGGGCAAAACCATGTGCACTGCAGGGGGGACAGATATAACATGTACAGAGAGAGTTAGATTTGGGTGGGGTGTGTTCAAACTGAAATCTAAATTGCAGTGTAAAAATAAAGCAGCCAGTATTTACCTTGCACAGAAACGAAATAACACACCCAAATCTAACTCTTTCTGCAAATGTTATATCTGCCCCCCTGCAGTGCACATGGTTTTGCCCAATTGCTAACAAACTTGCTGCTGTGATCAACTCAGAATTACCCCCTTTATACGAAAGACATTGCCTAGCATCATCAGGAAAATTGGACGGCAGCTCTGCTTCCACCTCCTGAGCCCAAGCTTCAATAGCTTCTGCAGCCCAAGTAGCCGCAATAGTGGGCTTATGCACAGCTCCTGCAAGGGTATAAATAGACTTTAAGCAACCCTCCACACGCTTATCCGTCGGTTCCTTCAGAGAGGTGATGGCAGTGACAGGCAGAGCAGATGATACCACCAGCCGAGCGACTTGTGAGTCCACCGGCAGCGGCGTTTCCCAATTTTTACTTAACTCTGCAGCGAGGGGATAGCGAGCTAGCATCTTCTTGTGAGGTGTGAATTTCTTTCATAGATTCTCCCAGGATTCCTGACGTATATCAACTGAGTGGTCAGAATGAGGCAAAAATAATTTGGTAACCTTCTGACGTTTGAATCTATCAGGTTTCTTAGAGGCAACAACAGGTTCTGGTTCATCATCAATTTGAAGAATCAGCCTGATAGCCTCTAAGACAGGGCTGGCCAAACCAGTCCTCGAGATCTACCAATAGTACACATTTTCCAGATCACCTAGCTGGTGCACAGGTGTAGTCATTACTAATTAAGATGTGCTGCATTCATTCCTAACTGACAATTCTACAGGTCTCCAGGAGGCCTGGAAAACATGAACTGTTGGTAGATCTCGAGGACCGGTTTGGCCAGCCCTGCACTAAGAGGTCAGGAACATCCCCCTGTGAAACAGACTCCCCATCAGAAGCATATGGATCACTGTCTGAGGGGTCAGTATACACGCCATCCTCATCGGAAGAAGTATCTGAAACATGAGTGGATTGTGAGAAAGTAATGGCCCCGCTTAGAAGACCCCTTGGTCTTAGGCGGGCGAGGGATAGGTTTCTGTTTAGTCAATGAGTGATTCAATTGCTGTAACTGAGGGGACAGGAGATCTGCCTAATGAGGATTAACCGCAGGGACGATATGTGGCTGTAAAGGCACGGGAGGTCCCATAGGGGGCGTAAGTCTAGTTACCAGCGTAGTCAGTAAATTAGAGAAAGTAGCCCCAGGCAGGTCGTGATGTGCCCCCGTTGCTACAAACTGACTGGGGGGTAGGGAACCCCCAGAACCTGAACCCTCCGCTGCTATGTTTTCCTCCAATGCATCTGCGGCATCACCACCGCGTATTGCGGGATCAGCCACAGAACCATCGCCCCCTGTAGCTGACATGATATGAAAGTGTAAACTACAGGCAGCAGATATAATACCTAACCAAGAACCCCCTGTGCAGTGTGACTGAGAATCACAGAGAAAAATACAAAATAAATATATCCTGTGAAAGACCTATATTAAATAACAACCCTGACGCACTTAGCCCCCCTCAGGGTACAGAATATAGGGATAGCAGTATGAGTGAGATACACGGAGCAGATATCACACAGCAGCTATATGGACAAACACACAGTCACATGTACAATGCAGAAATTATGACAAACAATAAAACTGCACTGGACCAGCAATACTAAGTAGTACTAAGTAAAGCTATATAGGCTTATAGATATACTGTATCAATGCACAGTAAAGACTGGATGTATATCACAGGGTACTTGAACTACATAACCCTGTAGTAATGCTGTGTTTCTTAACTAACACTGTCAAAAGACATGTAGAATGGGTTCACTATGGTATGCCGGCGGACGGGCTCCCGGCGAACAGCATACCGGTGGCGGGAGCCCGACCGCCGGCTTACCGACAGTGTGGCGAGCACAAATGAGCCCCTTGCGGGCTCGCCGCGCTACGCGCGCCACGCTATTTTGTTCTTCCTCCAGGGGGGTCGTGGACCCCCACGAGGGAGAACAATTGTCGGTATGCCGGCTGTCGGGATCCCGGCGCCGGTATACTGTGCGCCGGGATCCCGTCAGTCGGCATACTGAAGACCACCCTGTAGAATACTTAAGTGTCCTGTAAAATGCACAGCGCTGATGATGCAGGCGGCTTTACAGAGGAGACTTTGCCCATGCAGTCCCGGAATCAGCTCAGCATGTAGTGATGGCGCCAAACACTGACAGGGAGTGAGGGAGACAGAGAGATGCAGCTCCAGGGCGGGAATATTTACTGTAAATGGCACCCTGGGGGAGGGGCTACAGGTCAGAGCCTTATCCCCTTGCTGGACTTCACCACCGAGTACTGTGGTCCCATATTAAAACGGATTATAGAGAATCCGACCTGTGTCCTTGCCCTGGTGGTCTAGTGGGGTCCCTGTACCAATACAGTGTCCACGCCAGCACGCGCGCCCGTCTCCTAAGGACCACGCTGGATCGCGATTCGCAGCGGGTCATGCCTGGAGGACCCTCTTACCTCCGCCCTTGATGCTGCCACGCGA
The DNA here is from genome assembly GCF_028390025.1 of Pseudophryne corroboree. Taxonomy (NCBI): domain Eukaryota; kingdom Metazoa; phylum Chordata; class Amphibia; order Anura; family Myobatrachidae; genus Pseudophryne; species Pseudophryne corroboree. The sequence goes on from NC_086452.1 coordinate 392,781,468, forward strand.
TTCCGGAGAGCTGTGGTGAGTGTGTGCTAGCTGAGGAAAAAAACGGAGCCTTCCGCTGTAAGTACCCGTCAACCACGGTGCGGGAGTATACAGCTCCGCCGCAGTAGGTGATGGAGCTGCAGCATGAGATGTCAGAATGACATCTAGCACTATGAGTGCCTATGCTGCAGCCCTTGAAGTCTTCTATTTCTTCATATAAAAGCTCTTTTCAGGGCTGCTGGAGCAGCCCTCCCTGTTAGTGACCTGCCTGCACGGCACCAACTTACAAACTGAGCTCCAGTGCCTGGAGGCGGCGCTATGCATCCTGGGAACATTCAAAGCTTTTAGCCTGTTGGTGCCTCGGATCAAGATCCTACTCTACACCCCGAAGTTATTCCCTGTGGAACCCCAGTGTACCCTGCTGCAGATATATATGATATAGATATATATAGATATATAAACCACAGATGGTTATTTGGTAGTCATTCTTTTTATTCAAACGTTGAATTTTTTTAGAAAATTGTGGAATAATATGTTTATTGGTATTAATAAAACAATATATATTAATTTCATACTGACTGAAGTTGTTCATTCAGACATTATATGCACCTGCTAATTATAACGCAGTACCATCAGTCTTTCTCTTGCATGTTCAGTAGAAAAGGACCTACACCCTAATTGGCAAGTCCTTCTAACACACCTGGGGATCTGCTGCTTACACACATTATTGTATTTTTAATGCTTTGTATTTATAAAGAATAATATTAGCACCTAAGTAAGAAGTTTCCATTTGAATTAAGACACCCACTGAACCAGTCTCAGATCTGCTGCCTGTATACGAAGATGCAGAGATCAACGCAACGTAAGAAATAGCCATTGTGACTGCCTATGGGATCACAGACACAAGTTGTGACACGCCCCTGAAATGATTTCCCTGCGCTTGAGTTGCCACTCCCACGTCACAGCCTTAAATGCCCCATGTCACTCACTTTGTGAAGAAATCATTACTGCCAATACCGCTGCAAAACTAACGTGGCACATGTGCAGTGTGACTTATACACATGTGCAGTGGCAAAAACCCACGCAACAGTGTACAGCATCAACATTGCCTCCATCCCTGGATCAGGCCCAGAGGGAACAGGACAGAGCTGGAGGAAGGGTGAGATTTCTTTGTAGTGATGTGGATATTGGTGCTATTATTCTTATTATCCTTTATTTAAATGGCGCCACAAGGTTTCTGCAGTGCCTTATGTACATAAATAAATTAGTGAACAATAAACTAGTGACACACAGTTCAATACAATGCAGGACAAGGACATGGTTTATAAACATTGCTGCATTAGCAATCATAACACTCAGCAGCAAGGTGTGATCAACCAAGTGTTAGGTGTCCTTGTGGGGAAATAGGTGTAGATGATAGGTTACTTCTGCCCTGCTGCACCACTCTCTGCCAAGGCTGCTGCAGCACCTCTTTCTGCCCCGGCTGCTGCAGCACCTCTCTCTGCTGCAGCTGTTGCAGCACCCCTCTCTGCCTTTGCTGTTACAGCACCTCTCTCTGCCCCAGCTGCTGCTGCAGCACCCTTTCTATGTAATAGAAGCTGTAGAGTAACATGTATAAGCGGCTCTATTGCTGTGTAACGTATATAAGCGGCTACATTGCTGTGTAATATATATTAGCCACTCTACTGTGGCATAACATGTATAAGCAGCTCTACTGTATTGTGTAACGTGTATAAGGGGCTCTACTGTGTGGCGTAACATGTAAAAGGAGCTCTACTGTGTGGCATAGAGTGTATAAGGGGTACTACCATATGGTGTCATGTGAATAATGGACACTACTGTGCGGTGTAATGTGAATAATGGACACTACTGTGCGGTGTAATGGGAATAATGGACACTACTGTGCGGTGTAATGTGAATAATGGACACTACTGTGCGGTGTAATGTGAATAATGGACACTACTGTGCGGTGTAATGTGAATAATGGACACTACTGTGCGGTGTAATGGGAATAACAGACACTACTGTGTATGGTAAAATGGGAGTAACATAGTAACATAGATAATGAGGTTGAAAAGAGGCAAAAAGCCCATCGGGTTCAATCTGTATTCTGTATTAAGCAGTGCACATTATAATGCACCAGCCGAAATAATGGTTTCGTACCTATTGACAACTATATGTCATATCACACCCATATACTTAATGTCAATATATTAAATGCTATAGCCTTGGATACTTTTCTCAGCTAGAAAACTGTCCAATCCGTTTTTAAATGCATTTACAGAGTCCACCATTATTATCTTCTACGGTAGGGAGTTTCAAATCCTTATTGCCCTTACGGTGAAGAACCCCTTCCTACGATTTGTACAGCATTTTCTCTCCTCTAGCCTCAGTGAGTGCCCACGTGTCCTATACAGACTTCTATTAATAAACAAATCCCCTGCTAACTCTTTGTATTGACCCTTTACATATTTTAAGATATTAATAATGTCTCCTCTTAGTCTCCTCTTTTCAAGGGAATACATATTTAACCTAGTAAGCCTTTCCTCATATTCCAATGTCTCTAACCCTTTTATCAGCTTAGTAGCTTGCCTTTGCACTCTTTCGAGTTCCCCGATATCTTTTTTATAATGTGGTGCCCAAAATTGAACACAATATTCCAGGTACGGACGTACCAATGATTTGTACAGTGGCAGGATTACATCCTCGTCCCTTGTCTCAATTCCCCGTTTTATGCATGCGAGCACTTTACTTGCCTTCTTTGCTGCATTTTGACATTGTTGACTGTTATTAAGCCTATTATCTATGAGCACCCCAAAATCTTTTTCCACTACTGCTACCCCTATATTTCCCCATTAAGTGTGTAGGATGCAAGTTTGTTTTTAATCCCAAAGTGCGTAACTTTGCATTTTTCAATATTTAACCTCATTCCCCATTTAGACGCCCAGGTTTCAAGTTTAAGTAAGTCATTCTGTAGAGACTCCACATCTCTTTCTGAATTAATTACCTTACACAGTTTGGTATCATCTGCAAAGATTGACACTGATATTGAACAGTAGCGGGCCAAGTACAGACCCTTGTGGCATTCGCACGGACCCTTGTGGTATTCACGGACACTACTGTGCGGTGTAATCTGTATTGGTACTATTCTGTAGCCATGCCCCATCCCCATGAAGCCATGCCCCTATATTTTTGTTGTGCGTCTTAAGCGCGCACTGTCCCTATTTTATACATGGGGTGCCCAAAGGAAACTTTCACCCTGAGCTCCACAAGGTCTAGAACTGGCCCTGTCACAGATTTACGATTTTGTAATATTTTTTCTTTTCAAATGTAACATGCACCCAATTCAGTACAGGGGAGGGGGCGCCGAAACATACCCTTGCTCCGGGCACCATGACACCTAGCTTCATCTCTGGGTGGGATAGACAGGGAGGAAGGAACATGGGGCAGTGGGTTAAGATGAGAGCTGGAAGGCATTTATGAAATAGTGGGTCTTGAGAGCCTGTTTGAAGATTTCTAGAGAGGCAACGAGTCTAATAGGGAGAGAGATATAAAAAATATTGTAATTCCAAAAAGGGGATGAGCCAAAGTGTTAGATTCATGCAGCTGTCACTAGCAAAGCTGAAAACATTATTTTTTTTATTAGAATTAATGAAATATTAGCAAGAACAGAGTATGGCAAAATTGTTTGGATTCCTTGATGAACAAGCTTAATAGCACATTCCTGCTCGCAATTAGGTCTAATTGAGTGGTGGTATCAATATTACCCATGGCTAAAGCATGACTCTATTAGGTGGAAGGAACCATACTAATTCAGCATCTGCATCAGTTTGTGAAGCAACAAACGGTAATGAATGTGGAGTGAAGAGTGGAAAAATATATGTTATGGTAAAAACTTACTGTTGATAACGGTATTTCTCCTAAGTCCACAGGATAACATTGGGATATGATGAGGCGACAGCGGATTTGCACCAAACGGTCAAAGGTTTTCGGCCTCCCAGCATGTAACGGGCACATCCAGATATCCCTGCCGCCTGGCTCAGGCAAATCAGTTGTATTCCAAAGCTCCATCATAGATAGCCCTAATCAGGCGAGAAGAAAAAACATACAAACCCTTCCGTACAAGAAGGAAGAGGTTAGTGAGTAAGATGATCCTCGAACCAGGTGCGTCAGGGTGGGATCCCTGTGGATCTTGTGGACTTAGGAGAAATACCGTTATCAACGGTAAGTTCTTACCATAATGTATATTTCTCCGGCAGGGTCCACAGGTTATCCACAGGATAACATTGGGATTTCCCAAAGAAATTTAGTGGTGAGGACGCTCCTGATTTGACAGGAGAATCCTTTGCCCGAATTCAGCATCATGAGAGGCAAAGGTATCTATGGCATAATGTATAATGAATGTGTTAATGGAAGACCATGTGGCTGCCTTACATATCTGTTCTGCTGAAGCACCACATTGTGCTGCCCATGATGGATCTACCTTACGAGTAGAGTGAGCAGAGACATTAGCCAGAACAGGGAGATCAGCTTGAGAATATGCTTCTGAAATCGTCATCCGAAGCCATCTTGTCTGCTTATCAGCAGGCCAACCTCTCTTGTGAAATCCGTAGAGAATGAAGAGAGAATCTGTCTTTCTGATGGCACTGGTACAATCCAATCAGCTTTCCACGTACGTAGCTAAACTGCTCTGCGAGCAGCGATTGTTGAAGTTGATGTCCTGGAGGTAATAGTACCCATATCCAATGCTGCTTCTTCCAAGAACATTGCAGCCTGTTTTATATATGCTATATGGGATTTCTGCTCTTTAGATGCTATTGAAAAATCCTCCTCCAATGCATCAGCCCAGGCAGCCACTACTTTTGCCATCCACGCTGAAGCCATGGCTGGACTTATGACTACCTCAGCCAGGTTAAAAAATGGTTAAAAAAAAACAAACATCCATTCTCCTATCCGTGACATCATTTAATGATGCTGAAGGCAAAGGTAATGTATATTTTCACACTACTCAAATCACATGCATATCTACTTTAGGAGCCACCTCCTTTTCTAAACAATCCCCAGATGGAAGAGGACAATTGGAATTCCATTTCTTAGGAATTCTTAACTACTTATTGGGCGTAGCCCAAGCCTCTTCCATGATTTTCGTCAGCTGATCTGACCCTGGAAACTCAATCTTAACTGTTTTGGGACGTTTAAAAACAGGTGCCTTGGTTTTTAACACAGGCTCTGCTGAATCCTCTAAGGATAGAATGGCTTTCATTGCTTTAATTAACTCAGCTATATTCACTGAAACCTTCTCCTCCTCTTCGTATGCCGAAGCAGAGTTTATTGAGCTTTCATCCTCCAATGAATCCTCATCTGCAACATGTGTAGCCTGTGAGGATGAAGATTTACTTACCACCGGCTTATCAGCCTGTTTCTTTTGAGAGACTGCTGCTGAAAGTGATAAACCACAGGTGGGAAGCTGCATGTAAGGGTTAATCGTGTAACCTATCCCCGGGACAGGAGTTGGAGGAATTATCCGTTCAGCTATATTGGATAATGTCTGTGCAAACATAGCCCAAGGTAGATCAACCTGCTCCTGAATCTGCCTTCTATTTTTCAAGAGACCCTGGTGAAAACTAAAACAATTTGCACACAAACCATCCTGAACCAGATCCTGAGAGGTTAACACAGCTTTGCAAGACAAACAAGATATGAGTGCTGGTGTTGCTGTGAGTGTATCTTCCTCACCTTTGCCACTCTTAGACATGATAAATAATCAACACTTCCACAGTGTACTACACAATTTGTGACGGCAATCACTTTAAGCTTTTTAAAGTGACCTACAATCCGACCCTACTCATGCACCAGCTTTGAGGATCGGAATAGAAAAAAACTGACAGAATATATAGTAAAGTCAGCAATCACACTAGCAGTCAGTCACATGTTATACATTAGTAAAATAAGCAATATGAGCACATCATCAACTAAAACTACATTTCAAGTATGTAGGAGAACATATTACTGAATCATGTTTAAACAGATCTACCGTATTCAGATGCATAGCGAAAGAAACAACAGTTATAGTACACAGACTCATATGCAATAGACACTTATCTAACTATTCGAACTCAAAAAGGTAGATAGAGACTTAGGGGGTCATTCCGAGTTGATCGTAGCTGTGCTAAATTTAGCACAGCTCCGATCATTCACACTGACATGCGGGGGGACGCCCAGCACAGGGCTAGTCCGCCCCGCATGTCAGTGCCACCCCCCCTACCCCCCGCAGAAGTGCAAAGAGTAGCTCCCGACCAGCGCAGCTTTAGCGTGCTGGCCGGGAGCTATTCGTCGCTCCGCGGCCCGCAGCGGGTGCGTGTGACATCACGCAGCCGCCGCGGCCCGCCCCCCCAACGGTCCGGCCATGCCTTCATTGGCCGGACCGCTCCCCCTAAACGGCCCCCTCCCGCCCAGCGACCGCCTCTGCCTCAGCGCATGCGCAGTTCCGACCCGACCGCTGCGACAAACTGCAGCAAGCGATCGGGTCGGAATGGTCGGAATTACCCGTTCTCAACATTGTTGGCATTTCACCTGTGTACAGTATTGTGACCGGATGTCTCGCTTTGCCAGGTGAACACAGATCTTTGTCACTGATAGAATAAAGGGAGGTTACTTGTCCCTGAGTAACCTGAGCGAGCTGACTCCCTCTTACAGTCAGTTACTGACTCCAACTGCATAGTGAGAGGGTAACTCGCTGCCACAAAACTCTTACACCAGCAGATGGAACCACATGTTCCAAACAGGTTTCTATCAATGGCACCTGTCACGGTTGCAGCGGCTCTGTGTTCCCTCTCTGCATTGCTGGAGTTAGTCCGGGGCTTGTAGCACATCCAAAACATTAACGGGGAGATTTATCAAAGCTTGGAGAGAAATATTATCAATCAGCTTCTAACTGTCACTTTACAGGCTGTGTTTTAAAAATAACAGGAGCTGATTGGTTGGTACTTAATCTCTCTCCAAGGCTGGATACATCTCCCCTGTATTAGATTTGCGAAGATCCTGGTGCCTTGCCACTTCCCTCAGCAACTTACCTTGCCACAGCCTCTGCAGGGTTCCAGGCTGCAGAACAAATAAATTCATGGTGCGGCATTTTGTTTGAAATTGGTGTCTAGCACCGATTCGTTAATTTGAAACTTGCGCTGCAAGGGTTAACCCCTTCAGTGCCGCAGCTACCATCGTAGGTTAGCCAGCAATGGCACAGGGACATAGCCACAAGTATGAACCATCTAGGCTGCACAGAACATTTCTGCATAGCAATTCTGTCACTATTCTGAAAATCACTCAATCCCTGGCTGTACGGTGTTCAGGTTAGAGAAGCATGTGCCGTCTAACATGTAAATCTGATTCAGAATAGTGACAGATGGCACGGAGGACATATTTCATTATGTACAGTATAAACAAACCACTTACCTAGTGTGTATTTTTCAGATACCAATTAGGGCAATTACTTGCTATTTAATGACAATAGTTTCTTTTATATATGCATTTGCACAAACATTTAAGTGGCATACCGGGAAGTGCAATGGGCATACACGAGGATCAGGCTCTGTGGAGTGTGACCAAGGAATCACAAACATGCTAACCTTTTGTCTGTCACTCAAGTAACGGATGGCTGACAACCATGTAAAAATACATGCATAGCATCCGGAAAAAAACTGTGAATGGTTTTTAAGGTAAATGTTGGCTCATCATCAGATAAACAGACAGCTGTTCCATCAAGTCAGAACCAATTTAGGATGAAACCTTTTATTCTTTTAATATTTGACCAATGTGGTAAAGTTTAATAACTAAAACAATACACAAAACACCAAACTATTAACTAAAGAACAATAAAAAGAACAGTCTGCCAAATTGTAATTAAACCAAAGACAATAAGATGTATTATGAACAACTGCACACAGCTAATAACATTTATTGCAGAACACAGGATTGCAAAACCGAACATGTTACCCTCATTATACTGAAAGGGTTGTGCAAGATGATTAATTAGTGTGGAACTAATAACATTTCTTGGCCGAAGTATAGAGCAAACTTAGTAAAACTTAGAAATAATGAGAAGGAAGCGACAGTTCAGAAATAATATTATTAATTTCCCCCCCAGCCCCAGATAGTTGTTGGTGTATGGCTGGTTTAATCCTCTTTTGTCTCATGGGATTTATGCAACTGGGCTGCATAATAACAGTGTTTTTCTATGATGGGCCACCATGAGAACTGATGCCACATCCAGCACTAATGAGCCAGCATCATATTTAGGCCCCCGTTTGGCAGATCTGTAGCTGGCAGTGTCGCTTCCTATATACACAACTAACAGCAGGTGAGCATCTGCCAAACAAGCTCTGAAACCGAGATATTTCACTCTTGACCACACAAGCCACTAGATTCCTCTCGGAGCTCACACCCCTGTTCCCAGAGGAGAACATTCCCCCACAAAGATTCCTTCACTAAACGGAGATACAAAATTGCAGGTTGTAAATGTCTGAGCTGTTAGTGGGATGCATAAAAAAGACTCAGGATGATCTATTTTCAATAGTTTACACAAATGGGTTTTTTTTGCAAAGTAATAACCCAGTATGCTCTATACATAACATGAGAACATTTCAGGCCTGTTTCAGATGAGACGCAGTTACAGCTGCACCTCTAGTGGCCATCTGTCTGCGACTTTATGCAATTGCCGCTACCAAGTTCTTCCCTGGTTAGATCCATGTGTGTGAATGTCCAAGCACTGAGATGCCTGTAAATGCTGTAATACCACCTGGGACATCTTTAGATGCCACCACTGGTCACACCATGAAACTGGCACCAGCCCTTTGGCTTCCAAAGTACACAACTGAGCACAGGGGCGGATTATCAGAGGAGATGGCCAGTGTGCAGATAGCGTAAGGGCACCCTTCTCCCTACAGCGCGGTAGACTCTGGCATGTGCAGGTGTCTGGAAACATGGCACCTGCCATGTTCTGTGCAACTAATCACTACTGCGCATGTGCGCCGGCCATTTTTCCGGTGATTTGTTTTTCTGAGGCTGCAGCGCTGACTCGGGACTCCGGAAAGGTAAGTAATGAAACATGTGTGCAGCGTGTGTGGTGTGGACCCCCCTGTGTGCACTACACCCATTATAGATATGCCAATGACTGAGCATCTGTGTAAGCAAACACTTCAGCAACACTACCATAACATGCCCGTAAGAGGGACCATCTCCATGCATCTGTTCAGCCATCTCCCAGTCACCACCTTGGAACGGCCAGCACTTTTCTAAGAGATTTCTGACACTGTGCAACTCATTCGCAACAGTGAAATACATGTGTAGGACTTTATGAAGTGCTCGTGAATACGCAAGGAAAGCAAAAAATACAGAAAAAGAAGCACACTGTCACTTAAGTTCCTTTACTCACTGGTGGTTTCCAAACTTTTATGAGACACCAAAATTGATCCAGGCGCTACAATAAAGGACTATGGGGTACATTTACTAAGCAGTGTTAAGAGTGGAGAAGTGAGCCAGTGGAGAAGTTGCCCATGGCAACCAATCAGCACTGAAGTAACATCTATAATTTACATACTATAAAATGATACAGAGCTGCTGATTGGTCGATGGGGAAATTTCTCCACTGGCTCATTTCTCCGTTCTTATCACTTCTTAGTAAATGTACCCCTAAGCTATTTATCTGAAAAGTTCAGAAAAATTAGCAAATGAAAGAAAACAATTATAGCAGAGCAAAGGATGACGGTACACAAAAGTGGATAGCAACCATTTTCCAACTGCGTCCTTTTGGGGTTAGCCAGGCATCAAAACAGAGTCTGCAATATTGCAATGTGTGGCCAGCGTAAGAAACTCAGGGGTAAATGTATGAAGCAGTGATAAGAGTGGAGAAGTGAGCCAGTGGAGAAGATGCCCATGGCAACCAATCAGCATTGAAGTAACATTTATAATTTGCATCCTATAAAATTATACAGAGCAGCTGATTGGTTGCCATGGGCAACTTCTCCACTGGCTCACTTCTCCACTCTTATCACTGCTTCAAACATTCTACCCTCAGATAAGAAATGAATAGAATCATCAATGAACTGTTATAGCTGGGAGGTCAGAGTGCTGAAGACATGTATGCTGAATACAGCTATGTCAACTTGGGCAAACATTTAGGAATGATTCTGTAAACTTACCTAAAAGTAATACAACAATTACAAGACAAAAAGGTCACAATAAGCCCACTTTCCAGAGCAGGGGCGTTTCTACAGAGGAGGGGGCCTGTGTGCACCTCCGGGTGGGCCCCCTCCTCTGCACAGCGCTGTAGACTCCGGCATTGTGCCGGAGTCTACTGCGCATGCGCAGGTCTCCGGAAACATGGCGCCCGCCTTGATCCGGAAACCAATTTGGCTACCGCGCATGCGCGGCGGCCATTTTGGCTGCGATTTCCGGCGCAATCACAGCTCCCGGCGCTGGACTCCAGAAAGGTAAGTATTAAAATGGGTGCAGTGTGGGCCCCCCCTGGACCAAGGAGCCTGTGTGCACCGCACCCATTACACCCATTATACAAACGCCAATGTTCCAGAGTATAAAAACCATAAAAATATTACAACGTTTCTGTCTGCAGGATGGTATGCCAGATTAATGCTCTGCTTGTGATGGGCACACAGGGCAGATTTTCTAATTCCTCTAAGGAAAATAAAAATGTTACTTGTTCCCTGATGCGTATTACAAAAGGCACATTGTTATTTACTATCCTCCTCTAAACAAATGGAGACTTTTTATCTACCTGATGGAAGCCCAGTAATGGGCGTGCTGGCTGTCAGGAAGTAACAGCGAGATTGCTTCTAAGAACAAAAAGTGACATTTGTGAAGACTCAGTCAAGATACTGCAATTTAAACGAAATCCACGGAAAGAGCCAAGAACATCAAGGCTGCTTAAAAAGCAGTCTCCAACATCAGGAGAAGTTTATTTAACGGAACATTAAGTGAAACATGCAGAGTAACTAATCTTTGTCAGGATTTAGGGTATTAGTAAAACGCTTCCAATCTCCAGCCCCAGGGCTTCTCAGATCTTTTTTCTATTAAGAGTTGCTGACCTTAAATTGAGTACAAATAAAACCATTGTTTAGTCGGGAAAAGGAGGGGGGAAAAAGATGCATAATAGTTGTTTTATAAAACGTTGTGACTCAAGAAGCGCCCTTTGACACTCGTAGACAGAGAGCAGGCTACAACCCAGTCACAAGGTGCAATCCTTCTAGTAAAATATTTGGGGATTAATTACATTTTTGGAGAGGAATTCCTAAATAAAAAATATGTGTAAGTGTAATTGTGGTTCTAAAGCGGTCATCCTATCTGGGGGCCTCTCCCACAAGGATGGCGGTCATTAGGTCGACATGAGTTAGGTTGTCATACATTAGGTTGACATGCAGTAGGTCAACATGGTCACTAGGTTGACATGGAAAAAGGTTGACATTAGTTTTTAAAAAATTTTTTAATTTTTTTGACCTTTTTCATACTTAACAGTCCATGTGAACTACAATTGGGAACGGTAACCTGTGCCGAGCGCAGCGAAGCACCGTGCCTGAAGCATGGCGAGCAAAGTGAGCCATGCGAGGGGTTACGGTGCACTAATTGGGGTTCCCCGTCACTTTTCAAAGAAAACGACACCAAAAAAACAGTAAAAAAAAACCTCATGTCGACATTTTTCCATGTCGACCTAGTGATCATGTCGTCCAAACGTGATTGACCCAATGTATGTCGACCTAACTCATGTCGACCTAATGAAACACACCCCTCCCACCAACCCATAACTACTCAGCAAGGACAGAAAAGCTGCTGCTGTCCCCTATAAAAGAAATAGCTGCTATACAGTTATGGAAAACAAATGGGATGCAGTATGTTAGGTCAACAATTCTCATGACAACATGCAGCAGGTTGACATAAGAAGTGACCGCTGGGCAACCAGAGACCTTTAGGTCGATATTCTATAAAATCAACATGGTCACTGTACACATGATGAGTGTCAACATGGTCACCGTCGACATGCTAAGCATACCGCCACGCATATCGACAGTGACCATGTTGATATGATAGAATGTTGACCTAAACGTCCCTGGTTGCCCAGTGGTCACTTGTCTGGTCCTGGCAGCTTCAGTGGCTCCAGCATCTTCTTCCGGATACGGCAGTCATGTGACAGTGACTTCCGGTGCAGACCTGTGATGCTACAGTGTTACTGGGAAGTGTTCTACCCCTATACCTAGGCACCCTAACCTTAACTTCCCTGCATCATCGGACTAATCCTAACCCTACTGACTGCGCATAAGTCGACATTCTGAGAATGTCGACAATTCACATGGTGACAGTGTGAACAAGTAGACATTTTAATGTTGACACTGTGGTGTCGACATTATGAATGGTGACATGGTTACTGTTGACCATGTGACCACATCCCAATAAATGTTAGAACGTATTTAACAATAGCAAAGCTTAGCTGCCTAGCCAGTTCAAGCCCAGCAAAATGTAACAATTTTCTCTACAGCATCCAAAACTCGACATGCTATACTCGGTATCTGTACATATGGGAGAGCTTCCTGTGTACTGTCAGAACTTACACGGATCTATCTGAGACACTAAGCAGCTAGCCTCTGCTTAAAGATCATTAAGCCATAAGCACTTGTGCTGGAGTGATAATAGCAAGTACAGTGAACTAGCCCAGGAATGTTTTATTCGCAGAGTTGAATGCTGGTAGGTTCTGCGGACATATTTTGCATGTTTCCATGCTGCGCCTGCTCCAGAGACAAGCGCACGCAAGTACAGAGAGTTCAGGGCTGTGTTATATATACATATTTACTAATATTTGCAGACATATCTTTTTGCACCACATATAGGGCTGTTGGTAGTGCACACAGATAATGGCGATGACTATGAAACTAAGTGCACTGGTAGGGACATTACTGCTGCAGAGATGCGTTCCGTGCAGGCAATGTGGCGGCAGTTATGACCAACTTGCACTTAACCCGGCATGAAGCCCTCTATCTGCATTTTTACCACTGCAGACTCCAATACACACCACTGAATGTGTACAGGTCTTCAGGTGCTATATATAGTTTATATCTCTAGTTTAGTAAAGATGGACTCCTTCTAATACAGGCCATAAACCCTGCCCTTCAATAGTACAAAAGAAAAAATAAAACACTGCCCTTTCTCAGTGTGGACACAAATATTTTGCTGCATTGCTCTGCAGCTTTTTGGACTGTGACCGGGGCAGATGCTAGGGTACTAGCCGTCCTGGACAATCTGAGTTGGCATGGACATGTTATGAAACATTGGGGGTAATTCCAAGTTGATCGCAGCAGGATTTTTGTTAGCAATTGGGCAAAACCATGTGCACTGCAGGGGAGGCAGATATAACATGTGCAGAGAGAGTTAGATTTGGGTGTGGTGTGTTCAATCTGCAATCTAATTTGCAGTGTAAAAATAAAGCAGCCAGTATTTACCCTGCACAGAAATAAAATAACCCACCCAAATCTAACTCTTTCTGCACATGTTATATCTGCCTCCCCTGCAGTGCACATGGTTTTGCCCAATTGCTATCAAAAATCCTGCTGCGATCAACTTGGAATTACCCCCATTATACATTAATCTACATATATAACAGCCAAATACCATTGACTGACTCAATGACTCTCCACGAAATCTCCGGAGCCATGAGGACTAGGAACTTGAAATCTGGAAAGTAGCTTTGTTTTGTGACATAGGCACCCACTAAGAAGGGATTTTTCAATAGTCTACCCTCAAAAGGGTGAAATGTGTTTGTTTTTTTATTTCTTTATGATGTCTTAATCCAGGTAAGATTTAGATTTGGTGTTTGCATACAAATGTTACCAAATTAAGTGCCTAAGTATGTGTATATATTTTTAGCAGCATGTTAATCTAGGTTTAAAAAAACAATATTTTAACGATTCTTTTACATGCAATCTGTTAATATTTGTTTCATTTTAAATTGGAGGATTGTTAGGGGCTTCTTTAGCATCCACCTGAAATTGTCTTCATTCAGAGAATTCCTATGATTCTACCAGACTAACATTTCCAGTTCAAACGGCTGCAGTTCCCGGTAAAGATCTGCTATGCCATAACCATTAACAAAGCTCAGGGTTAGAGTTTGAAAGTAATTAGAGTGGATCTGAGGAGTGACTGCGGAATCAGTGTGTAATACCGATGGCCGGGATGCCGGCAGCGTGGTGAGCGCTAGTAAGCTCCTTGCAGCCAAGCTGCGGGCACAATAGATAGCTGCGCTCGCCACAGGTTATATTATCCCTCTCTGGGTGTCGTGGACACCCATAGGGGGAGAAAAGCCTGTCATGCCGGCATTGTAACACTGTGTGGGATCCCAGTGTCGGCATTGTGATCGCCGGGACCCCGTGCGGCGGTATCTTCACCGCTTCCCGCGACTGCTTCTCCCATGGCCAGTTGTATGTTGCCTGTTCCAGAGTCAGCTCCTCTGACAGCCTGGCCATTCTCCAGCCTGAAGGAAAGACTAAAACTGTAGTTTACCAGGAAGTCCTTCAAAATTTAAATTACACGCACAGAAATACTTGAAATTCTGTAGCGAAGTGCGGGTATTCAGCTAGTAACAAATATCATTATGAGCCACCAGAGCACAATGAAAAAGCAACATTTGTGAAACACAATTTAACCAACACTGTACTACACAGTATGCATATAAACAGTACTCTGTCTTAGCTATTTTTTTATTTTTATTTTAAACTTTTATTATTTCATTGTTTTTATACTGATTTATACTAATCTGCATATATTTATCAGTAACGGTTTGCTGTTTGTAATTTATATTTTTTATTTTCGCTTTTTTTATACTTTTGTTATATATTTACGTTAATTTATAATTGATTTACTCACACATTTAATTTTTCTTTTATTAATAATAATAACAACAATAACAAAAATAATAAATAATACAGGTACAACACCGATTGGGTCTTGCACTGTGCAGGATTACCTGTTTTGCCGGAATATTGGTGGTATTGGCGGCATTCTGATTTCCCCTACGCCCTTCCCCTGCAGCCTAATTCTACCCTGCAGCACCTAAACCTCCTGCAGCCCGGCCCCCACCCCTACAGCCTAACTAATCTATGTTGTACCTGTAATAATGTTTTCAGACAGAAATAAAAATTCAAGCACACAGAATATAGAAAAAAATGTAGGTCAAAGGGGGATATCCTATTAGCCGAGGTAATTTAGGGGTGATAAAATAAAACCTAAATTTTTCGCAGCTGCGGCACTATTGTGGGTAATTGGATACCCGCATAAATAGGGAAAAATCTGCTATATGTAAATTGCTTGACCAATGTGACCCTGATATTTCCTGGGCGATATAAAAATATAGTACGCACAGCATTAGCATAATAATCTTAATCATAACCGTTGTATAGGCATAATATTAGCCAAAGGGGATCCGGTAAGCATTTACAATCACAATGTCGACAGTACAATGTTGACTGTTCTGATATAGACATTGTTGAAATGTCGAAAGCTAGCTTGTCTACATCTGCAAAATGTCGACATTGTGACACTGTAAATTTGCGAAATGCTGTCATTATATTTAGGTATAGGGACATTTTTACCAGCGTAACTGCAGTTTTGCAATATCAGCTGCAAAAGCTGGTACATTAACCGCAACCTCTGAGTTAGGGTTGGTCTTTGCTTTAAAGTTAGGGTACTTACCTCCACAACTGGCAGAAAAGCCACATTATTGGCATGTCGACATTTCATCAACTGTTGATAGAACATTCTGAACACTAGCCAAAGTGTGGAATCCAAGACTATGCCATAGGCCAAACTTAAATTGTAAGACTAATTCTGCTCTTAACAAAACCTGTCACACTGCATTATTTATATCAGAAATGTACAAATGTTAAGAAAAAAATAGGATTTTAATACCTACCGGTAAATCCTTTTCTCCTAGTCCATAGAGGATGTTGGGGACTCCAAAAGGACCATGGGGTATAGACGAGATCCGCAGGAGACATGGGCACACTATAAGACTTTGAATGGGTGCGAACTGGCTTCTCCCTCTATGCCCCTCCTCCAGACCTCAGTTATAGGAACTGTGCCCAGGGAGACGGACATTTCGAGGAAAAGGATTTTTGTTACACTAAGGGTGAGATACATACCAGCTCACACCACAAAACACACCGTACAACTGGATCAGCAGGAATACCAGATACCAGTATGAACGAAAAACAGCAACAAGCTGAACATAACCGATACACAACCTTCGTGTAACCGAAAACAACAACTGCAAGTAACAGTCCGCACTCGGATGGGCGCCCAGCATCCTCTACGGACTAGGAGAAAAAGATTTACCGGTAGGTATTAAAATCCTATTTTCTCTTACGTCCTAGAGGATGCTGGGGACTCCGAAAGGACCATAGGGTCTATACCAAAGCTCCAGACCGGGCGGGAGAGTGTGGACGACTTTGCAGTTCCGATTGAGCAAACATGAGGTCCTCATCAGCCAGGGTATCAAACTTGTAGAACTTAACAAAAGTGTTTGAACCCGACCACGTAGCTGCTCGGCAAAGTTGAAGTGCCGAGATCCCTAGGGCAGCCGCCCAAGATGAGCCCACCTTCTTGGTAGAATAGGCCTTCACTGACTTCGGCAACGGTAATCCAGCCGTAGAATGAGCGTGCTGAATTGTATTACAAATCCAGCGTGCAACAGTCTGCTTGGAATCAGGAATTCCAATCTTGTTGGAAGAATACAGGACAAACAGAGCCTCCGTTTTCCTAATAAGAGCCGTTCTGGCAACATAAATTCTCAAACCTCTTACGACATCGAGAGACTTCAGCACCGTCACGGCATCCGTAGCCACCGGCACCACAATAGGTTGATTTATGTGAAACGAAGACACCACCTTTGGCAGAAATTGTTGCCGAGTCCTCAATTCCGCTCTATCCTCATGGAAAATCAAATATGGGCTCTTGTGAGACAAAGCCGCCAATTCCGACACCCGTCTGGCGGACGCCAAGGCCAAAAGCATGACCACCTTCCAAGTGAGAAATTTCAACTCAAACTTTCGCAAAGGTTCAAACCAGTGAGACTTAAGAAATTGTAACACCACGTCAAGATCCCACGGTGCCACAAACGGAGGATGGATATGCAGCACTCCCTTCACGAAAGTCTGAACTTCAGGAAGGGCGTCCAATTCTTTTTGAAAGAAAATAGATAAAGCCAAAATCTGCACTTTGATGGAACCCAATTTCAGGCCTGCATCTACGCCTGCCTGCAAAAAATGGAGGAAACGACCCAGCTGAAACTCCTCCGTAGGAGCTTTCTTGGCTTCACACCACAACACATATTTTCTCCAAATACGGTGATAATGCTTCGCCGTGACCTCCTTTCTAGCCTTAAGGAGAGTGGGGATGACTTCCCCGGGAATACCCTTTCGAGCTAGGATTTGGCGTTCAACCTCCACGCAGTCAAACGCAGACGCGGTAAGTCTTGAAATACGCACGGCCCCTGCAGTAACAGGTCCTCTCTGAGAGGAAGTGGCCACGGATCTTCTATGAGCAATTCCTGAAGATCCGGATACCAGGCCCTCCGTGGCCAATCTGGAACGACGAGTACTGCCGGAACCCGCATTTTTCTTATGATCCTCAACACTTTTGGAATGAGAGGAAGTGGAGGGAACACATATACCGACTGAAACACCCACGGAGTTACCAGGGTGTCCACTGCACTGGCTTGGGGGTCCCTCGACCTGGAACAATACCTCGGAAGCTTCTTGTTGAGGCGAGACGCCATCATGTCTATTTGAGGAATTCCCCAACGCCTTGTCACTACTGCAAATACCTCTTGATTAAGAGCCCACTCTCCTGGATGGATATCGTGTCTGCTGAGGAAGTCTGCTTCCCAGTTGTCCACGCCCAGAAGGAAGACTGCTGACAGAGCGCTCACGTGTTTTTCCGCCCAGCGGAGAACTCTTATGGCCTCCGCCATCGCTGTTCTGCTCTTTGTTCCGCCCTGGCGGTTTACGTACGCCACCGCGGTTACATTGTCCGACTGAATCAGGACAGGTAGACCTCGAAGAAGGTGTTCCGCTTGCAGAAGGCCGTTGTAAATGGCTCTTAACTCCAGAACGTTTATGTGGAGACAAGTTTCCTGGCTTGACCATTTTCCCTGGAAACTTCTTCCTTGCGTGACTGCTCCCCAGCCTCGGAGACTTGCAGCCGTGGTCAGCAAGACCAATCCTGGATCCCGAACCTGCTTCCCTCTAGAAGGTGAGAACTTTGCAGCCACCACAGGAGAGAAATTCTGGTCCTGGAAGATAGACTTATTTTCCGGTGCATGTGCAGGTGAGACCTGGACCATTTGTCCAGCAGGTCCCACTGAAACACCCGGGCATGAAACCTGTCAAACGGAATGGCTTCGTAAGCCGCAACCATCTTCCCTAGCACTCGAGTGCATTGATAAATCGACACTCTTGCCGGATTCAGAATCTCCTTGACCATGCATTGGATTTCCAGAGCTTTTTCCTCCGGAAGAAACACTCTCTGCAGTTCCGTGTCCAGGATCATGCCCAAGAAGGGCAGCCGAGTTGTCTGAATCAACTGAGACTTTGGCAAATTTAGAATCCAACCATGATGTTGCAGAACCGTCAGGGAGAGTTCCACATTTCTTAGCAACTGCTCCTTCGATCTCGCCTTTATCAGGAGATCGTCCAAGTACGGGATCATTGTGACACCCTGCTTGCGTAGGAGCACCATAATTCCCGCCATCACCTTGGTGAAGACCCTAGGGGCCGTGGAAAGCCCAAACGGCAACGTCTGAAATTGGTAATGAGAATCCTGCACAGCAAATCTCAGGAAAGCCTGATGTGGAGGAAATATCGGGATGTGCAAGTAGGCATCTTTTATGTCGACTGACGCCATAAAATCCCCCCCCTTCTAGACTGGAGATGACTGCTCAAAGAGATTCCATCTTGAACTTGAACGTTTTTAAATACAGATTGAGGGATTTTAAGTTCAGGATCGGTCTGACCGAGCCGTCCGGCTTTGGCACGACAAAGAGGCTCGAATAAAACCCTTCTCCCCGTTGGGACGGGGGTACCGGGACAATGACATTCTGGAGACACTTTTGTATCGCAGCACTCACTTCTTCTCTTTCTGGGATAGAAACTGGCAAGGCTGATTTGAAAAATCGGTGGGGGGGCACCTCCTGAAACTCCAGTTTGTACCCTTGGGACACTATGTCTAACACCCAAGGATCTCCGCCCGAGTGAAACCAGACCTGACTGAAGAGTCAGAGACACGCCCCCACCGGCACGGACTCCCGTAGGGGAGCCCCAGCGTCATGCGGTGTACTTGGCAGAGGCCGGGGAGGACTTTTGGTCCTGGGAGCCTGACATAACAGGCGACCTTTTTCCCCTTCCTCTGCCTTTTGAAGAAAGGAAGGACAAGCCTCTTCCTTTTTTGTATTTATTAGGCCGAAAGGACTGCATCTGATAATGGGGTGCCTTTTTCTGTTGTGCCGGAACATAAGGAAGAAAAGATGACTTACCCGCTGTAGCGGTAGACACCAGGTCAGCGAGGCCGTCACCAAACAAGACACTACCTTTATTATTATTATCCTTTATATATATGGCGCCACAAGGGTTCATAAACAACTAATCAAACAGGAAAACAGCAACTTACAGTTGACGACAATATAGGACAAGTACAGGGTAAATAAACATAGCTACATCAGCAGATGACACTGGAATAAGTATCAGGTGGCAGAAGACTGCTGGATTTGGTGCAGTTGAATATTATTAAAGTAAGAAAAGGATAAGCACATGAGGGAAGAGGGCCCTGCTCGTAAGAGCTTACATTATAAGGGAGAGCTTCCATAGCTTTCTTGGAGTCGGCATCAGCATTCCATTGATGAATCCACAGCGCTCTCCTGGCCGAGACTGCCATGGCATTGGACCTTGATCCCAAGAGGCCAATATCCCTAGCCGCATCCTTTAGGTAAGCTGCAGCGTCCCTGATATAACCGAGAGTCAAAAGAATGTTATCCATATCCAGGGTATCCATGTCAGATGCCAAATTATCAGCCCACTTAGCAATAGCACTACTCACCCAAGCCGACGCCACGGCAGGTCTGAGGAGTGCACCCGTAGTGACATAAATGGCCTTTAATGTCGTTTCCTGCTTCTGTTCCGCAGGATCCTTGAGGGCAGCAGTGTCGGGAGACGGAAGCGCCACCTTCTTGGACAGCCGGCACGGAGCCTTGTCCACATTGGGAGATGACTCCAACTTTTCCCTGTCATCAGAGGGGAAAGGATATGCCATAAGAATTCTCTTGGGAATCTGCCACCTTTTATCAGGTGATTCCCAAGCCTTTTCACAAAGAGCGTTCAGTTCACGAGAGGGGGGAAACGTCACCTCAGGTTTCTTTCCCTTATACAAACATACCCTTGTATCAGGAACAGCAGGTACTTCAGAAATATGTAAAACACCTTTAATAGCTACAATCATGTACTGAATACTCTTAACCAATTCTGGATGTAAACTGGCCTCACTATAGTCGACACTGGAGTCAGAGTCCGTGTCGGTATCCGTATCAGCTATTTGGGTAAATTAACACTTTTGTGATCCTGAGGGGGCCTGTACCTGGGATAAGGCGTCCTCCATGGATTTTCTCCATGTTTGTGTCTGAGAATCAGATTATCCAGACAATAACGCCACATTTGCATTCAATGTACTCAACATATTCACCCAATCAGCAGTCGGCGGTGCCGACAGAGTCACTCCCAAATCCTTCTCTGCGCCCCCAGTAACTTCCTCCGGGGAGGAGCACTCAGCCTCAGACATGTCGACACGCGGTACCGACACACCCACACTCACACTGGCAATAGGGGACAGACCCACAGGGAAGCCTGTTAGAGAGAACACAGAGGGAGTATACCAGCTCACACCCCAGCGCCCATATACTACTGAAAAAATAATATATGATCACTGCGCTGTTTAAATAGCACCAAATGACTGTGCCCCGCCACCCCCGTTTTGCTCCCTGTACTTGCTAAGGAGAGTGGAGGTCCGGGCCAGTGTCTCTGCAGTGTCTGTGAAGAGAGAAAATGGCGCTGGTAAGCTGTGAGGGCTAAGCCACCCCCCTCCCGGCGCGCTGTAGTCCCGCTCAAATTCAAATCTTTATACTGGCAGAGGTCTTATATTTAGAGCCTAGGCACTGAAAATATGCTCTTTTGCCAGTTTTAAAAAACCTCAGTAACCTGCTGCCCAGGGCGCCCCCCCTGCACCCTGTGAGTGCTGTTGGTGTATGAGTGGGAGCATGGGGCGCAGCGCGACCGCTGCGCTGTACCTCCGTTACTGAAGTCTTCTGCCGTCACTGAAGTCTTCTTTCTTCTTTATACTCACCCGGCTTCTTTCTTCTGTCTTCAGTGAGGGGGATGATGGTGCGGCTCCGGGAACAAGCAGCTAGACGCACCAAGTGATCGAACCCTCTGGAGCTAATGGTGTCCAGTAGCCTAAGAAGCAGAGCCTTTAACTCAGAAGTAGGTCTGACTTCTCTCCCCTCACTCCCACGAAGCAGGCAGCCTGTAGCCAGCAGGTCTCCCTGAAAATAAAAAACCTAACAGAAAGTCTTTTCAGAGAAACTCAGGAGAGCTCCCCTAGTGTGTGTCCAGTCTCTCTGGGCACAGAATCTAACTGAGGTAAGGAGGAGGGGCATAGAGGGAAGAGCCAGTTCACACCCATTCAAAGTCTTATAGTGTACCCATGTATCCTGCGGATCCCGTCTATACCCCATGGTCCTTTTGGAGTCCCCAGCATCCTCTAGGACGTAAGAGAAATTGATGCATTTACATTGTAGGAACACTAGAATGTACTGCAAGGGAGTATGGGGACCCAATAATGTGACTGGGGTCCACTACTGTCTTAAGAAAAAGGGTTATGACTACATAAGATGTGTCCCGCTATATCTGATAATTGGTGGGGATCTAATTCCGCCTTAGGTAGTTTCTTACACATATGATGGGAATGTCCGACCCTTGCCTCCTTTTGGTCCGATATTTTCCAATGTTCAGAAGGATGACGTTATGAAAGGATCCTGGGTTTTGGTTACTTAATATCACTTCGGCAAATATAAATATATAAAGACTCATTGTTGAGGCATCTTAATAACGCAGCAAAGGCTGTGATACCGGCTCTTTGAAGATCAACTACAGCTCCCTCAATGCAAGTTTGGTTTAGAAAGATAGATTACTATGGGGTATATTCAATAACTGTCGGAAGCTGCCGTCTTGTCAGAAAGACGGCAGCTTCCGTCAGTTTTAGGTCGGAAGGGGTTCCGACCTATTCATTACGGCCCCATTTATTCCGACAAGTCGGGAAACCCGACTGTCGGAATGCACGTTGATCGGCAGCTTCAGCCACGATCAGCGTGCATTGTCGGAAGCGGGGCCAAACCCGACAGGTTTTAGCCCCTTTTCCAACAATCTCAATCCGACTTTAAAAAAAGTCGGATTGAGATAAGTGAGCTGAGAGCAGGAGACGGGGGAGCAGCGGGGAGAGCAGGAACCCAGCGGCAGCGTCCACCCGGCTCCAGCAAGCGAGGTTCCGCTTGCTGGAGCCGGGTGGACGCTGCCGTGAGCCTCCGCTGCTGCAGCCACTGCTCCCCCGTCTCCTCCCCCCCGTCTGCTCCGTCTCATCCGCTGTCTCATCACCTCCTCCCGGCGCGGCTGTCACCTCCTCCTCCAGGCGCCGCTGTCATCCCCTCCTCCCGGCGCCGCTGACATCACCTCCTCCCGGCGAGGCAGACGGCTCCCTCCCCCAGGCGCCGCTGACAGCTTCCATGCTGCGGACAGCAGCAGCACATGACAACGGGAGCAGCCAAATCTGACAGTCGGATTTGGCCGCTCTTTTGAATAAGGGTTGTCGGGTCCATTCCGACAACTGCATGTCGGAATGGACCCAACTCTTATCCATATACAGGTATATGGAGATGGAGGACTTTATCTCTTTCTCCTCGGGTAAAACCTCCAAATTTATTGCTACTTGGCTCCTCTAACTGGAATTCAAGCAGTCTTCCTTGTACCTGTCTCTAGCTAGACGACCGTAACTTTTTCTAATGTCTGGGTCTTTTTGATTATTATTATTATTTATTTTATTTTTACCCCAGATGAATCTTCTTTGGATAACCTTTCAAACTAAGTCCACGCCCTTCCAGTCCATCTCTTTCCTCGATGATGTCTCCCTCTTCTCTCTTAATCTCCCCCCCCCCCCCCCCCTTCCTTTTCTAACATTTCTGTATTTCTGTCTCTTTCTACTCTTTCCTGATAACTTTGGTCTAAACAGTTTTTTTGTTTTTTTTGCTTGGTATAAAGAATTTTGGATTTTATATTTTCGATCAGCAATATTTTATTATTGCTGTTTAATTGAGCTACTTCTCATGATAGTCGTTCCTGTATTTTGTAAATCATATTCTTCCTATATGAATGGCTCTGTTTGTGATGTATTGTTTCTCTTGCTATTTTCTGCACCTTTACTGTAATTGAAAATACTGTATGTATATGAAAAAAAAATCTAAAAACAGTTTGAACAAAAAAGAAAAAGGGGTATATTCATGAAGCAGTGAAAAGAGTGGAGAAGTGAGCCTGTGGAGAAGTTGCCCATGGCAACCAATCAGCTGCTCCGTACAGTTGTATAGTATGCAAATTATAAATTTTACTTCAATACTCTCCACTGTCTCACTTCTCCACCCTTTTCACTGCCTCACGAATAGACTCAAAAGGCTCTCAACTATACAAACACAAAAAATAACACAAAGTTATGTCCACGTAAAATTTTACCTGAACATTTGAAAAAGATACAGATGTGTCCTCATACACTGTTGCTCAAATTACACCAAACAAGCATCGTAGTCTCAGCATGAAAAACCTGTGGGTCAGCGCGCTTACACACAGAAGGTCCACACCAAGTTATACACATCTTAACCGCAGGGTGGTCAGTGCTACACTCATGAAAACCGCTGTATTGTATAGTAATGTACAGATGAAGATGGGCCGGTACTACACTATAGCAAGCCAAGACAGGCGGCCAATCACATACGGACAGTGTAAACAGTCATAGATGTGAACATGCAGTAGACCAAATTTCTACTGCGTCTACTGTAGGTGCAGAACCCTGGATAATAAATGAGTAAACAAGGGTGTCTAGGGAGTCTTTAATACAGTATAGTATTGTTTCTCTATGGTGTGTCCCCTGTCATTTTCTTACACAATTGTACATGTACACTCTACAGCCACTATAAATAAATGATCTGCATCTTTTCTGTATGTACACCACATACCATTGAAAAAAATAAAATAAAATGAAGAAAAACATTCTTCTGGCAGACTCCTAAAATAAATGCATTTATTTTCATTTTTTTTCTAAATTATTTTTATTTTTCTTACAAAATCTGCAGCTAAATACTGTAAATGAATAGCGTCTTTGACAAGCTCTGCATGTTAGCGACAATTTCAGGGAGAAGGCAGGCATTGTGCGGCATTATCCTTAACGACCTGCGACAATGGAGGCTACCGTACTCTCCACAGACATTAAAGGGCTGCCGCGGTGTTCTCTGCTTTCAGAGAAATTTCTAACTCTGTGCGCCAGTTGCTGCTCTAAAACAAATGACGCACAATAATACATTTTTAACTGTTACCACTAAGTTATGGGGGAATACAGTAATTGTGGTACATGGTTTGTACATACTGTACTACAGTATAGCGGTAAAATATAAAAAATAAAAAAAAACAACATCTATTTAAAGATCTTATGACAGTACCTCAAGCAGAGCCGTAACTAGGGAGGTGTAGACGGTGCTTAGCACACAGTGCATTTCACACCGTCCGCATCCACCCTGATTGGTCGCCGCCAGCTGCAGCCACTGCCCGCTGTAATGTGCAAAAGCAAGGTGGCACCCGGCACCATCTCTGCCGAATGCACAGCTGCTAACACACATTACACCAGGCTGCATGAGCCTCTCTGTCCCCCGTGTGCTCCGGCACTCCGCTCCAGCTCCTCTTCTCCTGCAGTGTGAAGTAGGACTTCCGGGTGTTATCGGCTACATCAGGAGAGGTTCTCGCTCTCTTCTTGAGAAAAAAAAAAAAAAATTCTTAAAAGAATTAAAAACAGGAAAACATTTTAAAAATATACATGTGTTACCACACTGCTCCTCTCTTAACTCTCAATCCTTGGGTCCCAGATAGTGGACTACTGGCTGTCCATTGCTTTGTTATAAACGCCTGTAGCGATGGTAGTCCTCAGATATGGCCCGAGTTATTTGGAGAGAGATGGGTATATCCAGTGCAATGTCAGCTCAATAAAACGCGTTTCTCCACCTTCTAGCATTTATCAGCGGCTTCCTCAGTCAGACACTGACTGAGGAAGCCGCTGATAAATACAAGAAGGCGGAGAACCTGTTTTTAATTCTTCTAAGATTTTTTTTAAAAATCTCATGGCCATAATTTAGGACTTTCATTGTGCACAAAAAATCTTTCTTTGGTTAACAAGTCCTATCTGCTACTAACCAATATCTGCTCTGTACGTCCTGTTTGAGGAAAGAGAGACAGTGGTAAATTACCATTTCAGCACATGCCTATGTACTAAAGTAAAGGCTGAAAGTGAGATGTACTGAGAAAGATCTGACTCTAATACAGCTGCAAGATTTCGGCTTGATATGCTTTCAAATCTCTAAGCTTGCTTGAAATTTGATGACATATGCTTTCTGCTTTAACATCCTATGCTTGGCAATTACATCAGAATTTAAATCGAAAGGGAACTATTCTATTGTGATTTAAATTGTTGAAAGGGATTTTGGGTATACAGTATATACGCATATATATATATATATATATATATATATATATATATGATCTTAGTATTGTAGGATACATTGGTAAATGGTCTATATGTGTATAACTAAAAGATAAAAACCCTCCCTTTTTTCCCCCTAAAAAATCCTTTTACACATAGATACTGAATAGATCTGTGATGATACACATATAAAACAGCCAGTCTCCTTTTCTTAGGGTCATGAGAAAATTGTTATATATGTGATTTTAGACTGCCTTTATTGTGGAATTTTAAATAGATATAGCTATACATACAATTGAGATAAAAACATCAATATAAAAATAAATGTTTAATTTTAATTGAATACCAGCGCTGTCATTTCTTTCTGTATACCAGAAAAAAGAAAAGTGAGGTGAGTAACTCCCTATATTGGGAGCTGCAGGTAATCAATTGTAAACGAGTATAGAATCAGCGCCAGGTAAAAAAAACTTTCTTTTTTTGTTTGTTTCCTCTATGGTATTAGTTGGGGCAGTGGTGACTGCTGGGAGTAAAAAGGGGGATCAGAAGCGATTTTGCAGACTGAACCCATACTAATTATAATTGAGTCTATAAGTGCATTAGAATGCAGTGTCTCTCCTCTCACTCCCCCCATGTCTCCCTCCCTCTATAACTTCTTTCTCTCCCATGTCTTCCTTCCCCCATATCTCCACCCATCTCTCTCTCTCACCACCCTGCAATACACCCCCTCACTCGTGTTGCCTACATATGGCAGGAGCCTCACACATTTTTCATTTACACCTGCAGCTACCATCAGAGCAATGGGAAGCTTTCTTTGTCTGTCTGTATGGGGACAGTGACTGTACAGTACCTTAGGGCTCTTGCTACTGCTATTATAAACTGTATGTTATTGTTACTATATATGGCGCTTTTCTGTGGCATACTGTAACATGTATAAGGAGCTCTACTGTGTGCTGTAATTTGAATAACGGACACTACAATGCAATATAATGTGAATTGGTACTATTATGTGACCATGCCCCTTCCACATGAAGCCACGGCCCTATATTTTGAGCATGTGCCTTCAGTGTGCACTATCCCTATTTTAAATATGGGGGGGGGGGCACCAATTTTCTTTCTGGCACAGGGCACCAAAATGTCTAGCTCTGACCTCAAGTATATAGTCCTAGGACATTTTGTCTTACACTTACATTATGTATTTATTCACTTATTTTTCATTTATGGATTTATTTGAAAATGTAAAAAAAAAAAATGTTTTTCCTTTTCCTGTCCTTGTATTACACAGCAGACAGGCAATGGCTGTGTGAATACTGTACATGAGACAATGGCCTGGGCTGTGTTTGGGAGGTGAAATGGGGGAGGGTGGTGGAGAATGTGCATGCTGGTAAGCGCTGCATACTTACACAGTCCTTTGCTGTGCTCAATACACTTGTCCATGTAGAAGTCCAAAGTCTTGGTAAAACAAAAAAATGCAGTGTTTTGATCCACAGCGAACACGCTGTACATACTGTACATTGGTACCCAAAATGATGTGGGTCACTGCCATTTCGCTCTGATTTTTCCAGCCTGCATTCAGCTTGGATTGCAATGCTGCAGATTGGTCAATTGTCGGGCGTCTGCGCATGCACAGCATTGCGAATGCGCGGGGGGCAAAATGCGATCAAATCCCTGGAGGGCGCAATCTAATTTTTATTGGTAATCGGTGGCCTTCGAGGGGGCGGCATTGCGGGGGAGTGCTCCGGCTAACACAGGCATGGCTGGACAGTTTTTGGGGAGGCTGCATGATATCACACGCAGCCACTCCGATAAAAAAAATGGTGGCAGTGCGGCTGTAGGGGGCATCCGCTATTCCCTGGTCAGCAATGCGATTGCAATTAGATTGTGATCACAACGCAGGGCGGGACTTGGCATGCTGGGCGGCCCACAGATTGCGATCACAAGCAGTAGCAGACCCTGCTATTTAGCCGAATCTGCTACTGAACCTGAATAGGGTCCAATGTCTGCTTCACTCAGTTACCGGAACATCAAAGATTTTTCCCATCTACGCCAGGCAAGGTCATACACAATTCTTGCGACTTAAGAGGCTGGAAGTGGTCATCGCTGACGTCAGAGACCTTCCTTAAAAATGCCTGGGCATGCCTGCATTTTTTCAGACACACCCAGAAAACGTCAGGTTTCCGCCCAGAAATGCCGGCTTCCTGTCAGTCAAACAGCGGCTGCAATGCGATCCCGACGTGTATGTAATTTCTGTTGCTATTTTTACTCACGTGTGTACAATGAGAACGCTGCACATGCGCAGTCGTTTCATAATTGGCCCGGATTGCGAAACACAAATTTTGCAATCCTTACTGAATGAGGTCCCATGTACGACTTCACTTTGAAAATTGTGTCTAACCGCTTATGGGCCCTACACATTGGCAGATAATACTGAAAGATATGAACGATCTATACCGTTCATATCTTTCAGTGTCGAGGCACCAGCGATGAACGATGCACGGCCCCGCACTCGTTCATCGCTGGTGCCCCGTCGCTTGTGCATGCAGGCCAATATGGACGAGATCGTCCACATTTGCCTGCACTGCTATGGAGCCGGGTGACGAGGGGAGTTTAGAAACTTCACTCCCCCCGTCACTGCCCCCCCGCCGCCGAGTCGCCCGTTGGCCGTATCCGCCGTCGGGCAGCTCGGCGGCGGATCTATCAGTGGGTAGGGCCCATTAGAGTACAGTAGCAGATCATTGTGGAAATTGGCACAGACACTGTATATTAATATAAATGGTGCAAAGAATTAGGGTTCCTTGACAGGCTGCAAGCCAAAATGTTTTGATCAAAATATTATAATAACAAAATCCCCAAGCGATTACTGCATCTGCTAAATACTGTACATTACACACAGATTTAAAGTACTGTACATTATTATTTTAGTGCTGTAAAGTGTATTGTATATTTGAAAAGAAATAATTATAAATAGTCATAAGCTCAAACAAGCTAAAGTATATTCATACAGTATACAGTAAATTGTCGCTAAACTTTGTAAAAGGAAACAAAAAAACACAGCATATTAAATTACATTGGCTCTCTGACACATGCGCAGTGCAGTTTACGAAAAGCGACATCTGTTGGATAGAAAGTAGTATTACACTCTCCGACAAGCGCATTATGCTGCAACAGATTATTCCATGAAGCAACTGAATACACCATGGAGTGACCAAATGCATGCAAATAAGACAGGACTAGCCAGGCACGCTAGATGTATGAAGACAGCACTAGTTAAAAAAAAAAAAAAAACATTATTGGTGAATATTAATGGGGAGATATTCTCATTTTTTTCAAGGCTGGCCTCATACAGCAATTTATAGTTTGTTAGGGGCATACGTATTCAATTAGGTGCGAAAATGGCAAAGTCTTGCACCTGCAGGGTTTTTCCTGAAGGTGCCAGATTTTTGCTACTCAATTGGTTACGTTTTTTATTTTATTTTATAGCCATGGCATGACCAATTTTTTCCCTAAAATCAAATAAAATGTCTGGGAATTGCTCTGGAAACCCTATGGAATCCCCCCCCCCCTCCCTTTTTTTTTTTTTTGCATAATTTTTTAAGCAGAAAAGCTCATGGCCAATTGGATATGCCCCTTATACCACTTTCAGACAGAAATCTCAAAATCCCATTTTTTTCCCGGTTTTGTGAAATCTGGAAAAACCCGGGTTACAATTCCTAACCCCCTTTCACACAGCACATTTAACCCGGATTATTCCCGGGTCGACCCCTTTCAGACAGAACCCGTTGTCAGCCCTGCAATAGACTTGTGTGTCATAAGAAAGGGACTGTTTTATGGCACACAGAGATGAGGTCATGAAAAGTGGGTGGTGACTGATCACAGCATTACATTAACCATTGTCATTCAATGCCCCTTGAGGTAAGTATCTTGGCAATATTGGTGTACACTGTGGCGTCCTTCAGTGTCCCAGTGATCTGCTTCCGGATCTCCTCCTCCCCTCTAAGAGCAAGCAGCTCCCTTTTCTCTAACGTCCTAGTGGATGCTGGGGACTCCGTAAGGACCATGGGGAATAGACGGGCTCCGCAGGAGACAGGGCACTTTAAGAAAGAATTTGGATACTGGTGTGCTCTGGCTCCTCCCTCTATGTCCCTCCTCCAGACCTCAGTTTGAATCTGTGCCCGGACGAGCTGGGTGCTACTTAGTGAGCTCTCCTGAGCTTGCTAAAAAGAAAGTATTCTGTTAGGTTTTTTTATTTTCAGAGAGATCTGCTGGCAACAGGCTCTCTGCTACGTGGGACTGAGGGGAGAGAAGCAGCCCTACTCACTGAAGATAGGTCCTGCTTCTTAGGCTACTGGACACCATTAGCTCCAGAGGGATCGTACACAGGATCGCACCCTTGGTCGTCCGATCCCGGAGCCGCGCCGCCGTCCCCCTCGCAGAGCCGGAAGACAGAAGCCGGTGACAGAAGCAAGAAGACTTCGAAATCGGCGGCAGAAGACTCCAGTCTTCATATGAGGTAGCGCACAGCATTGCAGCTGTGCGCCATTGCTCCAATACTAAACCCACATACTCCGGTCACTGTAGGGTGCAGGGCGCAGGGGGGGGGGGGGGGGGCGCCCTGGGCAGCAATTAGAGACCTCTTGGCAAAAGTTTGCATAATATACAGTTGGGCACTGTATATATGTATGAGCCCCCGCCAAAATTGTACATGAAAGCGGGACAGAAGCCTGCCGTCGAGGGGGCGGGGCTTCTTCCTCAGCACTCACCAGCGCCATGTTTTTTCTCCACAGCACCGCTGAGAGGAAGCTCCCCAGTCTCTCCCCTGCAGTTACACGGTAGAAGAGGGTAAAAAGAGAGGGAGGGGCACATAATTAGGAGCAAAAATCAATATAAACAGCAGCTACTGGGTTAACATTAAGTTACTGTGTTATTCCTGGGTTAATAGCGCTGGGGTGTGTGCTGGCATACTCTCTCTCTGTCTCTCCAAAGGGCCTTATGGGGGAATTGTCTTCAGATGAGCATTCCCTGAGTGTGTGGTGTGTCGGTACGTGTGTGTCGACATGGCTGAGGTAAAAGGCTCCCCTAAGGAGGAGATGGAGCAAATGTGTGTGTGAGAGGGTGTCTCCGTCGACAACGCCGACACCTGTTTGGATATGTGTAATTAAGTGCTAAGGTGAATTTATTGCACAAAAGATAGAGAACAGACAGGAAATCTACCCATGTCTGTCCCTATGTCGCAGAGACCTTTAGAGTGTCTCAATGCTCACTATCCAAAATAATAGACACTGATATCGACACGGAGTTTGACTCCAGTGTCGACTACGATAATGCAAAGTTACAGCCAAAATGGCAGAAAAGTATTCAATATATGATTATTGTAATAAAAGATGATTTGCATATCACTGATGACTCATCTGTCCCTGACACAAGGGTACACATGTTTAAGGGGAAGAAAGCTGAGGTAAATTTCCCTCCTCTCATGAAGAAAAAGAGCGGGAATCTCCAGACAGGAGACTGCAGTTTCCCACAAAGAATTCTCAGGCAGTATCCTTTCCCCACTAGGGCCAGGATATGATGGGAATCTTCCCCTAGGGTGTCACGTTTGCCCAAAAGGTAGCCCTGATATTCTCAGGGATCCTGCAGATAGCGTGCACATTCTGGTACACTACTCAGACCGGCGATTGTGTCGGCATGGGTTTATAGCGCTGTGGCAGCGTGGACAGGTACCTTATCAGCAGAGATTGAGACCCAAGTATGTATATAGATATATATATATGTATATATAGAAATATATATATATTAAAGATGCTGTCTTAAGAGATATGTATATATAAAACATGCCCAAAGAGACATGAGTATACTGGGTCCTAGAGTCAAAGCTATGTCGATTTCTGCTTGAAGTGTCCTGTAGAATATGCAATGGACAGATGATGCCGACTTAAGAGGCATATGGAAGGCTGAGGATTGTGTGGAGAAGGGTTCTCGGACCTGGTCTCCACAGCTATAGCTGGTAATTCTGATATTTTGCCTTATATTCCTGCACAGCCTAGGAAAGCACGACATTATCAAATGCAGCCTTTAGAATAAAGAAACAAGAAAGTCCGAGGTGCGTCCTTTCTTGCCAGAGGCGGGGGCAGAGGAAAGAAGCTGCACAACACAGCTAGTTCCCAGGAACAGAAGTCCTCCCCGGCCTCTACAAAAATCCACCGCATGTCGCTGGGGCTCCACAGGCGGAGCTAGGCCCGGTGGGGGCACGCCTTCGTAAGTTCAGCCACAAGTGGGATCACTCCCTGTTAGATCCCTGGGCAATAGATATTGTGTCTCAGGGATACAAGCTGGACTTTGAGAAGATGCCCCCTCACCGACGGCCCTGCCGGCTTCCCCCCACGAGAGGGAAACAGTGTTAACTACAATTCACAAATTGTATCTTCAACAGGTGGTGGTCAAGGTCCCCCTCCTTTAACAAGGAGGGGGTTATTATTCGACCATGTTGTAGTCCCGAAACCAGACAGTTCGGTCAGACCCATATTGAATTTAAAATCCCTGAACATATACCTGAAAAGGTTCAAGTTCAAGATGGAATCGCTAAGAGCGGTCATTGCAAGCCTGAAAGGGGGAGATTTTATGGTGTCTCGGGACATAAAGGATGCATACCTTCATGTCCCCATTTATCCACCTCATCAGGCGTACCTCAGAATTGCGGTACGGGATTGTCATTACCAATTTCAGACGTTGCCGTTTGGTCTCTCCACGGCCTTGAGAATATTCACCAAGGTAATGGCGGAAATGATGGTGCTCCCGCGGAAGCAAGGTGTCCCTATTATCACATACTTGGACGATCTCCTCATAAAAGCGAGATCAAGAGAGCACTTGCTGAACAGCGTATCACTTTCTCTGGAAGTGTAACGGCAACACGGCTGGATTCTATATATTCCAAAGTCGCAGCTGGTTCCTACAGCTCATCTGCCTCTCCTAGGCATGATCCTAGACACAGACCAGAAAAGGGTTTATCTCCCGATAGAGAGAGCTCAGGAGCTCGTGACGCTGGTCAGGAATCTATTAAAACCAATACAGGTGTCAGTGCATCACTGCACTCGAGGCCTGGGAAGGAGGGTGGCATCATACGAGGCCATTCCCTTCGGCAGGTTCCATGAGAGGACCTTCCAATGGGACTTACTGGACAAGTGGTCCGGATCACATCTTCAGATACATCGGTTAATCACCCTTTCCCCCAGGGCCAGGGTGTCTCTCCTGTGGTGACTGCAGAGTGCTCACCTTCTCGAAGGTCGCAGATTCGGCATTCAGGACTGGGTCCTGGTGACCACGGATGCAAGCCTCCGAGGGTGGGGGGCAGGAGACTTGCCTTCACATCAATATCCTGGAACTAAGGGCCATATACAACGCCCTAAGTCAAGCGGAGACCCTGCTTTGCGACCAACCGGTTCTGATTCAGTCAGACAATATCACCGCAGTGGCTCATGTAAACCGCCAAGGCGGCACAAGGAGCAGGGTGGCGATGGTAGAAGCCACCAGAATTCTTCGCTGGGCGGAGAATCACGTAAGCGCACTGTCAGCAGTATTCATTCCGGGAGTGGACAACTGGGAAGCAGACTTCCTCAGCAGGCACGACCTCCACCCGGGAGAGTGGGGACTTCATCAAGAAGTCTTCATGCAGATTGCAAGTCGGTGGGAACTGCCACAGGTGGACATGATGGCATCCCGCCTCAACAAAAAGCTGCAGAGATATTGCGCCAGGTCAAGAGACCCTCAGGCGATAGCTGTGTACGCACTGGTGACACCGTGGGTGTTCCCGTCGGTCTATGTATTTCCTCCTCTTCCTCTCATACCCAAGGTGCTGAGAATCATAAGGAAAAGAGGAGTGAGAACAATACTCTTTGTTCCGGATTGGCCAAGAAGCACTTGGTATCCAGATCTGCAAGAAATGCTCACAGAGGACCCGTGGCCTCTGCCTCTAAGACAGGACTAGTGCAACAGGGGCCCTGTCTGTTCCAAGACTTATCGCGGCTGCGTTTGACGGCAGGGCGGTTGAACGCCGGATCCTAGCAGAAAAAGGCATTCCGGATGAGGTCATTCCTACGCTGATAGAGGCTAGGAAGGATGTGACGGCTCAACATTATCACCGTATACGGCGAAAATATGTTGCTTGGTGTGAGGCCAGGAATGCCCCTACGGAGGAATTCCAGCTGGGCCGTTTCCTTCACTTCCTACAGTCGGGAGTGACTTTGGGCCTGAAATTGGGTTCCATTAAGGTCCAGATTTCGGTCCTATCCATTTTCTTTCAAAAAGAACTGGCTTCTCTTCCTGAAGTTCAGACGTTGTAAAGGGAGTGCTGCATATTCAGCCCCCTTTTGTGCCTTCAGGAAACTTGGGATCTTAACGTGGTGTTGAGTTTCCTGAAGTCACACTGGTTTGAGGCACTCAAAACCGTGGAGTTAAAATTTCTCATGTGGAAGGTGGTCATGCTATTAGCCTTGGCTTCAGCTAGGCGTGTGTCAGAATTAGCGGCTTTGTCACATAAAAGCCCCTATCTGGTTTTCCATATGGACAGGGCAGAATTGCGGACCCGTCCGCAATTTCTGCCAAAAGTGGTGTCATCTTTTCATATGAACCAACCTATTGTGGTGCCTGTGGCTACTCGTGACTTGGAGGATTCCGAGTTGCTGGATGTGGTCAGGGCTTTGAAGGTTTATGTAGCCAGAACGGCTAGAGTCAGGAAAACTGAGTTGCTGTTTATCCTGTATGCATCCAACAAGCTGGGTGCTCCTGCTTCAAAGCAAACTATTGCTCGCTGGATCTGTAACACGATTCAGCAGGCTCATTCTGCGGCTGGATTGCCGCTTCCAAAATCAGTAAAAGCCCACTCCACAAGGAAGGTGGCTCTTCTTGGGCGGCTGCCCGAGGGGTCTCGGCATTACAGCTTTGCCGAGCAGCTACTTGGTCAGGTTCAAACACTTTTGCAAAGTTTTACAAGTTTGATACCCTGGCTGAGGAGGACCTTGTGTTTGCTCATTCGGTGCTGCAGAGTCATCCGCACTCTCCCGCCCGTTTGGGAGCTTTGGTATAATCCCCATGGTCCTTACGGAGTCCCCAGCATCCACTAGGACGTTAGAGAAAATAAGATTTTACTTACCGGTAAATCTATTTCTCGTAGTCCGTAGTGGATGCTGGGCGCCCGTCCCAAGTGCGGACTTCTTCTGCAATACTTGTATATAGTTATTGCTTAAATAAGGGTTATGTTGTGGTTGCATCAGGGTTGATCTGATGCTCCGTTGTTGTTCATACTGTTAACTGGGTAAGTTTATCACAAGTTATACGGTGTGATTGGTGTGACTGGTATGAGTCTTGCCCTGGATTCCAAAATCCTGTCCTTGTACTGTCAGCTCTTCCGGGCACAGTTTCTCTAACTGAGGTCTGGAGGAGGGACATAGAGGGAGGAGCCAGAGCACACCAGTATCCAAATTCTTTCTTAAAGTGCCCTGTCTCCTGCGGAGCCTGTCTATTCCCCATGGTCCTTACGGAGTCCCCAGCATCCACTACGGACTACGAGAAATAGATTTACCGGTAAGTAAAATCTTATTATCTCTTCCTCCTTCCAGTGCTCCATGCTGTCTCTCTCCGTCTCCCCTGCAGCACAATTGTCACCTCAGACGCCAGAGGCAGTGCCACACCCGCTCAGCCAATCAGAGAGACCCTGCTGCTCAGCCAATCGCCAGTGCCCCGCCAGCTCAGCCAATAAGCGCTGTTAACCGCAACCCGTTTCTAAAATACCGGGTCGGACCCTTTCAGACAGCTGGCAACCCGAGTACGATCTGGGAAAAACCCAGGTAGAAACCTGGGTCGAAGTCCTGGGAATTCAGTCCCGGGTTGACCCTTTCAGACAGAAAAAATTCCGGGTCGACCCTTCCCGAGCCAGGAAATTACCGGGTTCTTTTCCTGTCTGAAGTGGTATTAGAGTCAAGTTACTATTTATTGAATATGAGTATTTAAAGTTATAACATTAGTTAAGTAAACTAAAAAAACATGCTGCCACAGCAAGTGTAGTGCTACAAAGTTTGTAGCAATAGCTTCACGTGCAAAGTGCTGACATGCAACGGCTGAGTAGCATCTACCCCTGGAATTGGATTTAAAATGTTGCCAACTACGGGTGTATATTTGTTAATATTATATAATATAAGCTATGCAAGGACACATCTCACGTATAGAGACACAGCATCCCTACAGGTGGAGCTGTAGCACAAAAGCTGCATTTCCAGATAAACCCCTGAAATAATATGACTTTATTCTTGCTAGACTAAACTACTGCCAGACCAGTCGAGGCCTATTTACTTTGCAGGCCTGTAGACAAGATCTTTTTAGCACATTACAGAAGCCCGGAGGGCCTTCCTGCAGAAAAAACAAAGAGTTTCACTGTAAAATGCCCCTACATAACAACCTGCCAAACAAATGTGGATATGGAACGATTTAGCCAAACATCTTGGTTTGGAAACTGGGCGTATCCCCGGCAGTTTAGTTTGTAGTTTGGCTCATCCATCCAGCAGTCTCTTTTCAGCAGTTCTAGAACAAACTGACCAACGTCATACATTCCATGTATATTCATGTACTGTTACCTGCTCATTCCTGCACCATTAATGTCCTGCTATTAATCATCCTCATGGCTCCTGACAAGGTTAATACTTCTCAGTTCAAACACAAATAGAAAATTCATTCTGAACTTTATCACTGGGAGATGGCGTAGTGTTTATAAAACACAATAGGTCCTTTTTATAAATTCCATTAATTCAGCCACAAATATTTTTTGATTATAAAAGCAAAATAAAAACACAGGATTTTTAAGACATACCTTATTTAAGTGGTAACCTAACCCTCCACGGAATCCACAAAGAGAACAAGCATCCAAGACTGTGCATTGCTCTGTAATTGGAATTTGCATTTGGGTCAAAGATCATTATTTATATAATCTGGACAAACGGCTGACGAATAATAAAAGTGTATTACAAGGACTGATACTTCCATCATGCAACATTTCTGAACTGAGAAAACCAAACCAAGATGCAAGGAAGTTTAACTCTTCAAAGAAATGTATGATTAAAAAATAAATAAAGCATAAAACATCTATATATTATTTTTGGGTATATTAAGATGGTTACACACACATGCGTTTCTGTTTCCAGTGATTATTGATTACTTATGCCTGGTCATATTTGACCCAGGTACTGTGAGGCAGCAGTGCAAACCACTGCACCGCTGTGCTGCCCCAGTTTTTCAAATAAAGGAGCAGATTTATTAAGCCTGGAGAAGGGATAAAGCAGTGATAAGTGTAAGGTGATAACACACCAGCCAGTCAACTCCTAACTGCCATTTTTAAAATCCGTAATGATTGGCTGCTGCGTTATCACCTTGCGCTTATCACTGTTTTATCCCTTCATCTTGGACTGACAAAGTCACTGGGACCTTGAAACTTTTCTGTACAAGGGCAGTGTCGCACTGGGGCATGGAGGTCGCAGCGGGACATGCAGTGGTAGGGTTGCAGTTTTAGGGTGTGACCAGTCTCCAAATAGGGTGTGGCCAACCACCACATTGGTTTGCTGAACCATCAGAAAGTGCATGGAGTAGGCCCCTTGATAAATATATCTAGTAAAATAAGAATTTACTTACCGATAATTCTATTTCTCATAGTCCGTAGTGGATGCTGGGACTCCGTAAGGACCATGGGGAATAGCGGCTCCGCAGGAGACTGGGCACAAAAGTAAAAGCTTGAACTAGCTGGTGTGCACTGGCTCCTCCCCCTATGACCCTCCTCCAAGCCTCAGTTAGGATACTGTGCCCGGACGAGCGTACATAATAAGGAAGGATCTTGAATCCCGGGTAAGACTCATACCAGCCACACCAATCACACCGTACAACCTGTGATCTGAACCCAGTTAACAGTATGATAAACGAAGGAGCCTCTGAAAAGATGGCTCACAACAATAATAACCCGAATTTTGTAACAATAACTATATACAATTATTGCAGACAATCCGCACTTGGGATGGGCGCCCAGCATCCACTACGGACTATGAGAAATAGAATTATCGGTAAGTAAATTCTTATTTTCTCTAACGTCCTAAGTGGATGCTGGGACTCCGTAAGGACCATGGGGATTATACCAAAGCTCCCAAACGGGCGGGAGAGTGCGGATGACTCTGCAGCACCGAATGAGAGAACTCCAGGTCCTTCTCAGCCAGGGTATCAAATTTGTAGAATTTAGCAAACGTGTTTGCCCCTGACCAAGTAGCTGCTCGGCAAAGTTGTAAAGCCGAGACCCCTCGGGCAGCCGCCCAAGATGAGCCCACCTTCCTTGTGGAATGGGCTTTTACAGATTTTGGCTGTGGCAGGCCTGCCACAGAATGTGCAAGTTGAATTGTACTACAAATCCAACGAGCAATCGTCTGCTTAGAAGCAGGAACACCCAGCTTGTTGGGTGCATACAGGATAAACAGCGAGTCAGATTTCCTGACTCCAGCCGTCCTGGATATATATATTTTCAGGGCCCTGACTACGTCCAGTAACTTGGAGTCCTCCAAGTCCCTAGTAGCCGCAGGCACCACAATAGGCTGGTTCACGTGAAACGCTGAAACCACCTTTGGGAGAAATTGAGGACGAGTCCTCAATTCTGCCCTATCCGTGTGAAAAATCAGGTAAGGGCTTTTATAAGATAAAGCCGCCAATTCTGAGACACGCCTGGCTGAAGCCAGGGCTAACAGCATTACCACCTTCCATGTGAGATATTTTAATTCCACAGTGGTGAGTGGTTCAAACCAATGTGATTTTAGGAACCCC
Organism: Pseudophryne corroboree; assembly: GCF_028390025.1. Lineage (NCBI taxonomy): Eukaryota > Metazoa > Chordata > Amphibia > Anura > Myobatrachidae > Pseudophryne > Pseudophryne corroboree. The sequence goes on from NC_086452.1 coordinate 392,820,162, forward strand.
AAAACCACATTGAGATCCCAAGGTGCCACCAGGGGCACAAAAGGAGGCTGTATATGCAGTACCCCTTTGACAAACGTCTGGACTTCAGGCACTGAAGCCAGTTCTTTTTGGAAGAAAATCGACAGGGCCGAAATTTGAACCTTAATGGACCCTAATTTTAGGCCCATAGACAGTCCTGTTTGCAGGAAATGTAGGAAGCGACCCAGTTGAAATTCCTCTGTAGGGGCCTCTTTGGCCTCACACCACGCAACATATTTTCGCCAAATGCGGTGATAATGTTTTGCGGTTACATCCTTCCTGGCCTTTATCAGGGTAGGGATGACTTCTTCTGGAATGCCTTTTTCCTTCAGGATCCGGCGTTCAACCGCCATGCCGTCAAACGCAGCCGTGGTAAGTCTTGGAACAGACAAGGCCCCTGCTGGAGCAGGTCCTTTCTTAGAGGTAGAGGCCACGGTTCCTCCGTGAGCATCTCTTGAAGTTCCGGGTACCAAGTCCTTCTTGGCCAATCCGGAACCACGAGTATAGTTCTTACTCCTCTCCTTTTTATGATTCTCAGTACTTTTGGTATGAGAGGCAGAGGAGGGAACACATACACTGACTGGTACACCCATGGTGTTACCAGAGCGTCCACCGCTATTGCCTGAGGGTCCCTTGACCTGGCGCAATATCTGTCTAGTTTTTTGTTGAGACGGGACGCCATCATGTCCACCTTTGGTTTTTCCCAACGGTTTACCATCTCTTGGAAGACTTCTGGATGAAGTCCCCACTCCCCCGGGTGAAGGTCGTGTCTGCTGAGGAAGTCCGCTTCCCAGTTGTCCACTCCCGGAATGAACACTGCTGACAGTGCTATAACATGATTCTCCGCCCAGCGAAGAATCCTTGCAGCTTCTGCCATCGCCCTCCTGCTTCTCGTGCCGCCCTGTCTGTTTACGTGGGCGACTGACGTGATGTTGTCCGATTGGATCAATACCGCCTGACCCTGAAGCAGGGGTTTTGCTTGACTTAGGGCATTGTAAATGGCCCTTAGTTCCAGAATGTTTATATGAAGAGATGTTTCCATGCTTGACCACAAGCCCTGGAAATTTTGTCCCTGTGTGACTGCTCCCCAGCCTCTCAGGCTGGCATCCGTGGTCACCAGGATCCAATCCTGAATGCCGAATCTGCGGCCCTCTAGTAGATGAGCACTCTGCAGCCACCACAGAAGAGACACCCTTGTCCTTGGCGACAGGGTTATCCGCTGATGCATCTGAAGATGCGATCCGGACCATTTGTCCAGAAGATCCCACTGAAACGTTCTTGCATGGAATCTTCCGAATGGAATCGCTTCGTAAGAAGCCACCATTTTTCCCAGGACCCTCGTGCACTGATGCACTGACACCTGGCCTGGTTTTAGGAGATTCCTGACTAGCTCGGATAACTCCCTGGCCTTCTCCTCTGGGAGAAACACCTTTTTCTGGACTGTGTCCAGAATCATTCCTAGGAACAGGAGACGTGTTGTTGGAATCAGCTGCGATTTTGGAATATTTAGAATCCATCCGTGCTGACGTAACACTAACTGAGATAGTGCTACTCCGACTTCTAACTGTTCCCTGGAACTTGCCCTTATCAGGAGATCGTCCAAGTAAGGGATAATTAAAACGCCTTTTCTTCGAAGAAGAATCATCATTTCGGCCATTACCTTGGTAAAGACCCGAGGTGCCGTGGACAACCCAAACGGCAGCGTCTGAAACTGATAATGACAGTTTTGTACCACAAACCTGAGGTACCCTTGGTGAGAAGGGTAGATTGGGACGTGGAGATAAGCATCTTTGATGTCCAGAGACACCATATAGTCCCCTTCTTCCAGGTTTGCTATCACTGCTCTGAGTGACTCCATCTTGAATTTGAACCTCTTTATGTAAGTGTTCAAGGATTTTAGATTTAAAATTGGTCTCACCGAGCCGTCCGGCTTCGGTACCACAAACAGCGTGGAATAATACCCCTTTCCCTGTTGTAGGAGAGGTACCTTGATTATCACCTGCTGGGAATACAGCTTGTGAATGGCTTCCAAAACTGCCTCCCTGTCGGAGGGAGACTTTGGTAGAGCAGACTTCAGGAACCGGCGAGGGGGAGACGTCTCGAATTCCAGTTTGTACCCCTGTGATACTACCTGCAGAATCCAGGGGTCCACTTGCGAGTGAGCCCACTGCGCGTTGAAATTTTTGAGACGGGCCCCCACCGTGTCCGAGTCCGCTTGTAAAGCCCCAGCGTCATGCTGAAGACTTGGCAGAAGCAGAGGAGGGCTTCTGCTCCTGGGAAGAGGCTGCCTGGTGCAGTCTTTTTCCTCTTCCTCTGCCCCGGGGCAGAAATGAGTGGCCTTTTGCCCGCTTGTACTTATGGGAACGAAAGGACTGAGTTTGAAAAGACGGTGTCTTTTTCTGCTGCGAGGTGACCTGGGGTAAAAAGGTGGACTTTCCGGCCGTTGCCGTGGCCACCAGGTCCGATAGACCGGCCCTAAATAACTCCTCCCCTTTATACGGCAATACTTCCATATGTCGTTTGGAATCCGCATCCCCTGACCACTGTCGCGTCCATAACGCTCTTCTGGCAGAAATGGACATAGCACTCACTCTTGATGCCAGGGTGCAAATATCCCTCTGTGCAGCACGCATATATAGTAATGCATCCTTCAAATGCTCTATAGTTAGTAATATACTGTCCCTATCCAGGGTATCAATATTTTCAGTCAGGGAGTCCGACCACGCCACTCCAGCACTGCACATCCAGGCTGAGGCGATTGCTGGTCGCAGTATAACACCAGTATGTGTGTATATACCCTTCAGGATATTTTCCAGCCTTCTATCCGCTGGTTCTTTAAGGGCGGCCGTATCAGGAGACGGTAACGCTACTTGTTTAGATAAACGTGTGAGCGCTTTATCTACTCTAGGGGGTGTTTCCCAACGCGCCCTAACCTCTGGCGGGAAAGGATATAGTGCCAATAATTTATTAGAAATGAGCACTTTTTTATCGGGGGAAACCCACGCTTTATCACACACCTCATTTAATTCATCTGACTCAGGAAAAGCTACTGGTAGCTTTTTTACTCCCCACATAATACCCTTCTTTGTGGTACTTGTAGTGTCAGAAATGTTCAATGCCTCCTTCATTGCCGTGATCATGTAACGTGTGGCCCTACTGGACATTACGTTTGTCTCCTCACCGTCGACACTTGACTCAGTATCTGTGTCTGGGTCTGTGTCGACCCACTGAGGTAACGGGCGTTTTATCGCCCCTGACGGTGTCTGAGACGCCTGGACAGGCACTAATTGATTTGTCGGCTGTCTCATGTCGTCAACAGTTTTTTGTAAAGTGCTGACATTGTCACGTAGTTCTTTAAATACAACCATCCAGTCAGGTGTCGACTCCCTAGGGGGTGACATCACTAACACAGGCAATTGCTCTGCTTCCACATCATTTTCCTCCTCATACATGTCGACACAATCGTACCGACACCCAGCACACACACAGGGAATGCTCTGATAGAGGACAGGACCCCACTAGCCCTTTGGGGAGACAGAGGGAGAGTTTGCCAGCACACACCAGAGCGCTATATATATACAGGGATAACCTTATAAAAGTGTTACTCCCTTTTATAGCTGCTGTTTATAATTTAGCTGCCAATAGTGCCCCCCCTCTCTCGTTTTTACCCTGATTCTGTAGGGACTGCAGGGGAGAGTCAGGGAGCCGTCCTTCCAGCGGAACTGTGAGGGAAAATGGCGCTTGTGTGCTGAGGAGATAGGCTCCGCCCCTTCACGACGGCCTTATCTCCCGCTTTTTTCTGGAAAGCTGGCAGGGGTTAAATACATCCATATAGCCCAGGAGCTATATGTGATGTATTTCTTTTGCCATCCTAAGGTATTTCAGTTTTTTATTGCGTCTCAGGGCGCTCCCCCCCAGCGCCCTGCACCCTCAGTGACCGGAGTGTGAAGTGTGCTGAGAGCAATGGCGCACAGCTGCAGTGCTGTGCGCTACCTTAGTTGAAGACAGGAACGTCTTCTGCCGCCGATTTCACCGGACTTCTTCGTTCTTCTGGCTCTGTAAGGGGGCCGGCGGCGCGGCTCCGGGACCCATCCAGGCTGAACCTGTGATCGTCCCTCTGGAGCTAATGTCCAGTAGCCTAAGAAGCCCAATCCACTCTGCACGCAGGTGAGTTCGCTTCTTCTCCCCTTAGTCCCACGATGCAGTGAGCCTGTTGCCAGCAGGACTCACTGAAAATAAAAAACCTAAAATAAACTTTTACTCTAAGCAGCTCAGGAGAGCCACCTAGCATGCACCCTTCTCGTTCGGGCACAAGAATCTAACTGAGACTTGGAGGAGGGTCATAGGGGGAGGAGCCAGTGCACACCAGCTAGTTCAAGCTTTTACTTTTGTGCCCAGTCTCCTGCGGAGCCGCTATTCCCCATGGTCCTTACGGAGTCCCAGCATCCACTTAGGACGTTAGAGAAATACTATTAGTGCATGCATTATAATATACCAAATTAATAAACGCAGTGCACTGTAGAAAATACACCATAGTCCTGTGCAGTATACAGGTATATTCAATTCATGTCGGATCCTTTCCGATGGAAAGTATCTGATATGTGAGTATTCAATGCCTCGCCAAACCTGACAGGTTTGGCCCGTTCCCGAAAATGCCAATCCAACTTTTTTAAAGTCGGACTGACATGGTCAGAAACAGGGGCTAAAACCTGTCGGGTTTGGCAGCGCTTCCGACAATACACGTGGATTGGTGGCTTAAGCTGCCGATCCGTGTGCTGTCCTACAGGTTTCCGACAAGTCCGAATTCCTGACTTGTCGGAAAAAAGGGGGCAGCATTGAATAGGTCGGTACCCCTTCCGACCTAAAACAATCGGAAACTGCCATATTTGCGACAAGATGGCAGTTTCCAACTTCAGTTGAATGCCCCCCATAATGTAACATATGTTTAATGTATAAATCATGTGCACATTCTGGAACCTGATCATTAGAGGAAGAGGTGGACCCTGGCAGTGGGACTCACCCCAGTCCAACCCTGTACAAGGGTATATAATATAGGCTACTATTCGGTGTTGTTCTGGTTGGTTGTCACGGCTATGACTAAATTTAGGGTATTATGACTGTCCTTTGCCTGCTCCAGCCACATTTATACTGTACATAATATCACCAATGCTATCAGACCACGTCTCAGTTTTGCTCCTATTTTACTAACTACATACAGTATACTGATGATGCTGTACAGGCAGCAACAGGTGAGAGTGTCAGATAAACAGATAGGCGACATCCTTCAGATGGGCAGGAAAGGTAAATAGATTGGACAAGCTGCGAGAGGTAAGGCAGCACATGTCGGCCTTAGTTATGAAAACCCTGTATTAATTTAACTTATATAATGTTCCTCAACCAGTGTGTTACACATCTAATTAGGACTAGTATGGCATTCACAGTACTAAGAAACAGAAAATCTGCTACTACAAAACTTTCTCACCTTATTTAAAAAACATACTTTCCAACTGTCACGGCTGTTTTCTTTCAGGTAGGTAGACCCCCCCCCATAACACTCAAATTGACTGTTTCCATTTGTACTTTATGATGAGATGCTTAAATACTTGAGGGTATGAGCCTAAACTGGCTCAAAGGGAATGTGGTTAAGATACTGGCATTCGGCATCCCAACATCAGCGGGGGTGGCATTCTGTATGCCGGCGGTCGGGCTCCCGGCGCTCAGTATACCGGCGCCGGGAGCCCGACCGCCGGCATACCGACACTTATTTTCCCTCGTGGGGGTCCACGACCCCCATAGAGGGAGAATAAAATAGTGTGGCGCGCGTAGCGCGCCACCGTGCCCGTAGCGTGGCGAGCGCAGCGAGCCCGCAAGGGGCTCATTTGCGCTCGCCACACTGTCGGTCAGCCGGCGGTCGGGCTCCCGGCGCCGGTATGCTGGGCGCCGGGAGCCCGACCGCCGGCCAGCCGTAGTGAACCCCATCAGCGGAAATGCAGGTACCAGGACACCAAACGCCAGAATCCCGATCGAGCTACCGCCAGACTCCACTACTGCTAAACTGCGGATGTGGGGACTTACTGTAGGTTTAGGCTGCGGAGGAGGGTTCGGGTTAGGATGCGGGAGAGGGTTAGAAATTGGCCCCAGGGGTGAGAGTTAGGGGTAGGCTGCGGGTTATGGGGGTAACAGTTAAGCACCCCCGGGGAGAATTAAGCTGCGGGGAGGGTTAGGTTAGGCACGACTGGAGAGAGATAGGGTTCGGCTGAACAGGGGGAGAGGGGGGATTCTATGGGTTAGGGTCAGGTTCTGGGATAGATGGGTTAGGATCAGAGGGGTGGGGATCAGGGTTAGCTTAGGGTTTGGGGGACTGTCACGATTTTCACCTCCGAGATGCCGCTGCCGGTACTTTGACAGCTGGCATCCCGGGCCCTGGGATATTGTATGTATTCCGCTCAAAGGAAGTCTGTTTGAAACATATCCACAAGTCACTGATATAATAGCATTGTACTTTGTACTCTGGCACATACTGTACCTCCTGATATTTAGAGATGCAAAATCGAGCAAAAGAAGACCTGCCCTTATTCCGCCTAGGAAAGCCCTCTGTTATCACAACTCTACACTTTATGGTGTGCACAAATCAGGACAGTTGAGCGATATTTTAGCACATTCTGGTATGCCTTTAAAACGCATTCGATTATATAATCTGCAGCCAATTTAATGAACTGATATGAAGCATTTTTAGTATTCTGCATTTGATGCATGTTACAATAAGTGTCTGTGCCATACAATGCGGCTGGGTAGTATTACTGGATAGTTATGTATGTAAATGCATTAAGCCTTGTACCCACTGGTGTTAAAAAAAAAATTCTTTATTAGTTTGGAAGGATATTAAAACATACATTTAAATATCGGACAATAATGGGGATATGCATCAACGCTTAGAGACAGTACCATCCAATCAGCTTCTACAGGTAGTGTTTGAAAAATGACCGTTAGGAGCTGATTGGTTTGTACTTTATGTCTCCCAACGTTATCTCTCTCCAAACACTGATGCATATGCACCACTGTCGGATAAAAAAAATGGATGAAAGGAAGATAACATATAGAAACATCATATGGAAGTAATAAAAAAAAATAAGAATTTACTTACCGATAATTCTATTTCTCGGAGTCCGTAGTGGATGCTGGGGTTCCTGAAAGGACCATGGGGAATAGCGGCTCCGCAGGAGACAGGGCACAAAAAGTAAAGCTTTACGATCAGGTGGTGTGTACTGGCTCCTCCCCCTATGACCCTCCTCCAAGCCTCAGTTAGGTACTGTGCCCGGACGAGCGTACACAATAAGGAAGGATTTTGAATCCCGGGTAAGACTCATACCAGCCACACCAATCACACTGTACAACCTGTGATCTGAACCCAGTTAACAGTATGATAACAGCGGAGCCTCTGAAAAGATGGCTCACAACAATAATAACCCGATTTTTGTAACTATGTACAAGTATTACAGACAATCCGCACTTGGGATGGGCGCCCAGCATCCACTACGGACTCCGAGAAATAGAATTATCGGTAAGTAAATTCTTATTTTCTCTATCGTCCTAGTGGATGCTGGGGTTCCTGAAAGGACCATGGGGATAATACCAAAGCTCCCAAACGGGCGGGAGAGTGCGGATGACTCTGCAGCACCGAATGAGAGAACTCCAGGTCCTCCTTAGCCAGGGTATCAAATTTGTAGGATTTTACAAACGTGTTTTCCCCTGACTAAATAACCGCTCGGCAAAGTTGTAAAGCCGAGACCCCTCGGGCAGCCGCCCAAGATGAGCCCACCTTCCTTGTGGAATGGGCATTTACATATTTTGGCTGTGGCAGGCCTGCCACAGAACGTGCAAGCTGAATTGTATTACACATCCAACTAGCAATAGTCTGCTTAGAAGCAAGAGCACCCAGTTTGTTGGGTGCATACAGGATAACAGCAAGTCAGTTTTCCTGACTCCAGCCGTCCTGGAACGTATTTTCAGGGCCCTGACAACATCTAGCAACTTGGAGTCCTCCAAGTCCCTAGTAGGTGCAAGGCACCACAATAAGCTGGTTCAGGTGAAACACTGACACCACCTTAGGGAGAGAACTGGGGACGAGTCCGCAGCTCTGCCCTGTCCGAATGGACAAACAGATATGGGCTTTTTTGAGAAAAAACCACCAATTTGACACTCGCCTGGTCCAGGCCAGGGCCAAGAGCATGGTCACTTTTCATGTGAGATGCTTCAAATCCACAGATTTGACTGGTTTTAAACCAATGTGATTTGAGGAATCCCAGAACTACGTTGAGATCCCACAGTGCCACTGGAGGCACAAAAGGGGGTTGTATATGCAATACTCCCTTGACAAACTTCTGGACTTCAGGAACTGAAGCCAATTCTTTCTGGAAGAAAATCGACAGGGCCGAAATTTGAACCTTAATGGACCCCAATTTGAGGCCCATAGACACTCCTGTTTGCAGGAAATGCAGGAAACGACCGAGTTGAAATTTCTTTGTGGGGCCTTCCTGGCCTCACACCACGCAACATATTTTCGCCACATGTGGTGATAATGTTGTGCGGTCACCTCCTTTCTGGCTTTGACCACGGTAGGAATGACCTCTTCCGGAATGCCTTTTTCCCTTAGGATCCGGCGTTCCACCGCCATGCCGACAAACGCAGCTGCGGTAAGTCTTGGAACAGACATGGTACTTGCTGAAGCAAGTCCCTTCTTAGCGGCAGAGGCCATAAGACCTCTGTAAGCATCTCTTGAAGTTCCGGGTACCAAGTCCTTCTTGGCCAATCCGGAGCCATGAGTATAGTTCTTACTCCTCTACGTCTTATAATTCTCAGCACCTTAGGTATGAGAAGCAGAGGAGGGAACACATACACCGACTGGTACACCCACGGTGTTACCAGAACGTCCACAGCTATTGCCTGAGGGTCTCTTGACCTGGCGCAATACCTGTCCCGTTTTTTGTTCAGACGGGACGCCATCATGTCCACCTTTGGTATTTCCCAACGGTTTACAATCATGTGGAAAAAACTTCCCGATGAAGTTTCCACTCTCCCGGGTGGAGGTCGTGCCTGCTGAGGAAGTCTGCTTCCCAGTTTCCATTCCCGGGATGAAACACTGCTGACAGTGCTATCACATGATTTTCCGCCCAGCGAAAAGTCCTTGCAGTTTTTGCCATTGCCCTCCTGCTTCTTGTGTCGCCCTGTCTGTTTACGTGGGCGACTGCCGTGATGTTTTTCCCACTGGATCAATACCGGCTGACCTTGAAGCAGAGGTCTTGCTAAGCTTAGAGCATTATAAATTTACCCTTAGCTCCAGTATATTTATGTGGAGAAAAGTCTCCAGACTTGATCACACTCCCTGGAAATTTTTTCCTTGTGTGACTGCTCCCCAGCCTCTCGGGCTGGGCTCCGTGGTCACCAGCATCCAATCCTGAATGCCGAATCTGCGGCCCTCTAGAAGATGAGCACTCTATAACCACCACAGGAGAGACACCCTTGTCCTTGGATATAGGGTTATCCGCTGATGCATCTGAAGATGCGATCCGGACCATTTGTCCAGCAGATCCCACTGAAAAGTTCTTGCGTGAAATCTGCCGAATGGAATTGCTTCGTAGGAAGCCACCATTTTTACCAGGACCCTTGTGCAATGATGCACTGTTTTTAGGAGGTTCCTGACTAGCTCGGATAACTCCCTGGCTTTCTCTTCCGGGAGAAACACCTTTTTCTGGACTGTGTCCAGAATCATCCCTAGGCACAGCAGACGTGTCGTCGGGATCAGCTGCGATTTTGGAATATTTAGAATCCACCCGTGCTGTTGTAGCAGTATCCGAGATAGTGCTACTCCGACCTCCAACTGTTCCCTGGACTATGCCCTTATCAGGAGATCGTCCAAGTAAGGGATAATTAAGACGCCTTTTCTTCGAAGAAGAATCATCATTTCGGCCATTACCTTGGTAAAGACCCGGGGTGCCGTGGACAATCCAAACGGCAGCGTCTGAAACTGATAGTGACAGTTCTGCACCACGAACCTGAGGTACCCTTAGTGAGAAGGGCAAATTTGGGACATAGAGGTAAGCATCCCTGATGTCCCGGGACACTATATAGTCCCCTTCTTCCTGGTTCGTTATCACTGCTCTGAGTGACTCCATCTTGATTTGAACCTTTGTAAGTGTTCAAAAAATTTTTTAGAATAAGTCTCACCTAGCCTTCTGGCTTCAGTACCACAATATAGTGTGGAATAATACCCCTTTTCTTGTAGTAGGAGGGGTAATTTAATTATCACCTGCTGGGAATACAGCTTGTGAATTTTTTCCCATACTGCCTCCTTGTCGGAGGGAGACCTTGGTAAAGCAGACTTCAGGAGCCTGCGAAGGGGAAACGTCTCGACATTCCAATCTGTACCCCTGGGATACTACTTGTAGGATCCAGGGGTCCTGTACAGTCTCAGCGCCATGCTGAGAACTTGTCAGAAGCGGTGGAACGCTTCTGTTCCTGGGAATGGGCTGCCTGCTGCAGTCTTCTTCCCTTTCCTCTATCCCTGGGCAGATATGATCTTATAGGGACGAAAGGACTGAGGCTGAAAAGACGGTGTCTTTTTCTGCAGAGATGTGACTTAGGGTAAAAACGGTGGATTTTCCAGCAGTTGCCGTGGCCACCAGGTCCGATGGACCGACCCCAAATAACTCCTCTTCCTTTATACGGCAATACACCTTTGTGCCGTTTGGAATCTGCATCACCTGACCACTGTCGTGTCCATAACATCTTCTGGCAGATATGGACATCGCATTTACTCTTGATGCCAGAGTGCAAATATCCCTCTGTGCATCTCGCATATATAGAAATGCATCCTTTAAATGCTCTATAGTCAATAAAAATAAGAATTTACTTACCGATAATTCTATTTCTCGGAGTCCGTAGTGGATGCTGGGGTTCCTGAAAGGACCATGGGGAATAGCGGCTCCGCAGGAGACAGGGCACAAAAAAGTAAAGCTTTTACCAGATCAGGTGGTGTGCACTGGCTCCTCCCCCTATGACCCTCCTCCAGACTCCAGTTAGGTACTGTGCCCGGACGAGCGTACACAATAAGGGAGGCAATTTGAATCCCGGGTAAGACTCATACCAGCCACACCAATCACACCGTACAACTTGTGATCTAAACCCAGTTAACAGTATGATAACAGAAAGAGCCTCTTAAAGATGGCTCCTTAACAATATAACCCGAATTTGTTAACAATAACTATGTACAGTATTGCAGATAATCCGCACTTGGGATGGGCGCCCAGCATCCACTACGGACTCCGAGAAATAGAATTATCGGTAAGTAAATTCTTATTTTCTCTATCGTCCTAAGTGGATGCTGGGGTTCCTGAAAGGACCATGGGGATTATACCAAAGCTCCCAAACGGGCGGGAGAGTGCGGATGACTCTGCAGCACCGAATGAGAGAATTCCAAGTCCTCTTTTGCCAGGGTATCAAATTTGTAGAATTTTACAAACGTGTTTTCCCCCGACCACGTAGCTGCTCGGCAGAATTGTAATGCCGAGACCCCTCGGGCAGCCGCCCAAGATGAGCCCACCTTCCTTGTGGAATGGGCCTTAACAGATTTAGGCTGTGGCAGGCCTGCCACAGAATGAGCAAGTTGAATTGTGTTACAAATCCAACGAGCAATCGTCTGCTTAGAAGCAGGGGCACCCAACTTGTTGGGTGCATATAGTATCAACAGCGAGTCAGATTTTCTGACTTCAGCCGTCCTTGAAATGTATATTTTTAAGGCTCTGACAACGTCCAACAACTTGGAGTCCTCCAAGTCGCCAGTGGCCGCAGGCACCACAATAGGTTGGTTCAGGTGAAACGCTGATACCACCTTAGGGAGAAAATGCGGACGAGTCCTCAGTTCTGCCCTATCCGAATGGAAGATTAGATAAGGGCTTTTATAAGATAAAGCCGCCAATTCAGATACTCTCCTGGCGGAAGCCAGGGCCAGTAACATAGTCACTTTCCATGTGAGATATTTAAAATCCACCTTTTTCAATGGTTCAAACCAATGGGATTTGAGGAAATCTAAAACTACATTTAGATCCCACGGTGCCACCGGAGGCACCACAGGAGGCTGTATATGCAGTACTCCTTTAACAAAAGTCTGTACCTCAGGAACTGAGGCCAATTCTTTTTGGAAGAATATTGACAGGGCCGAAATTTGAACCTTAATAGATCTCAATTTGAGACCCATAGACAATCCTGATTGTAGGAAATGTAGGAAACGACCCAGTTGAAATTCCTCCGTCGGAACACTCCGATCCTCGCACCACGCGACATATTTTCGCCAAATGCGGTGATAATGTTTCGCGGTGACTTCCTTCCTTGCCTTAATCAAGGTAGGAATGACTTCTTCTGGAATGCCTTTCCCTTTTAGGATCTGGCGTTCAACCGCCATGCCGTCAAACGCAGCCGCGGTAAGTCTTGAAAGAGACAGGGACCCTGTTGTAGCAGGTCCCTTCTCAGAAGTAGAGGGCACGGGTCGTCCGTGACCAACTCTTGAAGTTCCGGGTACCAAGTCCTTCTTGGCCAATCCGGAGCCACTAGTATTGTTCTTACTCCTCCTCACCGTATAATCTTCAATACCTTTGGTATGAGAGGCAGAGGAGGAAACACATATACTGATTTGTACACCCAAGGTGTTACCAGTGCGTCCACAGCTATTGCCTGTGGATCTCTTGACCTGGCGCAATACTTGTCCAGTTTCTTGTTGAGGCGAGACGCCATCATGTCTACCATTGGTCTTTCCCAACAGTTTATTAGCATGTGGAAGACTTCTGGATGAAGACCCCCCTCTCCCGGGTGAATATCGTGTCTGCTGAGGAAATCTGCTTCCCAGTTGTACACGCCCGGGAAGAACACTGCTGACAGTGCTATTACGTGATTCTCCGCCCAGCGAAGAATCTTGGCAGCTTCTGCCATTGCACTCCTGCTTCTTGTGCCGCCCTGTCTGTTTACATGGGCGACCGCCGTGATGTTGTCCGACTGAATCAACACCGGTTTTCCTTGCAGGAGTGGTTCCGCCTGGCTTAGAGCATTTTAGATTGCTCTTAGTACCAGAATGTTTATGTGAAGAGACTTTTCCAGGTTCGTCCATACCCCCTGGAAGTTTCTTCCTTGTGTGACTGCTCCCCAACCTCTCAGGCTGGCGTCCGTGGTCACCAGGATCAAATCCTGTATGCCGAATCTGCGGCCCTCCAATAGATGAGCCTTTTGCAACCACCACAGAAGATATACCCTTGTCCTTGGCGACAGGGTTATTCGCAGGTGCATCTGAGGATGCGACCCTGACCATTTGTCCAACAGATCCCTTTGGAAAATTCTTGCATGGAATCTGCCGAATGGAATTGCTTCGTAAAAAGCCACCATTTTTCCCAGGACTCTTGTGCATTGATGTACAGACACCTTTCCTGGTTTTAGGAGGTTCCTGACAGGTCGGATAACTCCTTGGCTTTTTCCTCGGGAAGAAAAACCTTTTTCTGAACCGTGTCCAGAATCATCCCTAGGAACAGCAGACGTATCGTCGGAAAACAGCTGCGATTCTTGGAATATTTAGAATCCAGTCGTGCCGTCGAAGAACTACTTTAGATAGTGCTCTTCCGACCTCCAACTGTTCTCTGGAACTTGCCCTTTTTAGGTCGTGCAAGTAAGGGATAATTTAGATGCCTTTTTTCTTTGAAGAAACATCTTTTCGGCCATTACCTTGGTAAAAAGGCCCGGGGTGCCGTGGATAATTCAAACGGCATCGTCTGAAACTGATATTGACAGTTCTGTACCACGAACCAGAGGTACCCTTGATGAGAAGGACAAAATTTGGACATGGAGGTAATCCTTGATGTCCAGGGACACCATATAGTCCCCTTTTTTCCGGTTCGCTATCACTGCTCTGAGTGACTTTATCTCGATTTGAACCTTTTATGTAAGTGTTCAAAACATTTTAGATTTAGACTATGTGTCACCAAGCCGTCTGGCTTCAGTACCACAAAATAGTGTGGAAAAATAATACCCTTTTCCTTGTCGTAGGAGGGGTACTTTGATTATCACCTGCTGGATATACAGCTTGTGAATTGTTTCCAATGCTGCCTCCCTGTCGGAGGGAGCCGTTGGTAAAGCAGACTTCAGGAACCTGCGAGGAGAAGATGTCTCGACTCTCCAATCTTTACCCCTGGGATAATACTCGTACGATCTAGGGGTCAACTTGCGAGTGATCCCACTGCGCCCTGAGACTCTTGAGACTACCCCCCCACCTTGAGTCCGCTTGCACGGCCCCAGCGTCATGCTGAGGACTTGGCAGACGCGGTGGAGGGCTTCTTTTCCTGGGAAGGGGCTGCCTGCTGCAGTCTACTTCCCTTACCTCTATGTCTGGGCAGATATGACTGGCCTTTTGCCTGCATGCCCTCATGGGAAAGGAAAGATTGAGGCTGAAAAGACGGTGTCTTTTTTAGCTGAGATGTAACTTGGGGTAAAAAAGGTTGGATTTCCCAGCTGTTGCTGTGGTCCCCAGGTCCGATGGACCGACCCCCAAATAACTCCTTCCCTTTATACAGCAATACTTCCATCTGCCGTATGGGATCTGTATCACCTGACCACTGTCGTGTCCCTGACATCTTCTGGGAGATATGGACAACGCACTTATCTTGATGCCAGAGAGCAAATATCCCTCTGTGCATCTCACATACATATATATAGAATGCATCCTATTAAATGCTCTACATGAATAAAATATTTTCAGTCAGGGAATCCGACCAAGCCAACCCAGCACTGCATCTCCAGGCTGATGGCGATCGCTGGTCGCAGTATAACCACCGTATGTGTGTATATACTTTTTAGGATAGTTTTCCAGCTTCCTATCAGCTGGCTCCTTGAGGGCGGCCGTATCTGGAGACGGTAACGCCACTTGATAAGCGTGTGAGCGCCTTATCACCCTAAGGGGTGTTTCCCAACGTACCCTAATTTCTGGCGGGAAAAGGTATAACGCCAATATTTGCTATCGGGGTAACCCTACGCATCATCACACACTTCATTTTATTTTATCTGATTCAGGAAAAACTACAGGTAGTTTTTTCACTCCCACATAATACCCTTTCTTGTGGTACTTGTAGTATCAGAAACACGTAACACCTCCTTCATTGCCCTTAACGTGTGGCCCTAATGAGAAATACGTTTGTTTATTCACCGTCGACACTGTATTCAGTGTCCGTGTCTGTGTCTGTGTCGACCGACTGAGGTAAATGGGCGTTTTTTAAAAACCCCTGACGGTGTTTCTGAGACGCCTGGACCGGTCCTAATAGATTGTCGGCCGTCTCATGTCGTCAACCGACCTTGCAGCGTGTTGACATTCTCACGTAATTCTCTAAATAAGCCATCCATTCCGGTGTCGACTCCCTAGAGAGTGACATCACCATTACAGGCAATTTCTCCGCCTCCTCACCAACATCGTCCTCATACATGTCGACACACACGTACCGACACACAGCACACACACCGGGAATGCTCTGACAGAGGACAGGACCCACTAGCCCTTTGGGGAGACAGAGGGAGAGTCTGCCAGCACACACCAAAAACGCTATAATTTTATAGGGACAACCTTATATAAGTGTTTCTCCCTTATAGCATCTTTTATATATATACAATATCGCCAAAATCAGTGCCCCCCCTCTCTGTTTTAACCCTGTTTCTGTAGTGCAGTGCAGGGGAGAGCCTGGGAGCCTTCTCTCCAGCTTTTCTGTGAGAGAAAATGGCGCTGTGTGCTGAGGAGATAGGCCCCGCCCCTTTTTCGGCGGGCTCGTCTCCCGCTATTTTTGAAGTTAGGCAGGGGTTAAATATCTCCATATAGCCTCTGTGGGCTATATGTGAGGTATTTTTTGCCTCTAATAAGGTTTTTATTTGCCTCTCAGAGCGCCCCCCCCAGCGCTCTGCACCCTCAGTGACTGTTGTGTGAAGTGTGCTGAGAGGAAAATGGCGCACAGCTGCAGTGCTGTGCGCTACCTTTATGAAGACTCAGGAGTCTTCAGCCGCCGATTTTGGACCTCTTCTCTCTTCAGCGTCTGCAAGGGGGCCGGCGGCGCGGCTCCGGTGACCATCCAGGCTGTACCTGTGATCGTCCCTCTGGAGCTAGTGTCCAGTAGCCAAGCAGCAAATCCACTCTGCACGCAGGTGAGTTCACTACTTCTCCCCTAAGTCCCTCGTTGCAGTGAGCCTGTTGCCAGCAGGACTCACTGTAAAGTAAAAAACCTAAGCTAAACTTTCTCTAAGCAGCTCTTTAGGAGAGCCACCTAGATTGCACCCTTCTCGTTCGGGCACAAAATCTAACTGGAGTCTGGAGGAGGGTCATAGGGGGAGGAGCCAGTGCACACCACCTGATCTGGTAAAAGCTTTACTTTTTTGTGCCCTGTCTCCTGCGGAGCCGCTATTCCCCATGGTCCTTTCAGGAACCCCAGCATCCACTTAGGACGATAGAGAAATACTGTCCCTGTCAAGGGTATCAATATTTTTAGTCAGGGAATCCGACCAAGCCACCCCAGCTCTGCACATCCAGGCTGAGGCGATCGCTGGTCGCAGTATAACACCAGTATGTGTGTATATACTTTTTATGATATTTTCCAGCCTCCTGTCAGCTGGTCCTTGATGACGGCCCTATCTATAGACGGTACCGCCACTTGTTCTGATAAGCGTGTGAGCGCCTTATCCACCCTAAGGGGTGTTTCCCAACGCGCCCTAACTTCTGGCGGGAAAGGGTATACCGCCCATATTTTCTATCGGGGGGAACCCACGCATCATCACACACTTCATTTAATTTATCTGATTCAGGAAAAACTACGGTAGTTTTTTCACATCCCACATAATACCCTCTTTTGTGGTACTTGTAGTATCAGAAATATGTAACACCTCCTTCATTGCCTTTAACGTGTGGCCCTAATAAGGAATACGTTTGTTTATTCACCGTCGACACTGGATTCAGTGTCCCTGTCTGTGTCTGTGTCGACCGACTAAAGTAAACGGGCGTTTTAAAACCCCTGACGGTGTTTTTGAGACGTCTGGACCGGTACTAATTGTTTGTCGGCCGTCTCATGTCGTCAACCGACCTTGCAGCGTGTTGACATTATCACGTAATTCCCTAAATAAGCCATCCATTCCGGTGTCGACTCCCTAGAGAGTGACATCACCATTACAGGCAATTGCTCCGCCTCCTCACCAACATCGTCCTCATACATGTCGACACACACGTACCGACACACAGCACACACACAGGGAATGCTCTGATAGAGGACAGGACCCACTAGCCCTTTGGAGAGACAGAGGGAGAGTTTGCCAGCACACACCAAAAACGCTATAATTATATAGGGACAACCTTATATAAGTGTTTTCCCTTATAGCATCTTTTTTATATATTTCTAACGCCAAATTAGTGCCCCCCCTCTCTGTTTTAACCCTGTTTCTGTAGTGCAGTGCAGGGGAGAGCCTGGGAGCCTTCCCTCCAGCCTTTCTGTGAGGGAAAATGGCGCTGTGTGCTGAGGAGATAGGCCCTGCCCCTTTTTCGGCGGCCTCGTCTCCCGCTCTTAACGGATTCTGGCAGGGGTTAAATATCTCCATATAGCCTCCGGAGGCTATATGTGAGGTATTTTTAGCCAAAATAGGTTTTCATTTGCCTCCCAGGGCGCCCCCCTCCCAGCGCCCTGCACCCTCAGTGACTGCTGTGTGAAGTGTGCTGAGAGGAAAATGGCGCACAGCTGCAGTGCTGTGCGCTACCTTTAGAAGACTGAGGAGTCTTCTGCCGCCGATTCTGGACCTCTTCTTACTTCAGCATCTGCAAGGGGGCCGGCGGCAAGGCTCCGGTGACCATCCAGGCTGTACCTGTGATCGTCCCTCTGGAGCTGATGTCCAGTAGCCAAGAAGCCAATCCATCCTGCACGCAGGTGAGTTCACTTCTTCTCCCCTAAGTCCCTCGTTGCAGTGATCCTGTTGCCAGCAGGACTCACTGTAAAATAAAAAACCTAAGCTAAACTTTTCTAAGCAGCTCTTTAGGAGAGCCACCTAGATTGCACCCTTCTCGGCCGGGCACAAAAATCTAACTGAGGCTTGGAGGAGGGTCATAGGGGGAGGAGCCAGTACACACCACCTGATCGTAAAGCTTTACTTTTTGTGCCCTGTCTCCTGCGGAGCCGCTATTCCCCATGGTCCTTTCAGGAACCCCAGCATCCACTAGGACGATAGAGAAATAGAATGTACAAACACAAAAATTATGGTGAGCTAAACACACCGTATTCAATATGTAAGGATTATATAGAAGGTTACAGAAAGTAGAAAATTAAGAGAAGGGTGCAATGTGGACTATGGGTTCTCCAACAAAGGTAAAGGGGATCATTATCTATAATTCGCAGTGTATACCATGAAGTGGATGAAAACCGATGGAGAGAATCCAACTAGGTGAGAGCAGCTTGCACCTACGAGTAAGTGGGTCTGTATGACGCACTTATGGTATTGCCAGACACGGGAATTTGTGTTCACAGCTCCAGAGGGCTATGAGCAAAAACGTGCGAGTCCTGCAATAGAAGGGGCCACGAGGGGGCAAGTCCAGGTGCTGTTGGCAGAGTTTACACACCATTGTAACAGCAAATCACACACACCGCACAGAGCCGGCCCTAGGCGGGGCAAACTAGGCAATTGCCTAGGGCATCTGGTATGCCTAGGGGCACAAGCAGCTTCTGCTGATTAAAATGATATGTGGCATGCCTATATTCTGTGTGTAGCATTTCATATGCAGATACAGCCACAGTCGCACACAGTATATAGGCATGCCACATATCATTTTAATCAGCAGAAGCTGCTTGTGCATCCTAGCCACATAGCAATGCAAATAAGATGCATTTCCATAAAAAAAATAGGCACCCGACGTTAGAGCTGCCAGTTGACTCATGCCAGGAACTATATGTGTCATTACGAGTAGAAGGGCATTAATAATGTGTAACATATGTGTAAGGGGCACTATGTGTGTCATTATGTGTATAAGAGCACTAATAATGTGCAGCACATGTGTAAGGAACATTATGTGTGTCATTATGTGTATAAGGGCATTAACAATGTGCGGCATATGCGTAAGGGAAATTATGTGTATAAGGGCATTAATAAGGGTTGGCATAATGTGTAAGGCGCATAATGTTTATAAGGACATTAATAATGTGTGTCATGTGTAAGGGGCATTACTGTGTGGTATTATGTGTATAAAGTGCTCTACTGTGTGGTGTAACATATAGAAAGGGCACTACTATGTGGTCTAATGTGAATAAAGCGCAATATGGTGTGGTGTAATGTGAATAATAAGCAATATGGTGTGGTGTAATGTGAATAATAAGCAATATGGTGTGGTGCAATGAGAATAAAGAGCAATATGGTGTGGTGTAATGTGAATAAGGAGCAATTCAGTATTATGTTATGTGAATGAGGGGCAATACTATGAGGAGTAACGTATATAAGGTAAAGTGGTACTACTGTGTGATGTAAACTGAATAAGGGACACTATCGCATTATAAATTGTGAATAAAGTTGCACTACTGTGAGGTATAATTGGAATTGTGGGTACTATTGTGTGGCCATGCCCCTTGCCAGCAAAAACACATACCTTTTTGGGCTGTGCGCCGAATGTGCACACTGTTCTTATTTAAATTACAGGGGGTAGGAAAACAAAAAAAGGACTGCTATGGGTGGGGGGTGATGGTGCTGGGAAAGGGGTGCAGGGTCAGAGGCGAAACTAGCGGTGGTTGCTAGGGGCACCAGCCAAAATCTTGCCTAGGGCATCATATTGGTTAGGGCCGGCTCTGACCCCGCAAGCTGTTCGCAGCTAACTGGACTGAACCCACTGAATATGCAATCATTTGGTTCACAATGGTATTATAGCAATATAAATTTCCCAAACATTAAAAAAGGTTTGTGACACTTTATTCATTCTATTTTTATGTCTAGTGCTTTTAAGAAAAGTACAATGTATACAAACGGGTGTGAATATTGAACTTATATCCAGTCAAGATCTTGCTTTCTATTCAAAGACAAAACTGATAAACAAAACAAAATGGTACGCTCTTCCTCAGCCAGTGACCTGCTCAATTCCCTACCTGATCCCTCTGGCTCCTTCTCTTCATTTGATCCCATCCTCCTACTCAACTACCTCTATACTTGATCCTACACTCTGACAAATCAGTAAAGCTCTGTCTCCTGAGCTCACCCCAACCTTAACTAAACTCTGTAATCTCTCTCGCTCTCTTTCTCTACTGGTATCTTTCCATCACTGTTTAAGCCTGCAGTGATAACTCCCATTCTGAAAGAAAGAAAAAACAAAACAGAAAACTGACCCTTACAGCTCCAATGCCCCTAAAGACTTGCCTACACTTGCCTCACAGAGTTTCCTAACTCAATTTATTAGACCCACTTCAGTCAGGCATTTGTCCCCAACCCTCAATGCCTATTTCCATAAAGATTGTAAGCTTGCAAGGAAGGCCTTCTCACTGTCTGTTATTATTACCCAGTTTTGTTTTATTACTGTTTGTAAAGCACAACAGAATATGCTACACTACAATAAATAAATATTCATACACACTAGATGACGTCGTTTAGTGTTGCCTCTCCCAGGCCAGGCGGACTGAGCGATATGACCGTTCACGCAGCCGCCGGCTGTGCATGCAGCTCCTGGGCGACTGTCCAGATCGAGCTTGCATGCACGGCCGACAGCGACAACCGTTGCCGACCTGCGGGGCCGCGCATCGATCGTTGCTGGCAACAAAACACTTGCCAATAAAATGAGCTACGTCGCTCAGGAAGGGGGAAAATGAGCGAGGTCGGCAAGTGTGTTTGGGCTTTACGTTTTTACTAGCATATTTGGTGCTTCCAATGTTGTTATTTTGTTTTCAGCATATGTTTTGTGCATTTCATTGCCTACAAATGACCACATAATGCTAAAAGCAAACATGCAGGGCCAGATTATCAATGGGGCAGATGCGACTACAGATCCAGGCTGGCACATAAAAAGAGGCCCATCCCAGTTTACCACACGGTCAGCCATAAATCATAATAATAAACTTTTATTTCTATTTTATACTATACTCAAAGTGTACTACAGATGCAAAGTATACTACAGATGCTGGGCTGTGATCTTAAGTAGCAGATGAAGCACAATTAAACTTAGCACAAGAAAAAATTGCGATATTGTAGCACTTCGTATACAGATTCAGACTTATTCACACATACAGGTACACATAGAGGTACAAATGTCACACATCAAATTAATTAGTATTTAGCATTGACGTAATAAGACGCATACTTTGAACGAAAGACGCTAAACGCGGTCGAGTCGTCCAGGAGCTGGTGCGCCAGGGGGCTGTTTGGCGCGACCGAAGCAAGAGTGTACAGAGACACATCTATATTACCAGATAGGAGTTGACAACTGACAGTTCCATAGCAAGTCCCATGATCAGCCTACTAAGGTTATAAATCACATCCTATCTGCATTTCTTCATTGCGATCTACCTATCTATTTATCTCTATTCATCTAACATTTACATATTACATTTAGATTAAAATAGGCATACTGTACATTGGGGCAGTGATAAGTGCAAGGTGATAAACGCACCAATCAGCTCAAATATGTAAATTAACAGTTAGGAGGTGATAGGCTGGTGTGTTTATCAACTTGCACTTATCACTGGTTTATCACTTCCTTATGCCTTCTCTAGGTTAATACATCTGCCCCATTGTGAGGTAACATATCAGCAGATACAGATGATATATGACACATCTCTACAAAGCAGTGACTTTCTACCAAAGCTGAGTGACATCACAAAGGCTGCTTGCTGTTTTCATGGGAGTGTCAGGAAAAGTGCAGGCGTTCCCAAGCGTATTTCAGGGAGGGTTTTGACGTCAGCTCTGGCCCGATCAGCCTATTTTTTTCTTTTACATATTTAGGGAAAGACTGGGCCTGATAGTATAGGGGGTTGTACACGCTCATATGGCTCTGGCCACACCCACACCACAATGGTCACAGCTCCTCTGCTTGTCACTACATGCCCTGGATCATTTTTGGCACCAGGTCCATGTGGCCCTAAATTAGGCCTTGTAAACAAGACAAACGTCAGGAGAAGTTACATAACACCATATACAGTATGATACTGTCACAACTGAGGGCTGGTGCTGACCAGGGGAAGCCTCAATTGTAGGGGCTGAGGTATATGTAAACCTGGGAGGCAGTACAGGGTTCTTAGACATGCAGGGAACCTTTACCACAGATGCCCGAAGGCGTGACCACGACAACAAAGGAAAGTTCAGAGGTTTTATTGAAACTCAGCTCACAAGCATATGTCGGCAGTTAGCAATATTAAGAACAGCATATAAGTCACAGTTCCCAGGAGTGCATATAGGCAGTCTCTAGGTGTGGTATAATTAAGCACAGTCTTGAAGGACTTGGAGATGATATGTCCTTACCAACACCGATGCACTGGGTAGCTGATGTGAAACAGAAGCTGATGACTGAACTGCCAGATAGAACCGACACAGGTGGTGAGCTGTGAAATGGTGTCAGATACCAGTGTAATGGAAGATCAGACGCGGAAACACTGGTGATGCTAGAGATCGATGGCGGAACACCGATGGTGACTTGGGATCGATGGCGGAACACCGATGGTGACTTGGGATCGATGGCGGAACACCGATGGTGATTTGGGATCGATGGCGGAACACCGATGGTGACTTGGGATCGATGGCGGAACACCGATGGTGACTTGGGATCGATGGCGGAACACCGGTGGTTACTTGGGATCGATGGCTGTACTGCAGAGAAAGTCCATGGGAGGACTGCACACTGGAATCACTGAAGACAATTGAAGCACTAACAACCTTCCAGCCCAGGAACAAGATATTTATACCAGCTGGGAAACAGGGATTGGCTGGCTGATTAAGAAGAGTCTAGAGTGCAGCTGCTGGATAATTAGGTAGAAACCAGAGTGCAGCTGATAGGCTGAAAAGTAACATGTGATGAAAACAAACATGGCTGCGCCCATGTTTGAACTTGGAGGGAAAGACAGTTTGTAACTTGCATATCAGTTTTAACCATGAAGCTGCCAGAATCACAGTAAAGAGATTTGAGACAATGAGATGCAGCGTGCTGCACACAGACAGTGCAGATGGAATCCAGGCTTGGAACGCTGGGATAGTCTCAGGAGGCATTTGGAAGGTAAATACTGGTAAGGAATTACCTGGATCGTGACAGCACCCCCTCCTTTAGGAGTGGCCCCAGGACACTTCTTATAAATTCTTTACCTGAACAAACGGAAGGATCTAGATTGAATCCTGATGAACTTGAACTGTCTGGAACCAGAGGAGACTGTACCGGACCTATGGACCAGACCAGATTGTGCCCAGACAAACTTGAACCGGCTGAGACCGGCGGAGTCTTTAGACCGACGGATAGGACAGGACTAGATCCGAAGGTGCTGGAATCGTCTGGAACCGAAGTAGTCTGATCCGGACCGACGGATGGGACCAGATTGGGTCCGGAAAAGCTTGAACCGGCTGGGACCGGAGGAGTCTTCGGATTGACAGTTGAATCAGCTGGAACTGAAGGAATCTTCAGACAGACTGTTAAGGCCCCCCATCCACTAGTCCGATTTGGGCAGTTTTCTTCAGATTTCGACGCATCTGACCGTCAAATCTGAAGAAAAGTGTCACATCGGATGGCTCTTCCGATCCGATGCGCACTCCCGTGTCAGATTTGTCTGAACTAGAGATCTCTGAGGCTGCCCCAACTATTTATCTGAATCTGAAGAAATCAGGTACACATCGGATTGTTTTTTTTACTTCAGATGTATCTGATCAGATTCATCTGAAGCGTCACTTGACTGGCATCTCCCTGGCCACTCCCACCCACCACAAGACGGGGCGGCAGCAGCAGCATCAGATTAATCGCATGTAGTATGTGTGCATCAGATATATCTGATGCGATCTGACACATGATAGATCGCATCAGATATATCTGAAGTGAATGTAGTGAAAATTAAGCCCAGGATCAGATCCGATTCCCGGGAAGCTCCCTGGAGAGTTCAAGAGAAATCTGATGATATCTGCAGTTCAGACAAGTCTGAGTAGTGGATGGCCACCTTTAGGGTCTCCTGCTCTGTGCTGCCACGTCGTCATGGCAACCGGGAGACAAGTGCTAGCGGAGTAACCTGAGCGTAGCTGATACTCCGGTTCGGGTCTTTTGCTGTGCAGTGGTTACAGGCTCTGTGCATGGCAGGGGATCCGGTGCTGGTTTTTGTGCTCACAGTCTGTGAGGTCTGAGTGGGGCGTGGACAGCACCTGCTATATAAACCCTCTTCTCAGGTTAGGCAGATGCTGCTGAATCTTTGTTGGTTAGTCAGTTCCTGAAAGCTAGCTAGTACTGTGTAAACTTTGTATTTGTTTGTTGCTTACTGCAAATAGGCCTTGGGATTTGGTATTACACTCTGCCAATCCAGACCTAGCAGTAAGACTGGAGTCAGTCATTTAACCTGCTGGGGTTCTTTTGCTACTCTGTGAACCTAGCAAGTTTGCGGCTGTATTCTCAGACTTGCCTGCCAAAATCCTCTCACTGTGCAAGGTGTTCAGGTGTCAGTTTAGTGGCAGTAAGCTGAACCAGTGCACTGCAAGTGAGGACTAGGATTGTGGAGACTCTCCTTGTGTCTATTATTCCATCTCTGACCAAGGAGTTTACTGCCACACCCGTTGGTAACCCTTTAGGGTTTTGCTGTTGCCCTTAGCAACAGCATTTCGGGTTCTCTACGTATTAAATCACCACATCTCGCTTCTTTCCATCTGAGCATTCCTAATACTAGGGAGACACCCAGTTTCTTAGCCTTTGGGCTTCTCTGTTCACTTTGTGTTTATTTTGTTACCCTATCACCTTCTGTGTATGTAATGTTATATTCCCCAGTCTGTCTGCGAGTTCATTTGTTTTGCATCCCTCACCGTTCAGACACCAGTACATTCCTGCTGGCACTGGTGTGCATAACATATTCAGCAGCCCAATACTCCTGTTGAAATTTTGTGGGAATATAGAGCATACCCCTCAAAATACTTTGCAACAGGTGGTCGATCAGGTGCAGGTCCTGACTCGACAATTTAATGATTTGTCCATTAAAATGCACACCTCACAGGCCGCTGGCGGAGCTCCCGCAGCAGCAGTACCTTCAGGGGTTAAGGAGCCGAAAGTAAATCTCCCGGATCGTTTTTCTGGAGATCGCTCGCAGTTCTTTTGTTTCAAGGAGAGCTGCAAGCTATATTTCCAGCTTAGGCCTCAGTCTTCTGGGTCGGAGATTCAGCGGGTGGGCATAGTGATTTCCTTGCTACAAGGAGACCCACAGGTCTGGGCATATGGGTTGCAGCGTGACTGTCCGTCGCTTAAAAGTGTTGATGCTTTTTTTTACGGCACTGGGCATGTTGTATGATGACCCTGACAAGACGGCCTCAGCCGAGGCTCAGATTTCGATCCTTAAGCAAGGGCGAAGGCCAGTTGAGGTTTATTGTACGGAGTTTCTGAGGTTGGCCCATGATACCCAGTGGAATGACCCAGCCCTGAGACACCAGTACCGAAGAGGTCTTTCTAACCAGTTAAAAGACCAACTGGTACAATATCCCTTGCCTGATAGCTTGGATCAGCTCATGCAGTTATCCATTCGGGTGGATAGACGGCTGAGAGAGCGCAGGCTTGAAAGGGAGACCGAGGTTTCCTTCTTTCCCAAGGGAACCTCAGACTCTGAGGAATTTTCCGAGGAGCCTATGCAGATTGGGGCTACCCGCCTCTCCTCGCGTGAGAAGATGCGGAGGAGACAGCAGGGGTTATGTTTGTACTGTGGGAATAAAGGTCATGTGGTAGTATCATGCCCAGAAAAGCCGGAAAACTTCAGGGCCTGAGGGTGATGGGAAATATCCTGTCAGGCCAGAAGTCAGAATTTCCCATGAAGACTTTTATCATTCCGGTGACCTTGAAGATCCTCGGTCAAACTGTCAAGACTGAGGCCTTTGTTGACAGTGGGGCCGACGGGGTTTTTATGGACCGCCAATTCGCCCTGAAACACTCTGTTCCCTTAGTACCCTTGGCATCGGAAATTGAGATTTGTGGGTTAAACGGGGAACCATTATCCCAGGGTAAGATTACCTCTTGCACTAGCCAGATTTCTTTGTTTATTGGAGCCACACACTCTAAAAAATTGTCCTTTTATGTGACTGTCTGTACTTTTGCTCCATTGGTGTTGGGGTTACCCTGGCTAAGGGCCCACAATCCTCAATTTGACTGGGTCTCTGGGGAGATTCTTAGTTGGGGTACTGATTGTTTCAGGAGTTGCTTGAGCCTTCCAGTCAGGCTTTCGCAGCTAAGTTTGCCAAGATTGCCAGGATGTTATGCAGATTTTGCGGACGTGTTCTCCAAAAGAGTTGCAGAGGTACTACCTCCCCATCGCCCCTATGACTGTGCCATTGATTTGTTGCCGAATGCTAAGCTTCCCAAGAGCAGGTTGTACTCCCTGTCACGTCCTGAGACTCAGGCTATGGCAGAGTACATTCAGGAGAACTTGGCTAAGGGATTTATCAGACCTTCACAGTCTCCAGTTGGGTCGGGGTTCTTCTTCGTGGGTAAAAAGGATGGTTCGTTGCGACCCTGCATCGACTTCAGGGAATTGAACCGTATCACGATTAAAAACTCATACCCACTGCCTCTCATTTCGGTCTTGTTTGACCAGCTTCGTACTGCCACCATTTTTTCTAAGATTGACCTACGCGGTGCGTACAATCTAATCCGAATAAGAGAGGGGGATGAATGGAAGACTGCCTTTAATACCCACTCAGGGCATTATGAATATTTGGTGATGCCTTTTGGGCTCTGTAATGCCCCGGCAGTCTTCCAGGACTTCATGAATGATGTGCTCAGGGAATATTTGGATAGATTCTTAGTTGTATACTTAGATGACATCCTAATCTTCTCCCATTCCCTGGAGGAACATCGGAAGCATGTACGCTTAGTCCTCCTTATAAGATCACTAGGGTTATCAATCCGGTGGCATTTCAGTTAGATCTACCCCGTTCTTTGGGTATCAATAAAACATTTCATTGTTCCCTTTTAAAACGGGCGATTAGTAATCCTTCTTCCAGTGGAAGACCTTCCCCTCTTCTGATACGTGGCCAGAGGGAGTTTGTTGTTGAAAGGATTCTTGACTCCAAGATGAGGATGCATCTTGCTGCCTTTCCAATGAAGCAAGTTTAATTTAGTAATAGGTGAAAAACCATCCTTACAAAGGTGTTAATCAGAGACTTGGCTTTGTGGACACTTTTCAGAGAACAAATTTGTTGGCATAAAAATAAAGCCAGAAAATTAAGAGCTGTTTAATCACTCAATTGGATTTTTTTTGCCAGCATATTTCTTTTTCTCTGCAACCCACTGCTAAATTGTGCTTCCTAGCTGTTTTTATAAAATCACTGAATCAAATCTAACTCTGATTACATCAGAGAAGGCCAGGTACCCTACACCAGAACAGCAGGGGATCCAAAAATGCGGGATTTT
Source organism: Pseudophryne corroboree (assembly GCF_028390025.1). Taxonomy (NCBI): domain Eukaryota; kingdom Metazoa; phylum Chordata; class Amphibia; order Anura; family Myobatrachidae; genus Pseudophryne; species Pseudophryne corroboree. The sequence goes on from NC_086452.1 coordinate 392,847,811, forward strand.
GAATTTTGGATGAGGGATACTCAACCTGTGTGTGTATATATATATATATATATATATATATATATATATATATATGTATATACACACACACACACACACACACACACAAAATAGGAGAAATGGCAGCGGCACTCCAGGATTTGGTGGGCTGCGGGCCCCGAAACGTTGGCCTTTATGTGACCGATTTTTATAATACAAACATTACTGGTTTCACCAAATCCTGGAGTGCCATTTTTCCTATTTTGTATTAATACTACTTGCGGAGGGCACCAAGGTCCATTACGCGTCTGCATCGAGTGCCGGGCACTTTTGTAATATATATATATATATATATATATATATATTTTGTAGCACACTGTGCTGCATTCAGTATACAGCCTCCTTCATGGACACCCCCCTGGAGTGCTTCCAACCGTCCAATGTGAAGGGTCTCATCCGTCTGCCCTGAAAGATCATAACGCCATTTGTCAGGTACAATAGTTGCAGCAGTGATCCAACAAATGCAGGAGAGTGATCCAACAAATGTTATACACTGAGGGTTAATTGTACCAGAAAATGTGGATCCATTTACAGTTACTCCTGTTAGTGATTAGTAGCGGTGTGGAGGTAATGATATAGAAGTAATGATTCATAATTAAAGACAGTGAAGGTGTGCTGAAAACTTTTTCTGTAGCTTGTAGCACCTGCAAATTGGTGGTTATGACTAAATCCAAGTTGGTTAAAGGACCTTTCACGTCACCAGGGAAAGGAGCAAGATCAAAACATGGTACCCAAAATGTACGCTTGCCAGTTGTTGACGTGGATAGTGACAGTAGTTACGGACGTGGATAGTGACAATACTAACCTGCCGGCCTTGCTCCTCCCTGTGACGTCAGAGGTCCTTTAGCCCACTTGGATCTAGCACCAACCGTAGATTGGTACCAACAGGAGAGAGGCTGCAACAGATCTAAGCTGCCCAAACTAGTTCCCTGATTGTTTATAGCCTGTTTCTGTGCATCGTAAGATGTAAGAAAAATCAGGGACTGTATAAATGTTTTCCATAGTAATACATTACTATTTTTAAAGAGTAGTTGGGGTATTGCAAACCCCATATACTCTCTAGGTCAAATTATATAACTACTCTTTGTGGAACAATAAAACAGAATGGGGTAAATTTACTAAGAAGGGAATTTTATTTAAGATGGGAGGTTGCCCATTGCAACCTATCAGATTCTACTTCTCATTTACCTGGCACCTTTAGAAGATAATACAGGTTGAGTCTCCCTTATCCAAAATGCTTGGGATCAGAGGTATTTTGGATATGGGATTTTTCCGTATTTTGGAATAATTGCATACCATAATGAGATATCATGGTGATGGGACCTAAATCTAAGCACAGAATGCATTTATGTTGCATATACACCTTATACACACAGCCTGAAGGTAATTTTAGCCAATATTTTTTATAACTTTGTGCATTAAACAAAGTGTGTCTACATTCACACAATTCATTTATGTTTCATATACACCTTATACACACAGCCTGAAGGTCATTTAATACAATATTTTAATAACTTTGTGTATTAAACAAAGTTTGTGTACATTGAGCCATCAGAAAACAAAGGTTTCACTATCTCACTCTCACTCAAAAAAGTCCGTATTTCGGAATATTCCGTATTTCGGAATATTTGGATATGGGATACTCAACCTGTACCTTGAATCTGATTGGTTGCTATGAGCAACATCCCATCTTAAATAGAACTCCCATTTTAGTAAATTCATCCCAATGTTTTGAAAAGAGGAACAACAAGGATATGAATATACAAAGTTATGGAACTACAGTACAAGGATATGGATATACAAAGTTCTGGAACTACATGGTTATGGATATACAACTTTATGGAACTAGAAGGTTATGGATACACAAAGTTAAGGATACAAGGATATAGACATGCAACGCCATGGAACTAGAAGGTTATGGATATTAAAAGTTATGGAAAACAAGGATATGTACGTACAAAGTTATGTAACTACATTGTTAGAGATATACAATATTATGGAACTAGGTGGCTATGGATATACAACATTATGGAACTAGAAGGCTATGGCTGTACAAATATATGGAACTATATGGTATATGGTCCTACCTCTATGAATGTTTATTTTTACCCAGTTTTGTCTCTTAATTGTGTCCAGTTGTAAAGCGCAACAGAATTTGCTGCACTATATTAGAAACTGTTATTAATAATAATAATAATATGGCTATGGATATACAACGTTATGCAAATACACAGTTATACACAGTCGAGTCACAATATTATGACCACTAGCTAAAAGTCAGAGTAACCGATTTGGAGCCCCATACGCAGCAAGGGTTTGCTGAACTGTCATTTTAGACACACGTCTGGTAGCCCCCAGGTTCATTTTGACGGTGAGTTTCTCCACTGTAGCGTGTCGGTCGGCCCTAGCTGACAGTCACCTCTGTCACATCAACGGAACGTGGTGCTCCGCAGTTACCACATTTATTATTCGCAATGGTGCCATTTGTCCAATCACAATACACCTTCAACACAGCAGCACGCAAACAGTTCACAAACTGTTAACATTCTATTAACACTTTTCACACACTAATTACTTTAACACTATTTCTCCATTTTAATTACATCTAATTTTTGTATCACCCTCTTCATAGCTTCGGCTTCCTAACATTAATTTATTAACACTATAGTTTTTTCACTGGCATACTGCCATGGGCCTTCTGGCTTATGCTGGTACTTTGGGGTGCCACACCCTGCACCTAGATATAGCGCTAGGGACCCCAAATATACAGAGACGCCTTGGTGCAGCTTTGGGGCTTAACCATACATTTGCGCAAATATATGTAACGAAGATCTCTGAACTCTATTATTATGTGGGATTTACATCTGGTTACTGTTATCATTCAGTGTGCTGGGGGAAACAAAATGCCTTTTTTTCTTGCTCAGAAATACCCCTCCCTTTCAAGCACCTGAATGATATCACTAAGCTAATTGAGCATCTGCCAAACTATATATGTTAGTTCACAAACTGCGCTGTTTCATCACTTTTTGCAACTCGGATAAAGCTCCTCTTTTACTCAAGACAGCAACGAGTGATGTGCGTGCAGATGGATTTGGTATAAAATCCCGACTGTCGGGATCCCGGCGGTCAAAATACCTGGGATCACTGCGCTCACTATGCTTCGCGCCCGGTGGTGACCGAACACTAATCTATTCCCCCTCGGGTGGTGGTGCATATATAGTGTGTGTATGTATATATGCATGTGTACTGTGTGTGCATGTATACTGTGTGTATGTACAGTATGCTGTGTGCATGTATAGTGTGTAACTATGTATGCTGTGTGTGTATGTATATATGCTGTATGCATGTGTACTGTGTGTGTGTTGTGTGCATGTATACTGTGCGTGTGTGGCTGTGTGCATGTATACTATGTTTGTATGTTTGCATGTATACTGTTAGTATGTATAGTGTGTGTGTGTGTGTGTGTGTGTGTGTGTGTGTGTGTATGATGTGTGCATGTAAACTGTGTGTGTACACATGCATGCTGTGTACAGTATGTGTGTATGTCTATGTACAGATGTTGTGTGTGTGTGTGTGTGTGTGTGTGTATATGTATGTGTGTGTATGTATATGTTGTGTATGTATGTATATATATATATATATATATATACATACACACACACACACCTTGTGCAGTGTGCTGGCTACTCAATTACGAGCACACACACACATACACGCGCACGCACGGAAACCCCCCCATGAAAATCCTGCGTTTGCCACTGGTTATGGATATAAAATGTTATGGAACTACATGGTTACAGTGATGGATGTACAACATTATGGAATGAGAAGCCTATGGATAGACAATGTTGTAAAATAAGATGTTAAGAATATACAATGTTATGGAACTACACAGTTACGGAGATATAAAGTTATAGAACTACATGGTTATGGATATACAAAGTTATGGAACTGCACAGTTACGGAGATATAAAGTTATAGAACTACATGGTTATGGATATACAAAGTTATGGAACTACACAGTTACGGAGATATAAAGTTATAGAACTACATGGTTATGGATATACAAAGTTATGGAACTGCACAGTTACGGAGATATAAAGTTATAAAACTACACGTTACAGAAATATAAAGTTATAGAACTACATACACAGTTACGGAAATATAAAGTTATAGAACTCCAATGATTATGGATATAAAATGTTATGGAACTACATGGTTACGGAGATATAACGTTATAGAAGTACATGGTTATTGATATACAAAGTTATGGAACAGCACGGTTACGGAGATATAAATTTATAGAACTACATAGTTAAGGAAATATAAAGTTATAGAATTACATACACAGTTACGGAAATATAAAGTTATAGAACTCCAATGGTTATGGATATACAGAGTTATAGAACTACAACGGTTATGGATATAAAATGTTATGGAACTCCATGGTTACTGTGATGGATGTACAACGTTATGGAATGAGAAGGCTATGGCTATACAATGTTATGAAACTAGACTTTATGGATATACAATATTATGGAACTGCATCGTGACGGAGATATAACGTTATAGAATTACAATGGTTATGGATATAAAATGTTATGAATATAGAACGTTATGAATATACAAGGTTATGGAACTATAAGGTTATGGATATACAACATTATAGAATTACATGGTTAATTATATATTTTATGAATATATAAACTTAGTTGTTGTAAATTAATTTAAAAAAATATTATAAACCAAAAACACAAACAAACAATCTACTAAATCTCAGCAATAATTTATTTTCAGAAAACCACTGGTAGAAACATACCTATAGAAATAAATATAGCAAGCAATGAGCCAAATAACCTGTGTGCTGGCAGCTACATACCCCCAGAGTATTAAGCTGTGCTAAGTGACACATTAAAGCACAAACACCACACAGATTACAGGATATATTTCAGGGATAAGATTCTGAAATTGAAATGCTGAATGTTGATTTAATTGTATTAAAATTAAAGCTAATTACTTTCTACGGCTTTATCCTGGAAGTGTCACAATTTGTATAATTTCTAGCTAATTATACACAGTAACATCATGCCTTATCTGCATGGACAGGGCAGTGAAAGGTGTTTTTGTGCAAAATTCCCCACGCATTTTAAGTGAAATTCATAAATAGTTGCAACTTGGAAGAAAAATGTACGACAAATTATTAACTAAATGTAAAAACTCATGCAAGACTGCCATCTAGTGCTCTGGGATGGCATTTACACTTATATTCACTGCCTTGTATGTGTCTACAAAACCTAGATTATACAGAACACTGAAGATTTGTTTTATTAGAATTATGTAAAAAGTACTAAATGTTTATGTATTACTGTAGTTTTAAGCCTAAAGGCGAGAAGTATCAAACCATGGAGAGAGATAAATTACCAACCAATCAGCTTCTGTCATTTTTCAAACACAGGGGCAGATGTATTAACCTGGAGAAGGCATAAGGAAGTGATAAACCAGTGATAAGTACAAGGTGATAACGCACCAGCCAATCAACTCAAATATGTAAATTAACAGTTAGGAGCTGAGTGGTTGGTCCATTCATCATCTTGCATTTATCACTGGTTTATCACTTCCTAATGCATTCTCCAGGTTAATACATCTGCCCTACAGTGTGAAAAATGGACATTATAAGCTGACTGGTTGGTACTTTATCTCTCTCCACTTGATATCTTTCCAAGGTTTGATACATCTCCCCCTAAGAATGTACAATTTATAAAAACTTTAAGGTCTATGTACTAAGCCTTGGGGGTAAATTTACTAAGATGGGAGTTCTATTTAAGATGGGATGTTGCCCATAGCAACCAATCAGATTCTGCTTCTCATTTATCTAGCACAGTGATTTTCAACCTTTTTTTTACTCGCGGCACACCGAACAATGTTTTAAAATTGCCAAGGCACACCATCCATTCCCCACAGAAAAAAAACAAAAAACACACATTGGCCCTCACAGTAATAAAAAATCCACACATACATTGGCCTACACAGAAAAAAACAATTGCTCCCACATAAATCATGTTGCTCCGTACATAAATCCTATTGCTCCCCACATAAATCATGTTGCTCCCCACATGTATTATTCACATCATTCCCCCCATAAATCCTATTGCTCCCCACATGAATTATTCACATTGTTCCCCCCATAAATCCTTATTCTCCCCACATAAATCCTATTGTTCCCAACAGGAGAAATAACATAAACAAATATTAGCCCCTACCAGTCAGCTGTCCTGCTCCCTGTCCCTCAGTGGCGGGGGTTGTTCATAGTGGATTGCTACGAATACTGAGCAGCGGACGGTCGGGCAGGTGTGGATGTGGGTGGGCAAGGAAAGCTGTGGATGCAGGCGGGAACTGGAAGATGTGTATGCAGGTGGGTGGGCTGGCTGGGTGGTGAGATGCGGCGGCCATGACCTATGATATCACACTGCTGCATCATCAAGGCACAGGTCACAGCCAGAGCACGACTGTTCCTCTAAGAAGAGCCCGGGCCAACAGTTCACTCTGAAGGTGCAGGAAGCTGCTCTGGGTCCGCGGCACACCTTGCAACTGGTCGCGGCACACTAGTGTGCCACGGCACACTGGTTGAAAAAGCCTGATCTAGCACCTTCTAGAAGATAATACTTGAATCTGATTGATTGCTATGGGCAACATCCCATTTTAAATAGAATTCCCATCTTAGTAAATTTGCCCCTTGGATGGAAATAAAGTCGCTGGAGATAAAGTACCAGCCAATCGGCTCCTAACTGCCATGTCATAGGCTGTGTTTGAAAAATGACAGTTAGGAGCCGATTGGCTGGTACTTTATCTCCAGCGACTTTATCTCCATCCAAAGCTTAGTAAATAGACCCCCTAAACTGTACATACAGTGGGATATGCATGAATACGGTTACACAGATAACTGTGTAGGTAGTAGTAGAAACACCTTTTCATTAATAACCAGTGTAAAAGTTTACAGATATATGCCTCAGTTTGCTTTTAACTAGTTCATGTCATTGTTATCAGCCTTATCATAAAACAACTGGATGACAGCTGGATGACTATACATATATAGATATATCTGTGCGACACTCGGTACATTCAAATATATAATTGCAACATAAAAGTACACACAAATAAAGAAATAAGTTCTGAAATGCCCTTTAGCCGCCCTCTCAGCTGCCAGGCCTCGCAGCAGCATCTACTCAGGTAGCTGAACCCTTGGGAGCAGGGGCCCCAGCAGCATAGGTCCTGTATCACTGGTGCAAGGAGAATGAGGTGTCACATACACATCTGTACGCCATTCATTACTCTAACTTGTTTATTCATTTATGTGCATTCCACATGAGATCATCAGAAAATAGCGGTACGTAGAATCTTCCATACAGTGAGATAACTTCCTATTGCCCCTATAGCAAAAAATATAAAGCAGCATAAATGCTGGCCAGATGTATCTAATCAAAATTTGCTACACACAGCAGGTGTCAAACCTCAAGTCTCCTTAGACTTTCGCAATTAAACCATTCCTCATCAACATGAGAACGCAGTCTCATAAACACATTAACGGAGACCTGCAGGAATCTGGTGGTTACATGAGTAATAACCACATAAGTGTCTGCAGAGATTCCAAATTATTTGGCTGTGTCTTAACCAGCCATACTGTATATTGTTCTATTTTTTTTTTTTTACCGGCAAACAAGGACAGGGGTTAAATTCCAGCACACTGGCTTACAATACAATAAATCAATCAATCCGGGGCCTGAGACAATGGACCCAACTGGGGCTCATGGACCACTCTAAACGTTCACAGAAAATTAGGGAGAACAGATATTCTCTTTGGCCCTTGATGGGTCACATAAGACAGCAGGGAGTTACCGGGAATTTCCAATCAGCAACCTACACAGTCTTAAGGTGCGTACACACTGGCTGATATATCGGCCGTTCTACTGAACGGCCGATATATCGGGGGTCCGTCAGCAAGTGTGTATGAGTGTTATGTCTGTGAACGCCATCGTTCACAGACATATTTTGTTGGCCCTGTAGCACAGATGACGGACAATATATCTAACTATATATTTGCGCATCGTGCTGTGTGCCGGCATGTAAATGCCTGCCCTGTTCTTGACATCAGTCCCGATAGTGTGTATGCTCAACACACTGCCCAGTCCGTCTGCAGATCAATTGATCTACCAGTGCGTACCCAGCATTAGGCTGAGGCAGAGACATCACAAAAATTCAGTGTAAACCAATAAGGGCAATGCAGAGTCATATTGCATCTGTACTTGTGACTGAAGAGCGTAATTCGGCTGTAGTGGGCACAGTTCAGAAATGGAGCACTGACGCAACTCTGGGCTGTGCAGGGCTGGCATACAGTGTCGGACTGGGGCATGTAGGGCCCACCGGGGGGATGCAGTGATAGGGGCCCATACTTAGGGGTGTGGCCAACCTACAAAGGGGGTGTGGCCAGCCTCCACAGATGATTGAAATACACAGTTGACTTGTGCAGTGTAATGCAACATATTTACCATGTATAATACAAGTGAACAGTCTGGAACCTGATCTCTAGAGGAAAGAATGGGACCTCAGGCAGTGGGGCCCACCGGTGGTTTCCCATGTACCCCTGTGGGCCAGTCCGACCCTGCTGGCATACATGTAAATATGTCTGTTTCCAGGCAAATCTTTTGCACCTATATACAAGGTTGGTGCAAGTACTCACTGATGATGATGATGACTTGCAGCAAACCAAGTGTACACACAGGGGGCAGGTGCAACGCTGACATTACTGTTATGTTGTTCCGTCATTTTGACGGGCTGGTAACTAGTTTTTCATAATTCTATACGTTTTATGGCTTTTATGACCATTGCTACTCTGTAACACTAAACACATACTGTCAAAAAAACAAGACCAGGTACCAGACGGGGGAAAAAACAAATAAATGTACCTTCTGTATTGAAGAATGGAACATTCTGAAGACACGCGAGTATCACAGTTGATGAATTAAGAAAGATACAGTACTAAATATTTCTAATTAGCATTACACAGTCGGAAGTTTTAAAGTGTCCATGTCTCTGAATAAAATGAGATCGCAAGTGACGGGCCAAAATATTGGGGCCTGCAATGTGTAGTGATGGGTAGAGAGATAATGTCAGTAAATACTGAATATACATAAAATAGTCAAACTAAGGCTGGGTACTAACAGTAGATGGTGGATCCACCATTGCGCCGACAGAGCGGTCGATGCAGGTCAGCATATACACCAACCGATCAGCCAATCCACGTGTTAGTCCCGACATCCAGCTGGATGGGCATTTACTGTGACGTCAGTCCCTGCAGCCAGTGTATGGTAGCCAGCGAACTGCTCATACACACAGCCATATACGCCGGTGTGTCTGAAGATACATCAGACATCGGCTGTGCTGCACAGCTAACACGATAGGTCTGTGAATGAGGTTGTTCACAGACATATCAGGTGTACAAACCGGTGAACCTGCTTGTGATATATATCAGCCGTTTGCTCGAAAAACGGATATGTCGCCTAGTATGTACCCAGCTTAACACAAAAGTTGATTGAATTTGGTCAGTTTTAAGTCTTGAACTTGTTTGCAGTGAGATTGTGATTTGGGGCCTGTTTAATTTGGGATTGACTTTGCAGTTTGAAAAAAATAAATAAATAAAAAACAACAGGTGGATATTTACCACTATCTTTGGTCATATCCTTGGGTTGCTGAGTTCTGGAAACAAGTACACCAATACATTACCCATACCCTACAAACTGATGTCCCTTTGTCATCTATTTCGGTGTCCCGGGAAAAATTTTACCCGTTGACATCCTCTGCTATACCTAAGGGAAATAAATTGCTATTATCAAACAAAAATTGTCTGAACTGGCAAGAAAACTATTTTTTCAGTGGATTGAACCCACAGCCTCTCACCTCATACCTACAGTATCTAGAGTTTCCTACCT